>NC_134312.1:153270500-153602000 GCF_964195595.1 Calonectris borealis | reverse complement strand
CCATCAACTTTTCAGAGAAGCTTTAGAAGTTAAAATTTACATCCAGTGCCAATTGCTGCATTACAGATTACACATTTTTTCCCAAACTGTTACGGAAAACTGGACATTATCCTAGAATTCTGATTTGGTCTACAGCAAAAGAGAATTCAGGAAGGAAACAGAATGCTTGTTCAAGAGAAAAAAATTAAAATGCCCACTACCTCAACTGGTTCTAAATGGGCAAAATGTCAAAATATAAAGCAAGTTATATTTCATTGCTGATTATTCTTTTTGCTTTCTGAGGACAAAGTAGAACTTAGATACTAAGCAGCAAAGGTAGAAGAATATAATGTTTAAGTGCAGTATATTGTTATATCTCTACTCCTAATAATTGTCAATACCTGACATTTTGCATGGTAAAAACAGTCACCAGAATCATATAAAAGAGGTGACAGACATCTTACCCTACATGTGGTTTAAACAGGGGTTTACGCTAGCGTTCTTTTAAAACATTAAGCAAAAGATGCTTTAGAATGCCCGATATATTCTTATGCTAAATTCTTAATGCACAGTGTGCAGCACCTGAAATTGTCAGCTATAAGAGCCGTGAAGAGCAATGGTACATACTCTTTTTGCCCAGATACTGACAGCAGGAGTAGAATATATGGTTTTGTTTGTACACTTATGTCCTAGAAATATATATAAGTGCTTGCGTCAAGCAAAATTAACAGCATAAGAGCTGTGCAGATTCAGCTAACTAACTGCACAGTCTTCTGCACGGGATCTGAAACCTGCATATGTAGCTAAGATATTGCACATTTAAATTCACTGAAGAATTAAAGCTCTCCCCTTGCTGTAAACTTGAAGATTAAAGCCAGAGACAGTACAAATAAGCATAAGCAGGAAACTGCTAGATAAAGAATAAGAAACTTCACCCAGATATAAGAGGGAGAGTCTGAAGAAAATGCATATACAATAGCACTACCATATAAAACATGGAAATCAGCATTGGATCACTAGAAATATGTAACTAAAAGGGTTACTAGGAGTAAGAGACAGAAGGGAACAGAATAAAACATTAGAAAAGTAGGAAGCACTACAGTGTCTCTACTGACCTCTTAAGAAAAATTAGATTGAAGGGAGAAGCACTTCAATTTCTTGGCAGATTAGGTAGGATGTTATGGCTAGAGGCAAGGATAACATTTCTGTCGACTCAGAAGGGATAATATCCAGTTTTACAGAGGGAGCAAGTGAGAGGAAACGGGAATGCCTTAGCAGTAAATGTGGTTTTGGGTATTACAGCAGCTGTGAAGTTACTGCAGACTACAAATCATGATGATGAAACCTATAAAAACAAAAATTAACACTCTTTTGATGCTGTATTCAAAAGAAAGGCAGAAGATAATGGGGTATTTGCATTTTATGTAAGTTAGTGCAGTATTAACACAAACATGAACATTAGCCGACAAGAACATCTCCTGCATAGGTCACCCTAACAACTGAATTGGTGATTAGTTAGCTCAGGGATGCCACCATCCCATTTAAGCAATGTTTTTGTTTATAAACATGCATAAGTACTTAAAACAAATGTGAATTTTAAAAAAAGGAGATTAAGAAAACGATTCTATGCACGAGACTTTCCAGTTACAAATGACAGGGGCAACTCCTTACGACCAGCAAGAGCAAATGCCTTTCCCTTGCCTTCAGACTATGACCCATACCAAAAGTGGCAGTCCATAAAAGGAGCAAAATCAAAGGACAAATGATCCAGGCTCCAAAGTTTACTATTCATTCTAGTACTGCATTTTACTCGGTAGTTTCTAAGGGAAACAAGATCAAAATATTGTAGTAAAATCAATTTTTTAGCTGACCTACCTGTCCCACAAGTCCAAACGCACGATCCAAACTCCTCTGGTCTGTGTATTTTCTTATTTTATTATGTAGCCATCCCAACTCCGCAAGTCTGCTTGTAGTATCTCTAAGAGATTTGGACAAGCTCACCTAGAAAGTTAACAGAAACAGTAACTTGCAATTTTAAGTCGAATCTACCGTGCCAGTACTTGTTTCTCCAGAAAGCCCCTCTTTCTCATAAAACAAGCCAGTTCAGGAAACAATCATTTTACATTCTACAGCAGAGATAGTGCCAAAAAAGCAGACACCCATGTAATTAGCATTAAATTTATACAGAAAAGCATTGAAAAGGCATCAGCAACAAACTACTGGCAACTTTGTGACCTTCCCTTTTGGAAATCTTAATGTGAGAGTATTCATACACTCTTTTTATATTAGGCAATTATGGCCGTAACAAAAAGGTCTTCAGAAAAGAAGAAATCTGAAGTTTTATGATGTAGAATCACACTTCACCGTATCCTGATAATCAGCAAGACTGAAAATATTAGAGCTCTACAGGAGGAGTCAATCACTGAAACTAATGAAGAAATCTAGAGAAAGTAATTATTACTACTACATGTGAAACAAACCTTTAATAGAAGACAAATGACCCAATGCCAAATTTAAACCCGACCTACCAGTAACAGCTTTTATAAGCTATTGAATCCTGTGCCCCTCTGAGCTCTTCTAGTCTGTTTTTACTTTTCTTATACCAGGTATCTCACATGCCAGGTATCTCGCTTCACCCTGCAAGCCTGCCTTAGTCCCAATACCCTATTCTACTACTACTACTGCTATTTTCATCTGAGTCAGCACATTTCTTCCTTTAAATTACCCACACATAAGACACTCTTCCTCTTGTTCCTACTTGAGTTTTGCTTCTACCACATTTTGTCACATTACCCAAGAACACCATCATCCAGTTTTCAAAATTGTATTGGATAAATAAAAACAAACAATATGACTGATCCATTAGGCCAAGAGGCAGAGACTTTTGCCCACAGCTATTGGCCCTATCCCACCTCTACAGACAATTTCAACTTAGAGAGCCAGCTGGAACAGTCCAAACCAAAGCAAGGAAGTGCACTAACAAGCTGAACAGATTGCTAAAGATCAAGCTCCCTCCTTAAGCCTTTTAGTTAGCAGTACAGTCATTCTCTAAGATAAAAATCAGCTACAAGAGCCTGTTAGCCACAGCAGTGTGGGCTTGAACCAGGCAGTAGCACTTGGTTGTAAGACCAGAGTTCAGTCCCTGGCCTTCTTTGCTTAGATATACACACACAGCTTTAACTTCTTGAACAACTTCTATGGGATAAATTCTAGCCTAAACAAGCATGATTGGACACAGTTAGAAACTCTGCCCACAGCTAAAACCAAAGAGATGACATAAGAACTATTTAGAATTCTACAACTACAGAGTGTGTGGCAAGCGTTAAGTACAATACACATCCACTGGAATCAAATGAGGAACAAGAAAATTAGCTTAGTGTTATTACATTTGTATCTCTTAGATCAAATCAGAAGCTGCTAGCTTATACAGTGCTGAATGTCACCAACAGACCTAATATTAACGTTGACATTAGAAAACATTCAGGCAAGAATAACAGCTTGGAAAGTGTGTTTCTTTCTGGAAAAAACAGACTGTGTACAATGACATTTTCCTTGTGCAGCTGAGGGAAAACTACATGCTTTGACTACTTTTTTGCCTAACATGCAGTCAACACAGCTAGAGAAGGTATGATCTTGGTCCTCCTTGTTCATCAGAAAAAGCTCCAGCTGCAGCTCTAGTCAGTCAAATACCTTCAACTTCACTGGGTCCGGTAGCTCGGTACAAGTGCCAATAAGGAAGAAGGATGGAAGACAACTGACTTCACAAAAATAACTGAAGACACAAAGTTCTCAGGAAAAAGCATTATTGACCACAAACCATCTGAATAATCAAACTCCCTGTATTAACAGACTTAGGAGTTAAAACTAAAACAGTTTTTCACCTCAAACTAGCCTGTTTGATATGAAAACTACACGGAAAACTAATTAAACCCATAGTGCCAATTTTGCAATCACTGGTTAAGTTTTCTCCACATTCCTCTAGAAAAATCTATTATGCTACCTTTCCTTTGCCATATATAATCTAACTTATATATCGAACATAATTAACTCAGGACAGGTGTTGAGGAATTACAGCCTTTGCAGCATCTATAGGTGCAGAAGATGACATCTTTAAGAATCTGTTTATTAACAAGATTTAACAAGATTTAAGTTTTCCATTTTTTCCTCCACTAAGCAGCCCTAAATGTCATTATAAAGTTACAGGGGGAACAATTATACATTCCACTTTTTACTATTATTATGGAGGAACTATGGAGGAAACTAATTCAGTTATCATCAACATTAAGATAAAGTCTACTGCGCTCTTGGCACATGAAATGGCCCAAAATAAATTCCCCACCATTTTAGGACTATGTCATATTGTCATAGTACAAAGTTCTTAATACAAGTGAAAATCAGAAGCACTGTCACTCCATTCGAACAAGAACACAAAAGCCAATTAGCGAGCTGAAACTGAACTGTGATACAGTACTGTCTAAATACTGAATAAGGAGAAGATGCTAAAGCAACTAGTGCCATTTTTTTGTTCTTTGCTCAGCTGACCCAATCTCACCCTTGGGTTTTTTTCCACATTGCAAATATGCTTAACATCTCACCACCTTAAAGCCAGATCTTCTCTCTCTCAGGCTTCTCTCCTGCTCCTCTGCCCCCTATTCGACACCTTCCTTCAAATTCACATCAGCTGGATTTTCTATCAACAACAGGAGTTGAAAACACTCTCTTCAGTTCTATCACCAGTCCTTTCTTGGGTGATCTGCACAATCCCATCCGATCACTTGTAAGTTGTAATCAAGCCCATAATGTCAAGTGGCCAGCATCCATGCCACATCTTAGGCTGTTAAATTTAATCCAAAAATAATGTGGTCAAAAGCCTGTATCTTCTCTACATTCATTCTTATACACTGGGGAGGGAAAATGATGACAAAAATCCTCAAATTAATCCATAACTTAGGAGTTTTTGTACTGGCTTAATAGTTGGGAGTCTACTCACATCTTGTGAAATGCTACAGTTTTTTTCTGGGACCTAATCTACCCATTCAATTTTAAAATAGTACTGTTGAATCTACTCTGTCCTACTAAAAAAAAAAAAAGCTGGGGGAGGGAGTAAAGACTTGTGATAATATTTTAACTTTTTAAACATGTTTTTCATGGCTATTTTTCCCCTACGTACCTCTCTGCTCACATATGAAATACAAGTCACCATACAGTACCTTTCCCTCCACTTTATAGCAATTTTCAGAATTGCACATTTTGATGTTTTTGCCATCTATTCCCTGGAAGACATACAAAACATCTCTTACAAGGTTTGCTTCGGTTATTTCAACAGATCCTAGAAAGAAAAAAGAAAAAAACAAAAAACAAACAAACAAACAAAAAAACAAAAAACAACAAGTATTTAGATTTGTTGGGACAATTAGTTTTGATTACAACTTCAAAAAGCTATTTAGAAGCCTACCAAAAAAAGGAAAGAGAAAGCCTGTGTTTATAACCTGTAAAGAAATGTTTTAAGTCCTATTAACAACCTGACAGGAAAGCCAAGAATTCCCTTTACCTGCCTCTACCGATACCTGGGATTCTCTCAGAGCAGGTCAGCTTGTATGACACAGGGCATGTTATATTTTAACCAACACTTCAGCCAATTCTTAAACTCATTATCTGATTCAATCACCAGAGCAAGTTCTGAGGCAAGCATCATAACTAAACAGCACCATCTGCTTCTGTAATTTCATTTAAGATATCAAGAATAAAACAATTTCAACGACTATCCAGAAATTGAGATGCTACAACATGCTTCTCCCAAATTTGACAGCATTCTTACTCTCATCAGTTTGCCTCCCCAACAATCCACTTCACCAGAACAAAAACAACAAAAAATAGATTCTATTCTTATTTTGGCGAAAGTAGCCATCACCTCAAGATGCTGTTTAAAACCCAGACTCTCCTCATAATATCAAGATGTGCACAAGAATAGCTAGTCCCTTTTAGGAACTCTTAGTGAAATGGTAGAAGATTCAAGTGCATGTTTCTGTAATTGGTAAATAACACATCAGGTATTCATATCAGCCATACAATGCTCCTGATTATACTGTCTGTGCAAATGCAGCAATAAGAAAACTCCAATTAACAGAAACCAACCTTAGAAGAAAAAAAACACCTTTTAATTAGTTAGAAGAATTTCATATTCATATATCTTCTTGACAATAGCCTTTTATATTCTGAATGCAGCTCTATTTCTACATCAACCAGGGACTACACTTAAGACAACTGTCAGTCCTTATACCCACCCAACACAAGAATCAAGAGTCACAGCTGCTGGCTGACTGAATGAAACAAGTTTGTACTGCTCTTTACAGCAATTAGTAAAACAAAAATAAGAGGCAGTGCTAGATTTTATTTATTTTTACATGTTTTTCTATATTTATATATATTAAATCTATCATGTATATAAAAATAATATATATTTATAAATATATTTTATATATATATACACGCCCTCTTGCACATCAACAGTATTGTTTATTAGGTTCTAAATGCCAAATGCTGCCCTCAGATATACCAGTACAACTCTGGTCTACAAGCTGTTGCTTTGTGCACTGTTACTCATAAAGATGCAGGGACTGGCAAACAGACTATATTTTAGCTTCTAACTACCCACAATTCTTTATATTGGAGTTATTAAAACAAAAACAAAAAAACCACCACATCTCTTATCTTTCTTTGCCAGAGAGTAACAGCACTGTAGGATGACAACATCCGCCATTAGCTCACTTATTCAGAAAAGTCTCCCACTTTTACAGTAAAAGTAGAGCGGGTTGAAACTTACACAATTGCCACAGAGGTAATCTGTTAAACAATTTCTCCTTAGTTACACTCGTGTAAATTCAGAATAGATCCTCTAGGCATCAGTTTCAAGTTTACAGCCGCTTAATCAAGGAAATAAATTGGTAATATTTATCTATTTTTTATTTTATTGACAATATTTTATGTCAATTGCTCTAAATACAACCACCATAAACAGTGTGCTAATTTAAAGAAAAAAGTAGTTTTAATAGTTCTCTATTCCAGTGCATATTTCCAAGTTTTAAAAGACAGAATCACAAATGGCTGAGTCTATTTCAACAAGTTCTATTCATTAAGCTCCCTTTCTGACTTTCTAAAAGCAGCAGCATCTTCTGATCATCAAAAGCGTGATCATTACTCACAAACCACAATCACTTGATTCTGACAAACACTGCAATGAAGTCAGTCTTTTAAGAAGACCAGAACACATTATCAAACCAATCATTGCAAAAAGAAATTAACAACCAGCCAATGAGATTGTGGCCAAATATACTAGTCTTCTGTATTTGCTTCCATCATTCCATCGAATACATTCTAGCAAAACACTCCTCAAAAAATTCAACATGCTATAAAACTATTTCAAAATCATTAAACAATAATGGAGGATTTAGATAACAATTGTAAAAAGTTATCTTTAACAAATGCATCTTTGCTCACCACTTGCATCCCCTTCTCGTCTTGACCTTGGCACACCACGGGAGACAGCATTTGAAAAGCCTTTTGAGGTAGTGCTTTGTAAAGAAGGCTGGCTTGCAGTTAGAGTCCACGCGAGACGTGACCCTAATTGTTGACGGAGGCAATCTCCAACGCCTGGGGCTTGATAGGATTGTCTGGAAGGACAAAAGGAAGAAACATCTTTAAAAACTTTGATTCTATACCCACCACCTCGTTTGGGGTATGCAAATTTTGAAAAATGCCCCAAGCTTGAGTTTGTTTTTTGTGGCTGTTTTGTTTGTGTTCTTTTTTTAATAAAGGAACCTTAAAAAAGTGTGCAGACTATACAAGCAATTTATTACTTCCTATAAACTTACACTTTTAAAAAAAAAACCTGTAGAAAAGAAAGAAGGTACGAATTTGACAAATATGATTTCATATCAAAGATTGACTTTGCCCACACTGAACTGTGTAGATACGCTGAAATGGATTAAAAGTGAAGTCAACTATAATAATAATAAACAACAGTCATAATAAACAACAAATATTTAAGTTTTGTTATCACTTGAAACTGTAGTTACATGCCAAAGAACTAAAGGAAAGGAGAGAAGGAGGAGAAAGTTCACTTTCCTGCTACTCTACCATTTAGGATAGTTTGTATCAACTGCCTGAAGATGTGAACGAGGAGGGAACATCTAGACAAGCTCCGATTTCCCTCCCTCTCAAACTTGTCAATTCTTCTCACAAAAATAGCCTTAAACATGAAAAATGTTAAGACTAGAAGTTAGCTTTCTGATTATTTCTGTATCATGATGATAAAAAATAAAGAAGTTGAAAATATTTGCAAAGGATTTTTGCTGTTGACCATTCCTCCCTGGTCCCGCAATTGAATGTAAACATTTGGAGTATACGCATATTTAAAAAAAAAAAAAAATAAAAGAATTCCACAAAGCTGTGAAAGCACAGTTGCAGGGAGAGATGGAACAAGACTGCAACACAAATGTCCATGTAAAAAAAGCTGAGGAATGCCCTTGCTCTCTCAACCCCCACATCATAACTCATGGGATGTCACACGTACTTATATGATTGTAGCTAGTGAACAAGAACACAGCCTGCAAGACAGAGCAACTCTGTTGTGCTTAGCATTTGTAACACCTCAACTAGAGTGAAACACTGAATTTAGGCTATTACACTTCAAGAAGAATGTACTCTAGAAAGAAAGGGAAACACGTATAAAGAGAAGTTCAGGAGGAATGAAACTCACTGGAAGATCTAATTGGGGTTGCCCAGCTCACAGACTCAGGACTAAAGAGAGCAGTGAAATTGCTATGAAATTGAACAGTCTGAACAGGTCAGACCAAGAATATGACAGGAACAGGGTAGGTTCTGCTGATATTTTTAAGCAAGCAGATATACAAAATAACCTCACTGATATACCTTTCTATACTGTATCAGGATTATATAA
This sequence comes from Calonectris borealis, assembly GCF_964195595.1. Lineage (NCBI taxonomy): Eukaryota > Metazoa > Chordata > Aves > Procellariiformes > Procellariidae > Calonectris > Calonectris borealis. The sequence continues at coordinate 153,593,062 of NC_134312.1, read as the reverse complement.
TGGCTAAGGTTGGAAGAGGCCTCTGGAGATCACCTCCTCCAGCCCTCCTGCTCAAAGCAGGGTCAGCTAGAGAAGGTTGCCTGGTGCATTGTCCAGTCATGTTTTGAATATTTTCAAGCATGGAGACTACACCACCTCTCTGTGCAACCTCTTGCAATGTTTCACAACATCCCCCCTGCCCCCAAACACACACCTCACCTCACTGTAAAAGAAGTTTTTTCCCTTATGTTTAACTGGGATTCCCAGTCTTACAAGTTTTGCCAATTACCTCTTGTCCTTTCCCTAGGCACTACTGAGAAAAGTCTGGCTCAGTCTTCTCTACTCCCCTGGTCAGGTACAATCCCACGGGTAAGATCCCCTGAGCCTTTTCTTCTCCAGGCTGAACAGTCCCAGCTCTCTCAGCCTCCCCTCATATGTCAGATGCTCCAACCCCTTAATTAGTTTGCGGTTTCTTCTCCAGACTCTCTTCAGTCTTTTTTTGTACCGTAACTGGACCCAGCATTTCAGATGTGTCCTCACCAGTACTGGGCAGAGAGGAAGGTTTACCTCCCTCAACCTCCCGGTGATGCTCTTCCTAATGCAGCCCAAGAGGCTGTTGGCCTTCTTTACCACACATTGCACACTCATGTTCGACTTAGTGTCTACCAGGAACCCCAGGGCCCTTTCTGAAAAGCTGTTTTGCAGCCAGTCAGCCCCAGTATGTACTAGTGCATGGGGCTATTCCTCCCCAGTCCTCAGGAACCTCCCCCAATTGCCATGTCTTTAAACATTACCAAGAATGGCCTCACAATGACAGTGGCCAGCTCCCTCAGCACTTTTGGATGCATCCCATCAGGTCACATGGGCCCTGATCATCCTCTGCCAGTGGTAAATTGGGAGCAATGAAGATTTTCCCAGGGGTCTCAGGGTCCTGGACTGATCTTACCAGCATAGACCAAGGCGAAGAAAGTACCAAGTACCTTGGCCTTTTCCACATCGTCTGTCACCACAGCCCCTGCCCCTTGAGCAGCAGGCCTATGTTTTCCCTAGCCTTCCTTTACTGCTCATGTACTTGTAGAATTCTTTCTTGTTGCCCTTCACGTCCCTAGATAGATTCAACTCCAGGGGAGTTTGGGCTTCGCCTGCACGCTGGATGCCGCTCTGCACCTTCCCCTACTTCCGTCTTTTGTACACTTTTTTATGTCCGAGTTTTGTCAGGAGCAACTTGTTCATCCATGCAGGCCTCCTGCCACCCTTGCAGGTGGCAAGGGCACTTCCTGCTCGTCAGGGTGGACCATTCTTGAGCTTGAAGGAGATGATCCTTGAATATCAACCAGCTCTCAGGTCAGGCAGTTGGACCAGATGATTGTTGTAGGTCTCTTCAAACTGAACTATTCTATTCTCTCCTGTACCCCTCTTTTGTCCAGGGGAGTCTCTCATGGGATTCTTCCAAGCAGATCCCAGAAAAGCCCAAGTCTCTCCTGAAGTCCAGGGATGGGATCCTGCTTTTTGCTCTGCTTCCTCCTTTCAGAATCCTGAGCTGCACCATCTCACGATCACTTGCAGCCAAGGCTGGACCCAACCTTTGCCTTCCCAACCAGTTCTTCCTTGTCTGTAAAAACGTCAAGCCCAGCAAAGCACCTCTCCTCATCATCTCCTCAATCACCTGTGTCAGAAAGTTACCATCAGTGCACTTCAGAAACCTTCCAGATTGCTTGTGCCCTGCAGCACTCCCCCTCCAGCAGACATTGTGGTGATTAAAGCCCCCCATGAACACCAGCTCCTGCAAATGTAAGGCTTCTTCCAGTTGTCTAAAGACCTCATCTACCTCTTCCTGATAAGGCAGTCTACAGCAGATGCCCGCTACAGCATCACCCATGTTGGTCTGCCCTTTAATCCTAACCCATGAAGTCTTATCTGGCACCTCATCGGTCCCTAGGCAAAGCTCCATACATTTTTGCTGCTTTCTCATGTAAACAGCAATTTCCTCTCCTTGCCATCCTAGCCTGTCCTTTCCGAAGAGCCTGTATCCACCCTCTACAACACGGCAGTGGTACGAACTATCCCACCATGTTTTTGTGATCCCAATGAGATCATAGCCCTAATACTGCACACAGACCTCTTAAGTCCTCCTGTCTGTTCCCCATGCTGCATGTGTTAGCATGTAGGCACTCCAGCAAAGTTGTGCTGATGTCCCAGAAAAAGTGTGAGAGCTTCCTTTATAAGGCTGTCGTCTCCACGTTCCTCATTTGTGTGCACACACTTGGGTGGACCCCCTTCTGCCTGGCTCTGTTGGTTTCAAGGTCTCTGTTGACCACATCACCCTGCACCTTTTGCTTACTAACCTGGTCTACCACCTCCTCACTCAGTTGTGGGGCATAGTCCTCCCACAATGTTCCTAGCTTAAAGATATCCTCTACTTGTGCATCCAAGATACACCATACAAACCTAGTACTGACAAAGTCAAGAAAGTATTTGTATTGTAAAGCACATTAATAACAATAAAATCCAGTTGTGTCAGCACTGGTTATTAGTTCCATAATATGAGTTCTATAAATCATCTCAAATACACTGTGTTAAAAAAAAACCCTTCAACTCAAAATAAAGCTGTGGTACTTTCTGAAAATGCATCTATTCCGATTTTGTGTTTGTTTCGTGACTGTTGGGGGTGGGGAGGAGAATTAAGAGACAAGAACATGGTGTCTTTCTCTTTTCTGATTATGAGAAAGGAAAGAAATTAATAAAAATTTCCATAAATTAGCCTTATATTAGGAATTTGGTCAAATCAAAACCCACGAAGCTCCCGTTAGGACAAAACAAGAGGGCTTTGATCATTTCCACATGCCTTAAGATTATTTTTCTTCCTTTTATTATATTCTCTTGAGTCTTTCTGACATTAACCACAGTTTCTTGAAAAGTGATGTCCCCATTGCTTTTGGACGAGGGCTTTATTTCCAGGCTTTTTCGTTCAAGGCTGAAACGGCTATGCAAATAACTACAGTCGTCACTTTTCCAAGTTTTGTGACATTCTTTCACTTTTCCATGCTCAACTTCTATGAAGCAATGTATTTCCAGGTATATATTACAGAATGGCCATTGAACCACTCCCTCTCACAGACTATGAACACGTTCATTTTCCCTCCATAGAACACAGACTGTGCAGGGCGTCTCTGTCAGGCTTTGTAGAACTGCAGGGGTAATACAACATGATATCCAATGGCACAAGAATGGCTCAGATTTTGAGCATGTAACTGTCTATGTTGGCTTATTTAACAAAGTCAATAATCAGGTCATCATCTTATGGCTTACAATGGCCAGCTTTCACCCATCAAAAATCTGAACTATTTGGTATTTGAATGTTTCAGTTCCAAATGTAGATTCATCTTGGTACGAACAGACAATTAAACCACTGCTGAACAGTAGGTGTTTTAGGATTTTTTTTCTAATAAGTAATTTTTTTTAATCAACTGTTGTATAATTTTTTTTTTTTTTTTCAAAAAACCTCCTGTCCACTCAAGATGCAAGACTGCTCTAGTACAACTGCCAACCTGCTGTGAACACGCTTAAAAGAAAGTCAGACCATGCAAGAAAGGTCACCCACTTGAAAATGGAGGATGTTAAGTCTACTAATTTGACACTGGCTGAGGAATGCTTAGTAAAAGGAACTTGAGTGAGGACTCTAAATCCAGGGTGTTTACAGAAGAAAGACAAAGACTATTTTAAAGGGTTTCAGAGAACTGAGAAATTTGGAAAAGGACTTGGCACTAGAATCCAAAGGAGTCGATCCAGTGAAAGATCAGCTGGTCAGCAGATAACTAAGATTAAGTTTAAGAACAGATACACTTGGCCAGGCATTTATGGCTTCATATGGTCCTACGACAGCACTTGATATTCGAACTGTTCAGCTAAGGAACTCAGTTTCTATGCACCTACAGTGGTATTTCCAATGGCATACAAATGGGGAGGGTGCAGGAAAGAAAAAAAAAAAAGAAAAGAAAAAAGAAAGAAAGAAAAAAAGAGCAGATCATCTCTAGTCTTCCCCCAACCTATTTATAAGGTAAAACAGTTTAGTTTACCCTGGAAGGAGTGATTGCGGAGTTGGCGTTGGCCCATTCAGGGCATACAGGCTGATGCTGCTAATTCCACTGCTCCCCATGCTGCCAGAACTCTGGGCAGACTGAGCACTGCGGTCTTGGTAATTCAAGGGAAGGCTTTGAGGCCTGGCATAGTAATAAGGGGTTGAGTGAGCATCCCGTGGCAATGCTTGAGCAAAAAGTGTGGCATAACTTGATACCTAAAAAGGAGAGGATTTGAAAAGGGAGGAGTAAAAAGAAAAGATTTGTGAGTTGCTTTAAGTCATGTCTTCAGTTAACAGGAGTGTAATATTCAAGAACGCAAATAATAACTGAAGACCATGTTTATACAGAGAAAAATTTGTTGTTAGAATTATAATGACAAAAAAGCAAGTCCCTTACAGTGAACAAAAGTACTTTTAGCAATATAGCTTATTTTTGCCTGCGAATTATCACTAGCAATAGCTGCTAAAAGCACTTCGGTGCTAGCAGAGCTGCAACCAAAGGAGAAATTTTGCTCTCCCTAATCCATTTCAAACTCATTAGCACGTGAGCAGACATTACAGTGCCAAGCAGAAAGCAAACAAAAAAATCGCCCATTTAATAAAGCCACAACTTCAGCTACAAATGGACAGCTCATATTTTTACATTTACTTAGTACAAAAAAATTACACAGAAAAAAATTGCAGATACTTGTGTCAAGCATGTTCTTCCTTTCAGCCTCACACACAAACACCACAAACACAACCTGAGGTGTTGGCTAAGTCTGGATAGTGATTCTTAATGACATCCAAGTGACACACATTTACTGTTCCTCAGAAGTAACAAAGGTCTCCTCACTTACCTTGTTAGACTGCTTACGTGGATCTTCACTAAGGCTAAGCAGGAGGTAGAGTATTGACCATTTGTTTTTCAAAATGCCCTTTAGAAAAAGATTAAAACAAACAGAAATGAGTTTAACTCTTGATAATAATGGATTTTTTTTTAATTATCCAGCCTACTAACATGTACACATACAAATCAATCTTCCATACAAATAGGACCAACTCAGAGCCATGTTCTTGAGTAAACTGGGAATGTACACTACAGCCTCTGTATTGCTAATTTTATGCATTTTCTCCACTGTGTTCAAATCATGAACTCTCAGCTGCTCTGAGATCAGCAAATACACTCAAATTAAAATTCATAGCTACTAAGAACGAGGTTTATACAGAGTTGAACTTTTACCAGCATTCCCACACACTCTCACCATTTAAAACATCTTAGATGCAGATGCCAAAGGTGAAGAAGAAAAACTCTTGGCACAATTTTAAGTAAAGAACTGTCTTTTCTCCACTTTCCCCTTCATTCTGCTTTACAGGGAGGCTTCAAAAGTTTGAGGCTTCAATTTCTATTACTTTAAATGCCATTTAAGAGAGCTATCAAAATTTTCACAGCTTAAGATAGAGACATTGTTAACATGAAACTTGAGGAATATGCAATATAGTCTCCAGCAAACAGACAAATAGGCAGATACATACAGACTGTTAGAATAACACTCTCAGCAGCTTTAGATATCTCAGCAGAAGACAGAACAATGCTAAAGCCCAAGCTACAAAAAAAAACGCTTTGAAGAGAAGATTTATGGCAAATATTAAAACGTTTTCTTTTAGATACACGTTTCTAGATATGTTACTCTGTAGTTCTGTGACACTAACGCTTGCACCTGAATTGATCAGAGACATAGAACCTTATAATGGACATTAAGTAGTGGAGTAAGTCAAAGAAACTCATACAAATTCCCTGACAATATTGATCAGGCTATGGTCTGGAATACTAAAGAATGTTGAATATAAAGGAAACTTTAGTCATACCAAGATTCAACAAAGATTCTATCCCTTATGAAGCAATGTAATTCAGTGCTCTCAGTCTTGCCAAAAAGCACTTTCAAGGTCACTTTGAAATTCTCTTTTTTAAACACATTTTCATTCTCACCTTTTTCTATTTTTCCTGTTTCTTTGCAAATTATGCATTTTGTGCGCATATGTTACATAGCATAAGAAGTTTGGCCATAGAACACTTCTTTCTTCAGGACAGAGCCCACTAACCAAACCTACTGAAGCTCTATATTGTTACGTAAGAGTCGAAGGAGACATTCTATATTATTATGTAAAGTAGTCTATTATCTTCTGCTTTGATCTCAACAAGCAAAAAGTAGAGGTATTGCAAATAATTAATCCAGCAACTCATTAACAAACGGTGAAGAAGGAGTAGCAACATTACTGCTTCTTCTACTGGCCAGAATAGAATAAGTCTAAGTGCCTCAAGAAGCGTGGTTTGCTGAACTGGCAAGCTGCCACTAAAATAAGCACTGACCTCCTTTTCTCTTTAGAGAAATGGGTGAAACGAAGTTAAAACAGATTCACACAAGCTTTTTGCTTTCTCCTAGTTGCTTTCAAGAGAATTGCTGGAGGAAGAAAAAGCCTCATTGATTCAGAAAACGCATATTCCTTCTGTGCCCTTCCCTAAGGTCATGGGGAAAATAAATGATTGTCCACCATTAGTAATAAACCTAACAGCAGATTGAATAATAATTGGTAGAGTGAATTTTAAAGAAGGCAGTATTCAGATGATACCATTTCATGTACACAAGATGCTAGCACAGAAAAAAAAAAAAGACAGAAGGTTAAAAGAACCTCAAACATTTGAGCAGGCAGCAAAACATGAGGACATAGCTGATGTATTACATTCAGAAGAATATCCGCACTGATATGAACACAGACAAGGCATTCTGTTTCAAAGTTTACAGCCATCATGCTCTGCAGCTATGTTGCTTGCCAAATGCAATGGTATGGCAACATAGTACATAAGCTACAGAAGCACATTACAGAAAATCTGTATTAAAAGAGGCAGATCACATAGTGTAATACATGCAAGAAGAGGCTGAAACCAATGACTGAGGTCATCGGAACAGCTGTGTGCAAACCAGTGACACTTGCTTCACTGTACAGACCAATGCAAATAATACACAAACCCACAGGATAAGGAAAACAGGAAGAGTTACATACTAACTTAAGCTCCAAGCACTAACAAACTCGTCAGTAAGTATGGATGAGGGGAGGGGCAGAACCAAGTTCTGACTAGTCATACTCTCCACAGAATCACTTCTTTGTCATCTTAAAATCTTAGTATTATCCTGTAGAACTCAGCCGTGATCTATACATAAATTTATGAATAAAAAGCAGAAGAACAGAGAAAAACATTTCTCCTAAACATAAAGAGCAAAACAAGGACAAATTTTCTGTAATATAGAAAACATTATCTTTTACATTAACTAATTTTTGTTGTCAAACATCAGGTATGTGCAAATGACAACAGGGAATCTTGTTTTATAACTCCACAACTTTCCAGGCAACCTGTTCCAGTATTCAACCATCCTCTCAGGAAAAATGCTGTTAATGACCCGAGCACTCTCCAAAACAACTCTATAATGTCAGAAGAATGCATATGTGTGCTTTCAGTTTCTTTACTCTTTATACATTTATTACACTACCTGTGAACTGAGTTTTCTGTAGAGTTCTGAAAACAAAGCAGCATCTGCTTCCCTTCTTTGTCGCACAACTATTAAAAAAAAGCAATATAGATTAAAAAATTGAAAGAACTGTAATAGTCATATCTGAAATTATGTATTTGTGGTAAATCGGAAAACGTACCCAAGAAAGCATAATGATGCTTAACTGTTTCACTCTATTTACTCATACAGTTTTCCCTGTTCTCATGTTATCTGCACTAGAGCCCTGAAAATTCTTGCATCAGAAGTGATGTACCTGTTTTTTCTTAGAGCAATAAAAATATACACCTCCTAAATAAGTGCCCTTTTAAAGTCTAGTCTGCCATTCTGTAGGTTTAGGAAATTAAAACATAATTGAAAGCAGATATGGGTTAAAGAATGCTACAAAGCCCCTCACAAAACTAAGTGTAACTGTTCCTATTTTAGGCAATAAAAGCAAGAAATAAAAGTAGTAATGCCACTTGATCAAAGTCAAGCAGAATTCCAGTCACACAACTTTTATATATTAAGAAAAATAACAGTCTCAATCACTGCCAGTTACATAACAGAAGTCTTTGCTCAGAGGAAAAACATCTTCAAGCTTTAAGATGTCTTCAGAAAAGCCATGCTACATCAGAAAGAGCCATGTTTAAAAAAAAAAAAGATAAACCAAAAACATCTGAAGAAACCTTAATAATAAAAAATTGCTGTTAAATGTTAGAAATGTTAATTAGCATCAAAAGCCACTGCTAAGTACATTTTGCCAAATAAGTGACTTCCTGCACGGTAACTCCAAAATAAATGTAAAGTTAGAAGGATATATCCAGTTACTTGTTACATGACTTGTTACTAACATCAGCCTACAAACTGAAGCTGGGGAGAAGGAAGATGAGGGAGATAGCCCTCTTCAAAACTCCTGGCAATAGGCCCAAACAATATATGCTGTGCTGGCTAGTATTAGCCAAAGCACATAGAAACTCATGCAGAAAGTGTATACTCTAGAATACAGTGTTTTGGAGTTGCATCTAGAGAAATTCTGATAGGCTTATTTGCCTATCAGCAAGTCATGGAAGCTCTGCGTCAGCAAGAAATACACACGTACTTTAAAACAGTTACAACTACTGACTTCAGTCACCCTAATTCAATCTCCCTGACTGAATATTCAAAGCTCAAATATGAAGCTTTAATTTAATTAGCATACTTCAAGAAATTGTTTCTGGACGTTCTACTGTAGAGCACATAATCTGCTGAAAGCAGTATTTGGCTTTTCAAGAAGAATGCATCACATTCCCATTGGATTCACACAGTGCAACACTTGATTCAGAGCAGCACAGAGCACAATGGAATGTAACTGCAACATAACTTACACTGTCACGGTCTAATGTTTTGGTTTTGAGAAGGTGGTTGCAGATAAACTTGTAGAGAAACTGAAGGCAAGAAATATCAGGTAAGTCACATAAACAATTCCATCAGTTCCCAGGATGCTCATTCGGCAAGTTTCACACAGGTGCTCATGAAGTTAACTGTGCCAAAGTGTAATATTTCTAAAGTGCACATCACAAAAATATCAGTCTTCTAAAAAGAACCATGAATTCATAAAGTCTGAGTATTATTAAAGTGAAAGGAGTGCAATATCGATTGTTCTTTATTTTCATGGTGGCTAAGATACGAAGTAAATGGCAGCAAGGGAAGTCTAAGCTGAGCATTCAGAAAAATCTGAGCTGTGTATACAAATAGCCACTCAGGCATACTAACTGGGGAATTAATAGAATTTCCATCATGAGATTTTCAGGGGGTGAGCATTAATAACAAATTAGATAACAATCTCTGAGACAGAGTTGTCCCATTTTCAGAGGAATAAACTGATCAGATAACTTCCTGAAGAACTTCCATTCCTATTTCTAAGAAAAAAACCAAAGATGCACTTACGTTCTTTCTTGATTTTCTCCGCCACAAGAAATTCATCCCGTTCAACGGTGGGAGCAAAGTTGCTTCCAATAACTCTCACTGCATACTGAAACTGCTGGGCTGCATCAGCTGAAAGAAAAAAGGAAAACTCTCTCAGTTAAGCAGAGTGTTAAAGTTCTATTAACATAAATAAATAAACTTGAGATTGCATTGCTACGGCTGAATCCAGCATAAATGTACCTGGCTCAGATCAGGTAATGTTATACTATAATCCTTAGACACACTTCTAGCCAGAGGGCGGTAAAGTCCAGTTTACCCATGAGCATATTATCCATGCTATACTTCAAACACACTCACCTCTACACACTCCACAAAATAATTGCACTTAAATTTGCCAATAACCCTTTCTTATTAGAAGCCCACTAATTAGAGAGCGTTAGCACACTTCAACTGGCTCTGCCCTTCTCCACAGACCGGAATGCTGCGGGACTTGCCACAAAGCCACACAATTCAGCTCACACATAGGAACAATATAGCCATGTTCACCAGGCACGTGCTCTCACCAGGCACCAAAACTCGATTATCCTACCTGTGGATCTTTACTCAGATATCCACAACAGTGGTTTTACCAGTTTGCGTGTTGTTTTCAGTTTTTTTGTTTTGTTTTGTTTTTAAATCAGTTTACATGGTTTCACCACTTAGGTTCAAAGCTAGCTCAGAGATATTGCCATCGTATTCCAATGCATAATATAGATACTAATGGAGAGGTCACAAGCCAGTGACTTCCCTCCACTGCTCCTTCATCATGCAATAACTCTGTTTTTAACATTGTTGCTGAACAGTATTGGTTTAGTGCAAGAATCTCTGCTTTTTGGGAAGATTAATAGTCTAGTAACACTGAGATAGGGCCAGCTCAGTATTAATGCCTCTACAGCATAGTAACGTTCCCATTTATTGACCTGAAAAATCAATCAAATTATAACCCTACAGACGTGTCAAGTGCCCCTACAAAACATCAGACAAATTTCTACTCCTCTTAAGGAATAACTGTAATAACATGAGGGGAAAGGTCCATAAGAAAAAGTAAATGTAAATGCGTGGTGTCAGCTACTGAATCCTTACACTTCCCGACTTCAGGAAAAAAAAAAAATCATCTACGCAATTCTGCGTATTAAGTCTGTTTTGTATATAAAAATTTTGTGTGCAAATGCGTCAGACTCCTCATGTGTTTTATTTAGTCAGTTAAGCAGTCAACTTTCAGAGAAAATCATAGAGTAATGCAGCAATGGTTCAGCCAAGGAAAAAGAAAGAATGCTGGTCTGGACAAATACATACAAAAGGAACAGAAAAATGGAATAGGGTAAAGGTCCACTAGAAGCAGAGATATTTTAAACGTTGAATCAGCTCTTAAATTAACTAATATTGACAATTGAAAAAAATCACCCGGGAGATACTAGGAGTCAATTACTGATTAAACACATGAAAAACTCCAGAAATTTACGGAAAGAAGAAATTTGAAGTCAGAATGTGCTACATTCTTTTTGAATGCCCATTTTTGACTGTCTTGTGATATAAATGCCACCCACTGGTCCTAATCTACTAGAATACAACTGTAGACCAGCAAACATTAACCAGTTCACACAAAGCAGTACTTCACACAATCAGGAAAAAAATCTGCTCAGATAGAATCATTAATATTTAACAATATTTGACAATATTGGACTACAAAAGGAGCAAGGGTATCATTCTACTTTCAGGGAAGAAAACGTCAATATCCAGACTACTGTAAGGTCACAAATCTGCATAAATTAAATGCCTCACAGAAAGAATAGCTCTACTGTTAGACTAAGCAACCCCTCGTTTGCAATAAGGACTTAGAAATACACATATAAAATAATTTAATAGTTCAGCTATTGATAGCTTAAACTGAACTGATGAACCAGGTGGGAAGAGTAAGTATGAGGAAGTAATTCTGAGTAATTCTTAAGTACAATGCATGTCATTACAGAACAACTCAAGATTCCCAAAAGTATTCTGCAAGGGCAATGGAAGTCAAATATTGGCACTAAGTTATCCCAAACAACAGTAAGAATTTTGTCATTTGTTAATTCCTCAACTGTATACCTAGCAGCAGTTAGGCAAGAGCTAGGTTTTCCTAGTCATTCTTACATATTTTTGGAGTGTTGCTATAGTGACTTAACATGGGCTACAAATTAAAAATAAAATTGCTACAGGAGTTCCAGGCAAGCATTTTGGATGAACTAAAGTCAGGAGAAGGATCAAGGGTTGATACCAAAGTACTTTTTCAGTTAGAACATGTATCTAGATTAAATAATGAACTCCCTCACTGATTATCCACTAAAAAGCAAGAGAGAATGGATCTCCAGTAAACTAGTTCAATACAAGTTATAGAAAAATATAAAAAGAAAGAAGCAATTAAAAAAGCCATAAATAAACATAGTCCTAAAAAATAAAACAACAAACACAGAGACACACACCCCCCAACCACAACAAAGGCACAAGAACTTCCCCCTACAGTTCCTCCTCGCTCCTCAGATGCATTACCCTGATTTTCTAAGGAAAATTATATTCAGAAATTAACTTCTATGTCCACCTGCATCACCCTATCCCTTAGGGATTGCCCTTTACCTTTTTTTTTTTTAAAACACACAACAAATTTGATAGAGATCTGAGGGATATCAAGTTAAACAGCTTTCATAGAAACTGGGGACTGGTAGAACAAACATCCAAACAGCTCTCCCTCAGGGAGAGATTGCAGGGAAAGCTCAGTGGTTAAGTATTCCCTCTTGTCTGCCTGCACAGAATTAGCAATATCAGGTACTCCATTCTGCCCGGACCGCAGCCAGCAAGCACAAAGGAACATTGACCTGGAGGATGAGGGAAGAGGGATTTCTGAAGAGAGCTACAGGGAATGAAAGTACAAGCTGGCAGTATTGCAGCTGAGGAATGCAGGGGGTTTACTGAAGAGACGACTTGTCCACAGGAAATAAAGACTTATTTAACTTTACTGAATGAACTTGCTTCCTATGCATTTATGATCTTGCAATATATCACAGTATGTTTATCTTAATAAGAGTGTTGAATAAGAAAATATGTAGCTGATTTTAAAAAAATAATTCTGCTACATCTGGACAATTGAGCATTATTCATTCAGCTGCTTCTGCTAACGTTTCTGTATACGCTATGATTTATACTGTGATTATCAGTAAGCTTAATGCTTGGAAAAAAAAATTAAAAATCAGAGCATTACATTTTATTTATTTACACTGAATGACAATGCACTGTTTTTCCATGTAAGCAATGCTGTATTTACAGTGTTTATTCACTTTTTAAAAATTCTTTGGTTTCTGAACAAAATGTTTCAAATCAGTGTTTCAAAAAGATTTAAATGCTATGTTTTCTCTCTATTGTTCCCTGTGGTTTGGGGGGGTTAGATTAAATTCAAGTGAACCAAGATCAACACAATGAGAAATCAAGTAGGCTTACTATCTTGAGTCACCTGATGAGATAATTACAAAATCCATCAAAGATACATACAAAGTCTCTAGAGACTCTCTGGAATTTAATTTCTCCAGAAAAATTGACTCAGAAAGACAGCTATATATTGCCACAAGTTTGGGTGGGGTTTTTTGGTTGATGATGTTAGAATAGGGATTTACCTCAAAACAACAAGAGAAAATCATGGACTTTGCCATTTGTGTGTTCTCCAATCTGCCTCTGACACTAGCGCTTTTAAAAGGCTACCTATGCTTCTAGTTCTGTGGTACAAGGGAATATTGAAGGCAAGACTGAGAGACAGAGAAACACATGTGAAAGTTTCTGGACAGAAACCTTGAAGATTTAAACATAAGTCCTCAATCTAATAAAAAACACAACAGATACATTATTAATAGCAAGTAGCAGGGTTTTTTCCTGTAATGGGGAAGTTTTAAGAAAGGCATATAACCTTCTATAATAACCTTCTGTTTCAACACCAACCATAGCAAGACTAGTTAAAGCACAGAAACTTAGTATAGTCTTTTCCATACTGCCCTAACAAGGCATCTGAGAGAGATCTCTAGTTAAAAGACTACAATCCCATCAAAAAATTCTGATTATTAAACCTGTTACACTACTAACGATATGGAACAAAGATAACTGCTCTTTACACATACAGATTTGCACTGGCAATTCAACAGCATTGTAGCAAAACTGTTTTTATGTTAGATTTTATTCAGATTTTCGTGTTTTATTCATATCAAGTCCAGCTTCTCTTTTACAAACAAAACTCCCTGCTGTGGGAGTTTCTTCAGCAGATTATTTCTTATAAGTCTGTAAAATAACTTCAGTACCTAAAGTGATTAAACATAATTTAATACGGATATCTGTCAGTAAAATAAAGATTCACATAGTTTATAACTAATAGACATGTTTAATTGCTTCCCTCCTCAAAGAACAGCCATTATGACAGCAGACAGGCATAAAATACACAGCTATGTATGCGTACATCCTTCTTCATCAAAAAGTGATTACGGCATGAATCTATTATGTAACAGCAAGCTCAACATATCTGACGCATGAAATCGATGCAGCTGTTTGTGGGGTAAGGGGGGAAAACAACACTGATCATTACCTGTTTTCCAGAGTCTGATCAGTGCAGTGAATGCAGATAACAACAGCCACTCCCCCTCAGACTATACCCCTTAAGTAATACACGTATACATACGCAATTAATGATACTGGTAAGCAGCCATACAGCTAAACAAAAAAAATAGCACTTGTGAGTCACCAAAAAAAAAAAAAAAAAAAAGTAAAACTCTCTCCTTCGAGCACAGCAATCTATCAAGAATTCAAAGATTTCTATCCACCCAGCCATTCAAACTTTCCTACAAACAATGTAGTATTAAAACTGAACTGCTTCAAAAGGCAGATAACAGCATTTTAAAGCTGCAGAAAATACAAGTGTAGCACATGCCAAAAATATAGAAGCAATGCATAGGAAGAATTTGGTTGTAAAGAAAGCAAGGAGAAATAGAACAAAAGAAAAGCTTAACGGAAAAGTTTAAGAGACAAAGAGACAATTGGCCAATCTACTTTCAAGAAGCCAGTATTTCAGAGGAAATGCTAAAATTCAGCAAGTCTTTTGCCAAAAAGAAGCTTCTAACATTACCTATAATTTTAAGGAAGTGAACTGAAATTCACTTTACAGTCTTATACATTTCTTTCAACACGTCAGCTATGTGTCTATTGAAGTTTCCAGAGGAAAAAAAACGTCCTGAAAACCTAAGTACCTACTGAAACCCTGTTTCCAAACATTAACGTATCATGATTGTGAGAAACCTTGTTTCCTGGAAAGAAGACATTTGGTTATTTCAATTTGTCTGTAAGCATAATTTCTAAACTATAGGACAATTCTAAAGAAAGCTTATCTAAACCAAACAGTAATCTTTTTCTTAAAAGACTTCAGAGATTAGCAAACTCTCTCCACTATCTCTTCTTCCAGTCAGCTGTCTGTCATCCCAGACAACAGTTTTGCTTAAATGCAGATGCAAAATTATTGTAAAACAATCACACTCTAAACTGTGTTCAATGCTCTATGTGTGGCACTGACCAGCTAACAACTATTGCTGCAACTTACTCAGATATAGATGCTGCCATCCAACACATGCTGAAGAAAAAAATCAAACATCTTCCCTGTAACAAAGCATTTGCTAAACACCTAATGTGCTACTTTTGCAAAACTAAGCCTGGAAGAAAAGCTGTAAAACTTGAGAACCTTCTCACATATAGCGTGAGCAGATACTGAGTTTGTCAATACAGTAATGCTGCTGTATCTTCTCTGTTTTAACTACATCAAAAGTTCTACGTCAGTATGAATTATTAGTGGGGGAAAAAAAGCAATTGCATCGATATGATTCCATATACTGATAAACTAAAATACTAGTCTAGAAGGCCACTAGTGTTACTATTTTGTTTTTAAGAGAATCTACACACATAGTAAGCAAAAATACTTGCTCCTCTACAAAACATTGTGTTTGAGAAATGTAATTTTAGGACCAGCCCAGTTTGAAGTATTCCTGAAAAAAATTAATTTTGCATCAGTCTTCTGCTTTAGCCAACTATCTTAAACTTCTTTGTTGTAAGTTCATTTCTTTCAGAAGGAAAAATAACAATAAAAACAAATTATAAAATGTAAACGTCAAAATATTCTCCAAGTTTTTATTTGAAGCATTTTAAGTTTATTCTTAATTAACCGTCTTTCCAATCTCCACACTCCTCTCCTACAAAGGAAAAAAACCAACAAACCCACAAAATAAAACCCAAACCACACACACTCCCATGCCTTTCCTTATTTAGAAGATGTCCACAAACTTGGAAGCACTGCATAGGAAACATAACTATTCTTTAATTCTCTTAATATTGCTGGCTTTTGTTGTATTGTCAGTAAACAGTTTTATTTGAGGAATGTCCCACTGGACTATCAGCAGCTTGGTCACATAATCTTCTCAGAACTTTCCCCTCACTGTGAATTTTTACCTAAATTGTCAACTTGCATTTGCTTCTGTTATTAGCATAGGTAAAAAATCCTCCATACCACCTTTTGAATGAACTCTATGCTTTCCCCTCACCATGAAAGTTTAAGATTCATTCTAATAGTTCAGAGCTTAAAAAAAAAAAAATAAAAAACCTCAAACCCCACACATACAACAATAACAAAATCCCCACTGAGATTACAGAGATTAAGTTATTAAGGCCATATTACAGACTTCAGGTAGCAAACTACGCTCTGAAGACTGACATGCTACTTTCTAGAGCGTGCGTACCTGCAGAAGCACTTTGGCACACAAAAATCTTTTTAGGATTCAAAACCAAATAGATGTAGCTTGAATATTTACAGCAATACCATTTGATTCAATGGGAGGCACTAAGAGTTATTGCAACTGACAAGCTTGTACAGCAGTCTACAAAGTTTCTGACTAAGATTACCAGGAGGTTTGTGAAAGACAGCTAAGAACAAGCAGCTTTTTGTCAGAAGGATTAAACTCACTGTCCAAAGAGAGGCATGCAACCCTGTATAACTGTTGGGAGACCACAAATAAGGGAAAAAAAAAATGACAGAAATTACTGCATAGGCAGGCAAGCTCTCTGCAAGATCAGGTATGAGTGTAAAAGTGAGGTGGATAGCCTGGTTAAACACAAAGATTGATAATGCAAAACTAGTACACTAGTTCTTAGACACTGTGAGGACATGAGGAAGAAAGAGGCCAGCAATGGCTCCAACTGCAGAGCGCAGAGATCCCCAACTAACCGCAGTGAGTGACTGCAGACACATAGCACCATGGGAAGCTAGCTTTAAGCTCTTAGTTGAGAACTGGCTAAAGCACAGGAACAGAGAGCTTTCAAACCTTAGTTCTACCAAAAAAAAGTTGAGGTAGACTTTTTTTTTTTTTAATTTTAAATAGAGTTCTTCCATGTAACTCAGCAGACCTTGTAATGAATTTCTCAGAAGCAGAGCTGTTTGTAAAAAAAATCGTAACTAGGCCTATGCAGCTGACTGATTTTGGAAACTAAGCAAGCCATCTACTTAGTTGATGGTCTCAAAAAAGTGGGAAGAGAGAGAGAAGATAGCTCCACCACTGGGAGCCTCTGCTGTCACATTCCATCATAGCGCAAATTCACTGCAACATAAATCTTTAAGAAGTGGGGAAGGCAGAGGCCTTCTAAGGCCATCACGGGCAGAAGCAAAAGAATCCCCAGCAGACAACAGGCTCCATCAGGCTTACGGAGAACTTCAGGCATGGGATCGCAGAACATAAACACGGATGCAGAGTAAGACCACTCACCCCACATTAGTTGTAAGTGCGCTATTATGATACAGACATTATATAAACGGAATCCTTCATCTCCTTCTGAAGCCATAGCTTCTTCACAAACATAATAAAACAGAAGTGCTGAGAAGGAACATAGCCAAGTAGATCAAACCTTCTGAAATACAAAAACTCAGGGAACGTACAGGCAGGAAGAACCATTAGATCATCGAATCTCAACTCTTCTATTATTTACATATTATATTTCACCCAATTACCTCATTATCTTGTATTTCACTAAAGTACGTATTCCAGGAAGGTATCAAAAGCTAGGATTTAAAGACATTCACAGCAGGATAACTATACAAATGGTTAAAGATGGCTGTTTGTACCTAGCTTCAGCTTCTTGTTACTAATTCTTATGAGAAATTTCTCTAATTAATTTAAAAATCTCTTAAGGATCTAAGCTTTTTTCCCCCCTAAACTCTGTGGAAATAATTGAGCATTATAAATCACTTATCAAAGACTAAACTGATAATGCTTGTAAGGTCTTCTTCAAAAAAGAGAACATGTGTTTACAAAGCAGCCTAACTGCATCAATACACAAGGAGAGGGGAAGCTGCATGTAGACCACTAATCACACACAAATATCATACTTCAAACTTATCCTGTGCTGAAAGGAAATTAGAGTTACAAGTCTGAAAAACAGTGAGATGCTAAATAACTTGTCTGGTGGTTTCCCTATCACCTAGGGATACGTGCATCACACCTCAACACAAAGGATGCCATACACACCTTTCATGACCGGGATTTCTTCCACAAAGACTTTTCGATTTATCAGTCTCTACAAGCTTTATATGAATAGCTGAGTTGATGACAAACTAACACACATACTACAGTTGACCATAGACTTCATTCAAGAGAAGTCTTATGTTAGAAGGGCGAGTCTTCAGTGCTAGAGTTCCTCATAGCAGAAAAATAAAGAGCAGGGTAAGGATGGGCTTCCTATCTGTCACATGCATAAAAATATGGGTGATAATATATGTGGCGGACAACCCACACTAATTTTTTAAAGTTGTTACTTCAAAGAACTCCTCAGATAACCCACAAGTGAACAGCTAAGTGAACTACAGATTGCATGCAGCAGCTTACCATGATTTTGGGCAAAATTTCCTCTTTCATTAGTCACACACATGCAACAGAGATTTTAGTTACATGAGTAGAATCCCAGTGTACAGGAATAGGTTGAACACTTATTTTAAAAAAATAATAAAAATTAGAGTTCTCTTCCCTTTTTTTTTTTTTTTTTACACGTACTGCTTGCAAATAAACTTATTACTCCAGCCAGAAGAGAGGGAGATGTATAGAAACTATGATTTCAAAAAGAAGACTTGATCCAAAGTCAGTAGAAGTGAGCCACCTCTCCTCAATCCTCATACATCATACTGTGAGTAATAAACGCAGTTTTCTGTTTCTATTCTAATTCTCTGTTTAAGTTTTATAACTATCACAGACATAGATAAGATACTCAATACCAAGAAACAAGCTTAGATTAAGTTTAGATCACAGCTCCTTTCAAATCTACAAAAGAGAGTCATGAAGCAAAGAGGCCTCCACTACTCCAATAAAGCAAACCAATTTCTTTTCCAATTTTTTTTCTTTTTTTTTCTTCTTTTTTTTTTTTTCTTTTTTTCTTTTTGGGAGCAGACCTAGCACAATAATTTGAGATTTCTGTTAGTGAAAAGTTTGAAGTTTTCTTAAATAAGAACATGTATCAATTGTATTAGAAGAAAATTCCAAATGTTAGAAGCGAGTTATAGCTCTCTAAAAGCAGAGCTATAACAGCACCTTAGAATTGTAGGCTGATGTGAAATAACCTTTAATACACAATTAAACCAGTCGCTAAAAGAAACGTGTAGTTACATAAAAACACAGTAGGTATTAAACCGTTCAGAAGCAAACACTGATTTGGGGGAGCTAGGAAAAGAGTAGAAACTTGCCACATCCTGATAAAATCTCACATCAGAAATTCTTGTCACAGAACTATTACAGATTGACAATTCTGGAAATGGGAAATTTATGGCATTGCAGAAGACTTAAACATGCAATAGAGAGGGAAAGGATTTTGGAAAAACAAAACAAGACCTACAGCAATCAACAGCTTTAAGCATGTTTCTGTGAAGGGGTCCCTACTCAACATTTCAGTGAAGACAAGGAGATCAACTTCTTCCCAACTCTTTCAAGTTTCTCAGATGAATCACAGAATAGTTTGGGCCGGAAGGGACCATCATGGATCATCTAGTCCAACCTCCCTGCCATGGGCAAGGACATCTTCAACTAGATCAGATTGCTCAAAGCCCCATCCTATCTCACCTTGAACACTTCCAATGATGGGGCATCCACAACTTCTCTGGGCAACCTGTTCCAGTGTCTCGCCACCCTAATCGCAAAAAAAATTCTTCCTTATGTCCAACCTAAATCTACCTTCCTTCTGTTTAAAATAGTTGTCCCTTGTCCTGTCACTGCAGGCCCTGGTAAAAAGTCTCTCTCCATCTTTCTCATAAGCCTTCAAGTACTGAAAGGCTGCAATAAGGTCTCCCCAGAGCCTTCTCTTCTCCAGGCTGAACAACCCCAACTCTCTCAGCTTTTCTTCATAGGAGAGGTGTTCCAGCCTTTTGACCATTTTTATGGCCCTCCTTTGGACCCACTCTAACATGTCCATGTCTGACTTGTACTGGGGGCCCCAGAGCTGGATGCACTTCCAAGGGTGGAATAGAGGGGGAGAATCAACCTGCTGGCCACGCTTCTTTTCATGCAGCCCAGGATATGATTGGCTTTCCGGGCTGCAAGTGCACATTGCTGGCTCATGTCCAATTTTTCATCTACCAATATCCCCAAGTCCTTCTCCGCAGGGCCGCTTCAATCCATTCATCGCCCAGCCAGTACTGATACCAGGGACTGCCCTGACCCAGGTGTAGGACCTTGCACTTTGCCTTGTTGAACTTCATGAAGTTCACATTGGCCCACTCCTCAAGCCAGTCAATGTCCCTCTGGATAGCATCCCCTCCCTCAAGGGTATCAGCCACATCGCTCAGCTTGGTGTCATCCGCAAACTTGCTGAGGGTGTACTCAATCCCACTGTCTATGTCATTAACAAAGATATTGAGCAGCATCAATCCCAAAACAGACCCCTGAAGGACACCACTTGTTACCGATCTCCATTTCGACGTTGACTGCAACTCTTTGGATGGGGCCACCCAGCCAGTTCCTTATCCATCGAATAGTCCATCCATCAAACCTATATCTTACCAATTTAGAGACAAGGATGTTGTGTGGGACTGTGAGGTCCTGTCTCCAATAGGTGGAAACAGAAAGTTTGAGAGAGAGACAAAACAAGTATATTTGCACCTCGTCACTCATTTTCTAGACTTCTAAGATAGGAGTAATTAACTCATAGGCCATGTTTTAGTCAGTTTGAACCCAATTCTTTACAACAGGTCAATACTCAAAATTATTAGTTACTGTCGCAGAAATACCTAAAGGTAACCAGGAGAGACTTGTCAGAAGAGAGTGGCATGGAGGGAGGAAAGAACACATAAAAGACTACACAGCTACTACTAATAAGGAAGAAAGCCATCTCTCATACAAGAAAATAGATATAAAAAAAGCTATGGCATGAATTTGTCTGGTGAGCAATGCTTATAAACAGAGCAACTTAAAAAGGAGACTTAGCAGATGCACCTCTTCCTTTCCACCCTCCAACTGCTTACGACAAACAGAGCCTTTGCCTTGATTGCAACAGATAGAAACTTACGCAAACAGGCAAGAGATGCATTCCCTTGCTGGAGGATCACAGCAGCATCAAGATGTAGAGGACCTGTAGAGGACCTAACGGACGTCAATGGCTCAACTTGAGCAGACAGCGGAGGAAGGCAGAGACTCCTGAACGCGTACTTGAGCCACCTTTTGCCCCAAACACCCCGGCAGCGGTGCCCCCCTCCCCGCAAGAGGAGAGTGCCGTCAGGAGCGCCGGCGGAGCGCTCTGGGGGAGGAGGACCCGAAGGCGCCGCAAGCCCACCTCCCGCCACGGGGCTCCGCCAGCAGAGCCGCCCGGAGGCCCAGGGCGGACGGCCCGGGCTGCCTGGCCCCGCGGGGGGCAAAGGGGACGCCCTTGGCGCCCGGTCCGGCGGGGCCCGCACCTTTCCACCCCACGGCGACGGCGCCCGTTCCCCCCCCCGGCACCCCCTCGCCCCCCCGGGGCTCGCACACCCTCCTCGCCCCCGCCTGCACCACCCCCCCCGCTCGCGGGCTCCAACGGCTGTCGGTGGGGGGAATGGCGGGGGACGGGGAGAGGAGAAAGCCGTTACCTTCGCTTTTGCCCAGGATGCGGCAGCAGAGGTTCTGCAGCAAAACGTTGGGGGATTTTTGGTCCGGAGTCGCCATCGCCGCCCGGGAGGCAGGAGGTGGGAGGCAGCGGGCGGCAGAGCCGGGAGCGCGGCAGGATGACAGAGGAAAAGAGAAGAGGAAGCGGCTCCCGCTCAGCAGCGCAAGGACCCGGCGACTCCTCCCGCTCCCGCCCCGGCCGCCGCCGCCTAGGGCGCCATTTTAACAGAACCCGCCGAAAGCCGCAGCGGCGGCAGCCCAGCACCCACAATGCCCCTGCGCGCGGGGCGGCATCGGAGCGCGCCGCGACGAACACGCTCCGCCGCGCCGCGCCGCCGCCGCCCAGAGGTTCCGGAGGAGAGGCCGCAGCCGCCGCCCCGCGCCGCCGCCCCGCGCCGCCGCCGCCGAGCCTGGCACACCCGCGGGAGAGGACACCCGGGGCCCCAGGGAAGCCCGGGCGTCTTGAGGCAACGCGGCGGTGACCAGGCCTGGGCTACCACTGCGAGGCCTGCGATGCATGCCAGCCCTGGCCAAAAATGTCCCCCAAATTCCCAGAGATGGAAACAGAAAATTCCCGTTCTGCAACAGCTTTTCACTTTTGGAAAACGTCCTCTCACTCCTCCCTCAGAAACCCGGGGAGATCAGGCTCACCCATTCCTCCACAGAGAAGAACAAGTGAGGTGCAGCCGTGGGGTGCCTGCGCTTGCTGTAATTCACTGCCTTGGGGGGGGCACGCCGGTAACTTTTCCACACAAAAGTAGTTACGAATCAGTGCACATCTGGCAAAATGTGTGAAGATCCTCGACCCACATCCTCCCTGGTGGCGCGGCCCTGGTCCCCTGCAGAGGTCTCGGCCTCCGGCCGGCCGGGCAGAGCCAGGTGCTGGGGGCAGCAGGCTCATGGCTGGCCTGCGGTGCTCTCGGTGACCTGCTCCTCAGCCTTGTCACCCCCTAACACAGACACTGGCCTTCCAAGATGTCTGTCTTCCGTTTCTTTTATTCAGTAAATTCCTGCTGGGTCCGGCCCAAAATACGTAATTCGGGACTAATTATTCTCCCTGCGCTTCTGGAGCTCTCTGTCTAACCCACCTCTGCTCTGTCCCGTAAGAGGTGCTGTGAAACGCTGCAGCAGTCAGGTGTAAACAAATACATTCCTGCTGTGCAACACACTTCTTTCTGGCAGCCCCCGTTGGCTTCATTATCCCTGTGTAGCCACGATCTTGTGTGTATGCCTTCTATGGACGCATACATGCAGGCCTTTCATTATGGGAACATTATAGATGTAAAAGATGGCTCCTCACTAGCATTACTGGTAGAAACTAATCATGATGGCAAGCCAAGAACTGAAATTCATTGAGGACATATGGTTTTTTATTACTTGGAATATTGTATAGGACCATCATAATCTTATCACTCCCATTATAACTCTTCAAATCCTAGTGGTGCTTTCTTTAAACTGTTTTGAGAAGTAAAGTGGAACCCCAAATAAAAAAAGCTATCAGAACTTTATTCCCTGTGAATAATGGGGGGTTATAATCTGCATCTCTAGTAATGCTGAAGGAAAGACTTCAAAGATGGTGTGACTTTTTTTGCACCGAGCAGCAGAAGAATCTCTGTTCCATTCTCCATATGAAGCAAACGCCGTTGTGTCCTACAAAGAGCTGGTGACTCACGGCTGCTGACGGTCACTTCAGATTTAGATTCCATCACAGAAGGTGTTAATCAATCAAGCAGCAAATATAGTTGCTCACATGGGAGAAAAAATCTTTGGCGATACTATCACAAAGTAGCGTTGCTTTATAGAATCTTCAAATTCCCAGGGACTCCAGTCACTCACAAATATCCTGTTACTGCTTTTAAGTGGATATTACTAATTCTTTCTGGTCATGCTGGTTGTTTTACCTGTGGCAATGGCATCGCAGTTCTGAAATCAGAACACATTACGGAGCAGCACAATAAGAACATGCCATTAAAATGGGCTTGCTCGTGTGTGCCTGCGAGCAAAAGTACAATTACTAGTCTAAGCTTGAACTTCAGCAAAACCACATCATACGTTATGCCACTGAAGTGCTGTGATAGCCGTCCATTCTGTTACATTGCTGGGAACGTATTCTTTCATTTCTAGCCTCTTTTTCCTAAGGAAATGAGGCTTATGCAGTTACTCTGTGTGTCAGTGCCTCCTCATAACTGTTGGATCTCTTCACCAACTTTAAACAAGTTTAGTAGAGGGATAGAGTTCTTAAGGATATTAACTTAATAAAAATTTTATGGAATTCAGTGGCTGAGAGTATTAAGGTCCAAGTTAGTGCCCCCTTGGAAAGAAAGGTAAGGAGAACTTAGTTCTCCCTATTGTGTTTGCTGATTGCTCCAGCTGATTGCTGCGCACACCCTGGACATCTAGGTATATACACCTAGCCCTGAACCAGCTACAGTACCAGCTATTTCTTCCCTGGCCTGATAGATGGATGATGCAGGAACTGAAGGCGTAAGGGACAGAGAGCTGTGGAAATAATGTGGGAAGTAGTCAGAAAGAGGCAGGAGGGATGCGAATTGCTGGGAAATGGAGGAAACTAAGCTTCATTAGTTCTACTGCTCACAGATCTCCTTGCTTTTTTCTTAATGAAAAGAATTAATCCTGCAATCCTGTTTAGAAATGCTAATTCTGATAAGTCAGGTTGCTAGTATATGCGGGTTATTGTGGTTTTACCAACTCCAGTACAGCTATGATCGCTTAAATCAGCTTAAGATGTCCCCCAACACTTTTATGGACATAAAGAATCATATCTTAATTTATTTCATTTTTTAAAAGCAAGAAAGAAAAAATATCAACTATCAACTGTTTTTTTACTGTGTAGCTATAAGCTTAGTTCACCTTGCTGCTTGGCCTCTGAGCATCGGACAATAAAAAAAACCTAATTGCCATTCAGATTTTTCGTAGTACAGAAAATCCATCAGTTAGCATAGTTAAATGCATGCTTTTAAAAGTATGATAGTGACTTACAAGGAATTCAGTTTATCCATAGAAACTTACAGAGACTTGCGTTCAGAGCTGCTACATAAGGAACATATTTCTGTTAGTAAACAGCTTTATAACAGAAGAACGTACAATGTGATCCAGCAGGAGATGGAAGCTGAATCTTGCCAAAATAAGGCTAGAAAAAATTATGGGTTTAATTCAATAAGGATATTCAATCACTAGAGAGATATGTTTAAGAGCACGGTACTTTCTCCAATCTCAAATGTTTTAAACCAGACTTCTGCTACAGGCCTAGTGACTGACACAGAAGCTACTGAGTTGTGTGTATGTTGTGCACAAGATCAGACTGGATGGCACCGAAGTCCCTTTTGGTCTTAACCTTTCTAAATCTAAGCAATAATGCTAGGAAAAGAATCTTACCCGTATAAAAAACCCAAGGGTTAATTGCTCTGGTTTTCTTAACTCCTTAATGGTTATGTCTACAGGGCACAATACCTTAGATAGCTCTAGCTGTTGGTGGAACACACCAAAATCAGTAGAGCGTCATGCTGACGCCTCCAGCATTTCACTGTGCCAGATAGACATTTTTTTGTGTCACATAACCAATGTCAAGAATTACAGTGGCTGGAGACAGCGGAGGATACCGTCTGTGCCTTACTTAGCATATGGCAGCCCTGGAGGAGCAGCAGCTGGGTCTCTCCTGGCTCCGGCACCATTTGGCTTCTGTACCTAAGCTTGTATTTTCCACGTAGGCAACCCTATAATGGCCTAGAGCCCTGCTACGCTGAGTCTGCAGTATTAAAGGTTATTAAAGGTGCCCACAGATCTAACTTTTGGAAGGCCGTATGTTTTAGGATGAGGTGTTGTGACTTGATTTCAGATAGATGTTTTCCCTGTGCACAATTAGGGCTCAGGTGACGAGGGAGTCTGATCCAAACAGTTTAACCCTCCTGAGTGTGTTAGTTCCGCATTGCAGCCTACTTGTTGCAACTTTGACAACATTACTACCACCTCTCTGTTTTCAAAACTCTTCACTTAAGCTGCTCTTCTGTTGATTGAGGAGCCTGAAGTGTGTTCCACAATGCCATATACCTACAGAAAGTCCATTAAATTGACATGTATATCAAAAAAGAAACCTGTATTTTGAAATACTTGAGAGATGCTAGAAACTATGATTTAAGCTATATAAGGGCAAAATTAAGGACATTTTCATTTTTATTTTGGATTTTTTTTCAGTATTTGAAGTAAAATAAAATTTTTAGATGAATAATACCAGCTATCTTATAAACTGGAAGTAGTACTAATGTTTTGCTTCTCAGAACAGTTGTCTTTCTTCTGGTGGTGCCTCCACTCTCTGATAAGTTTCAATTTTATCAGTCCAGTACTTCTTAGCCATAAACAGAGTTCCTTTCCCACATGAAGATATACAGACACACACACATCAAAGCCCACTCAATATTAAATGTTATCGATTACACAGGGGTGGACAGTGTTATATCTCTTTCTAATGAATAGTATAACTGCAGCCAGCAAATAGGCATTCCAACAAGCTCCATAAAACTACCTGACATTTTCTAAGTTCCTGTGCTGCCCCTGGTATCACAGTCATGTTACATATATGGAGCCGTAGTAAGGAAATCATGTCAAATCATCTTCTACCAGAACATGATTTGGTGAAAATGTTTTGCAAGAACACTTCTATTTTGTCAAAACCCCCCAAAATGCTGTCAAAATATTTTTCAAAGTTAAAGCCACTTTGTGACAATTATTTTAAAAAGCAGAGCAATAAGTTTGGAAGGGAACCTGGAGAATAAAGCTCTGTAATAAAACTGAGTTAATATTTCCAAATGTATGTTTCATTTTGTATACAACATCAGCTTTTTAATAGGAGTTTTGACCATATCTGGCTTCAGCATTTTAGAGCAAAGGCTTTTGATCTTCTCAGCCCTAGACAAAGGAGGGGGAGGAAGCTATCAAAATCAGACACCAAATACAAAAATGGTAGCAGTCCAATCAAAAAAGAGGTACTCATGTATTTGTAAGGAGATTATTTCTATAAATGTGATAATATCACTAGACAAAAGTAACTCATTAAATATAGCATAAGTCAATAACAAAGCTCTACAAAGCATTGCAATACTGTGCAAGCAGGGATGACGAGGTAATTTTCAGCTAATTTCACTCTAAACCAATAAGGTCAGAGATATTTTTTTTTTTTAATTTTATTAACCTTACTTTGTTTACTCATTTCCCCAGGTGCATATTTCTCATGCCAATAGCAACTCTCACATCTGTGTGAGCTTTCAAGGTCAAGGTGTGGTTTTTCCTTGTATCACAGGGGAGAAGAGACAGCAACCAGTTGGCAATGGAGGAACCAGTTCTTCCCGTGCTTTTGTTTTAAATGTCAAAAATATTCCTAAACTGATAAGCAACTGTCATCTTTTGACTGTACTTGAACTAGCTGTATTTAGGCAGTTTTCTGATAGTGTACTCTTTAAAGGGTTAGTCTGAAGATTTCACTCTGTAATGCTTTTTAAAGTGTTTATTGATTTTTTTGCTCTCCTCTCAGTGTTTGGAGAGTTTTTCTGAAACTCGTTGTTTTCTTTTCAATGAACTAGTCAAGAAAATGAGGAAATTAGCTATATCTCTAGCTGTGCTAAATGTATAGGGTAAACAATTTTAAAAATAGAGGAAAACATTTTCATTTTCTTTCCTGCAGGTTTATTTTAAGAAGAGCAATTAATCATTTTGTAACAGTATGTACCGTACGTTCAGACAAAAATGACTGTCAAGGTAACAATATCCCCTGCAGAATACATCCTGAGCTTCATCTTCCTACAAATATTGGAAGAAAAATTGCTATTCACTTTAGTGAACCATCATATTCATGAAGCTGATCATCCGTCTCCTAAAGTCCACTTCATAGCAGCCTGAGCTTTTTTCCATTACAATTCTTGATTACTGACTTCATTCACACTATTAGGAGGAGTCTGTGTATATTACTATATATTTGTAGGGAAAGACATAAACAAACTTCAACCCATAGCCTTCTTAAGAGAATAAGAACAATTCCTAGTGTTCCTGCCTGCCACATTCCAGCCTGATGATTAATATCCCGTGTATCCAAATTAGTGAATACGGTATTTTTCTCTGCTTCCTGCATTAAAATATTGAATTATTTTGCTATGCCTGGTTAAAACGTTACCATATTCTATTAAGTTAAGAGGTACAATAAACTGGTCTAACAAAGTGACTTTTAAGGCCTGAATTTACAAAGGGATGTAGGAATACATGTCCCCATGGCTGTTAAAACATTGATGGGTTTTAGGCTTGTAAATGTCTTTGTGAATCCAAGCCTACATTACATGCTCCCAGATGCTCAGATTAGAGGATGCTATAGAATTTCAAAGTACAGCTTATTATTACCACTGTTGAACTGATAGCAATAGAGGGACTATAGACAAAAAGAGCAGCACTGGAGCTACAAAGATTTGCCAATTCTTAGCTGTGTGATTTAGCAGAGGAACCAAGTTTGGTTCCTAAGTGCAGGAACCTTTCCTTGTCCTGTGGCAGGGTAGTTTTTCTGCGGGTAACTTCTTCTGTGTTATACTGTTCAAAGATTTCTTACATATAATAGCTGGTGGATTAGAAACTAATCTCAACACTTCCTCCCTCCTGAAAATCTAAGGCAGTTAAAAGCATATTCTAGGAGAGTCAGGCTCCCAGAGACAGACATAAATACACGAGAGAGACAATCAGATAGTAACTGGAGCCTTTGAGAATGAGGTTTGTTAACTCTATTTCTTCGGTTTCCTCTGTGTAATTAGATCAGCTCTTAACTGAGAGCCTACATAGACATATCCCGTGTTTCCATTTATAATAACAGCCAGATAACACCTTCCACCTCAAGATGTCCAGCCCTGCACAAACATTTTCAGTATTCTCTGAGGCAGAAAAGGGTTAGAATCCCCATTTTACACAGAATAAAATACGGAAATGCGGACAGGCACAGATGAAGCATTTTGCCCAAGGTTATAAAGGAAATATCTGCCCAGCCCAGGAATATAACCCAGATCTTCTCTTTTTCTCATACTTTAGCCACAGAACCATATTTCCTTCCTACTTAGAATGCTTTCAGTGTTTTTAAATGCTGCAATTATCCTTTGACTGCTTTCTATTTAAAGACGGGGATATGTACTCAGCACATCTCTAGAAGGCACACCAGCAGCATACATTTGTTTTGAACAGATTGTTCAGGTTTCCTAAACCTGAAGAAGGAAGTCATTATCATCTTTCTAATGCCAAAAGCGTTTTCAAAGTCATAAAACCCTCTTGTCTTCAGTATAAGAGAAAATAGTGAATACTATATTCCAAATAATTTAGAAAGAATAGTTTTTCTCATGAAGATTGGAATTCACTGGATTATGATTACAGTTATCATTACTGCTTTATGAGGGAGAGAGTATAATACTAGTGGCATAATCTTTGTGTAAAAGTCTTCTAATAATCTTGTTCAGGAATATCTTTTCTCCAAAATGAGTTGCTGGTAATTTGAAGAAATGAGATTTGCCTTCAGTTGTTTCTGATTTCTTACAGAACTGAATAGCAGGGATTATTGTCCTGCCTTATACAGGCACTATGAGACAACTAAATATGTGATCAAATAATCAAATAAAGCAGAGTCCAGTCCAGGATACTGTGCAGGTTCATTTAATTTCCCAGTTGCTGCTTCTGCTGGACAGAAACACAACAGAAACCAGACAGAACTGTTTATCAAACAGTTAAGATGGAAAACATTACACTAAGTAATTCCAACACAGTCTACTTTACTGAATGGAGGAAGAATTTCAACAACAGACCTTACGTGAGCTAATGCTTGAAAAATCAGTGTTAGCTGAAAATCGAAAATTTTCCTGAATTGTCTAATACAACGTGAGGCATCTGCATTCGCTTATGGGCACCTTAGGATTCCAGGTGCCTAGTTATGTTTGCCTAAGAGAAAGGTAGTCATGTTTATCGTGGGAGGACTTCACAGTATTTGGAGCCGTTGGCAAAAAAGAAAGTCTGTAGCTGTGTAATTATAGACTACCCTGCATACGTGAGGCAGGAGTACTGCCACGCATTCACCTTGGCTCAGCGTTCTCTATTTCCATTTGCCATTACTATGTAAGGCCCTATATTATAGGAAGCTATAGCGATTCTTTAACAAAGACAATACAACACGACCACTGCATTTATCTAGCCCATACCTATTACCTGTGTCGCACTGGTGTCGACTCTTTAAAAGGTTAGGTAAGTATGAGAAAATACGTGTTTCCCCATGATGTACCACAGCGTTACAGCCTTACCTGTGCTTATCCATTGACATTTGCTGCAGCACATCTATAGAGCTTACTGCCAGCGGACCAGGGGGTGCTGGTTACTTGGGAGTGCAGCATCGCTCCCGTCAGGGCCCCGCACACTGCCTGCTCCTCCATGGAAAGCCGGGCACAGGGAGGAGGCTACTGGGTGCCCAAGGCTTGTTCCAGCATGAAGTTGGGAACTTGGAGGCTTATGCTTGTGAGAAGTGGCTCTGGGTCTTATATGTCAATGTAGCTATAATGCCAGATGACAGACTCCACATGTCTTCATGAAGAGACTTACGGAAGGAAGTTCTGAGGGGGCTGTTTGAAAAAATTAATGTAACAAGGGAACTATCTATGTTAATAAGTACTGGCTCAGCTAATGTATTGTGTGCATCTGCTAATCATAAATTTTCTCTCATTTTAATCACCTATTACATTTTAAGGATAAATTAATCATTGTTTGGAAACGGGCAAAGTTGTCCAGAGAAAGCTAACATTTTTAAAACTAAAGCTCTCAGCTGGAAATGATGGAAAGAGCAAATAATCAGCAAACTCTGGATTTCTGATGTCTAAAAATGAGTTGGTCTTCTATAATGTAATGTAATAAAAACATGAGGCCATTTGGCTGCATGATAAGAACCGGTTATAGACTGTTGGGAGAGATCTCTGCCAGTGAGCTGTCCAGATTATATTTCTATCAAGGCTGGCTTCAGAAGATGCAGCTGAACAACTGCAACCTGAGAACACAAGAGTACCAGAGCAGAGAGAGAAACAGGACAAGTAAAACACAAACACGGAGACATGACATGTGGTAAAACAAGCACCAGGATCTGAATCTAATATCCTCCTGCTGTAGAAAACAGAACAGCACTAAACCAGATCAGAGTTCATGCCTGATCGCACAGAGACCTTTTCTCTGTTTGACGTGGCAGCTGTGTTACAAACCTGCTGCTGCTTATCAGCACACAGCGAAATTGGTAATGTTAATATCAGTATTGTTATAAGGAGCACGGCATAAGAACGTAAAGCAGGTTTATTTGGAATATCCAGCTGAAGTTATCTGGCCAGCAGAAAGGAGGAGAACCTCAGTTAGCAAGACCATGTGCTTTTCCCCCAAACGCTGGAGATCACTAGTTCTGTGTCTGCAATAACAGAGGGAAATGATGCTTGCATCCATGTGAAAGGTAAGGCAGGGCCGATGTTTTGGGCCTTCAAAAGATCTACATGCAAAAGATCAGAGGGCCTTGTGAAAAAGTGTTTGAAATTCATTCCCATTCAAGGAACCGACGCCAGGTGGCACTACAGAAGGCAAAGAAAATTTAGCAAATGTTAAAAAACAAATCGGGCTCACTCAGGCAACCTGCGCCTGCGCCATCAGGATCGTCTGCCAAATATAGGGGCACTGTCGTAGTGGTGCTGCCCTGCCGGTGCCCATCATCAGCTACAGTATCATTTATCTCAAGTAGCTGTTGCAGATCAGCAGAGAGGAAAGGAAGAGCACATACCGACTAGTTAATAAAGGGCCTGTTTGGTTTTTTTTTAATGCACTTGGAAGGAGAGGGCTGCTCGGTTTTGCTTTGCTGTTACGGGATGCATTAACTGTTCACCACATATTCCTGGTTTCTGCCCACTGGCTGAGACGGCTGCTGTTTGTGTGTACTCTAGAGAGAGTTCAGACTTGTCCAGACACCAGACTAACCTCCCCACGCACACCCCAGGGCATGGGCTCTTCCCAAAGCTTTTCCACTTCTGCTCAGTCAAACACCCCAGCAGCGTGTTAGCTCTGCAGGTTTGCACTTCATCATCTCAGCTGTTTAAAAAAAAAAAAGTGTGGTGCAGCAGATGGATGCCTTTCTTTCCTTTCTACTATTGTTCATCTGAGGGAGGAATACGTGTCATCCCCTCGTGACTGGCCCAGAAGCTAAGTCCGTTTCGTTTCTCCCAGCAAGTGAAGCTAGCCAGACAGAGCAGACCGAAGACCAGGAAAAGTTCTGCCTACAGTGAGACTGCCGCGACAGTTGGAGAAGAGTATACTGGAAGGGGAAAAGGTCTTCCATTTCTACAGCTTGCTCAGGGTTCTGCACTACCCTGTCTCACCAGCCAAATCACTGCTTTTAAGGCAAAAGATAGATTTTGTGCTGATCGCTAAACAATGCAACAACACTGGGGACAAGGGATATATGAACATAATAAAGCAGATCATTATACAAAGTGTGTTACTCTCAGCAGCTCTGAGTACATAGATCACATTGAAATACATCTTCAAAGATTCAATATAGCTATGATCTAGTTTATGTATTGTTAGTGCCCACCCACTGTATCACCCCCCAGCATGGGAGAAACAGGGAGGTGATGGTATCCCTCTTCACATGCCTTCTCCTCCAAATCTTCCCCGGCCTTCTGAGCAAAATCTCTGATTTACAAATCAGACTGAATGCTTCATAAATTCATAAGAGAATAGTGAGTTTTCTTGCACCAGGAGTGTGGCTCTTTGAGTTCTTTTGTTTATGTGACTTTCATTCTTGGGGCACTAGCTTCCCACATTTCTGAGGGTTTGACTTGACAGACTGCTGCTGGACCACACATGTGCTCCGCATGCCCTTGCGTTCTTCTTCTCCCATCTGCCATTCCATTCTTTTGCCACGTATAATCCAGAATAACAGGACTCTGTAGCAGTGGGGGAGGAGAACAGATTGTGAAAAGAGAATGAGCACAAAAATAAAATTTGAAGGATTAAGATTTGTTCAGAATCCAACAAAATGTCAGTGCTGTTTCAGTAGGTATCTGAGATTTCAGTTTGTGACAGCAGTGCTGGTCAGGAGAGACAATAACATTCAGAATTTAAATATCAAGAGGATGTTCAGTTTCAGACACTAGTAAAGGGTTTGCAGAAGACAGATCTAACTATAGAAAATATAAAACTGTACACCTCCTACATCTGTTTCCTTAGATGCCTGATAAAATGACATGCTGCTTAGACGGGGTTGAGCCCTTGAGTCTATCAGTGCATCGTGTCGCAGCCCTTTGGGGATCTGCAGGGGAGCTGCAGATAACCGATCATTTTTTTTTCTCCTAGATCGACAAAGTCCCCAAGTACATGAGAAGACATGACACTGTCAGGCGTGCCAAAGGAAATATGTCAAATCAGAAAGGCACAATGTCACATTAGGGTGAATAAGCTGAGGTATGCAGGACACCTGCTTTCACTGCTCTGGTGCACAAGAGCCTGAGGTTGAGATGATGACCTTCAGGGCATTCTGCAAGATTCAACTGCTTACCCAACTCTTTTCTGCAGGTGTGAGGAAGGGTCCTAAGATTTATTGCATATGTTTTGTTGAGTTGGTAATTTTTTGGTGTGTGTAGCTCACCCACAGGATGAAATGGGTCTATGAAAAGTCAAAATGTATCACTCTTTCAGATGATGGGTTCCATCTTGTAATTCATAGCAATTTGTTTTCCCTAAAAGTAAAGATATAAATCAGACGTGCATTTTATAACTTTTGGGCTATTATTCAAAAATTTCTTTTTGTCCTATGTCTTTTTGGTCATATTTCTTAGAAACATGAATAAAATTGTGGAAAAGTCCTGATAATATATTGGAATAGAATTTGTAGGTTCATACTTAAATTAATATATTTATATTTTTACTAATAATAGACGTGAGTCTGAATAAAAGCAGAGAATTCAGTTGGCTGTTGTTACTTACACTAATCTATAAGTATTCAAAAGCGGTCACAAATACCAGAAAAATCATAAAGCTTAATACAAATAAGGAAATTAATACACAAGCCTAATGTGAAAATGCATTATTTATGATATGCTATATTTTTCCTATTTTGAAAGTGTATCATCCAGTTAAGAGGCAGGGAATGTAGCTTAGATGATTAATTGCATATACCAAAGAATGGACATCAAGATATAGAACACAAAAATAATAAAGCGTGTTTGGTAGGGAGAACAAGGCACAAATACTAAAGAAAATCTTTGATATTACAGCAAGATCATCAGGAGCGTCCAGAGCTCATTGCAGGAAGGCACTCAGAAAGAGTTAGCTTCGTTAGCTCTACAATATAGAAAATTAACATTAATTTTGGATAGATATTTTTCACCATTATTCACTCAACCACATCATGCATTTTTGGAGGCACAAGCATATTTAACTGGGACATTTCACACAGAATGTCGCACATGTCAATTAAACAGTCCTTAAAACATCTTACGTCAGTATAACTGAGATCAATTTTAGGTACAGCTGTCAGCTAAATAAAGGAATCAAAATTATTGACAGTGTGTGCTTTGTAGCTCATGCAAGTTCATTTGCCATTGACTTTGCTGTCATCGGTGCATCGTTGCTGCTTCTCTTTTCCAGAAAAGGTCTGTTCTGTTCCAGCGTCTTTAGTTTTGTAAGATGCCATCGTAAAACCTCAGTATTCTTTCCAGTAAACAGATTCCTCCAGCTCAATAACACTTTTCTCTTGGTTTGTTTGATGAGGCTGAGGTCAGGAAACAAAAGGATTTTGTTCTCCCGATACTGGATATTGCATTGCTAGAGTTGCTTTCAGCAGTCTATCCTGTTCTCCTATTTCAAACTTAGATGAAATAAAAACACTCCCACTGTCATTCGCAGTCACATTCTCCTCATTGGTATCCTACAGTGCTTTTCCACAGAAAATTCTTCCCTGATATCAATTTCCAGAGGTTCAGCAGGAGTTTTAGTAATAAATGAAATAGGATCTATCTGGCATGTACCAGAGGGGAAGTGAAGGCTGTGCAGAACTTCAGACCTCGTTTGGTTTTCGGTTGCTTTCTCCCTTTTGTCTGGTGACACACATTTCACAAAGGAATATGGACACCTCAGCAACCTTCTCCACCTTCAGTCCACGCAATTTTAAAGGCACTTTTAGTCTCTTTACCTGCCCTTATCATGCAAATACAAGGGAAATACAAGCTTTCAGGAAAGAAGTAGAACAGACAGATACGGGCAGAAACTATTTAGTTATCTTACCATAATCTGTCCACAGTCAATGCTGTCTGAGCTCAGAGCTCCAGAGTGTGGGCACATGCTTCCAATACAGCCCAGGCCATACCACAGAGAGGCCCCAGTATGTACTCGTTACCTAACTCTCTGTGACAGCTGGTTTGCCAAGTACTTTTTAAAAATGATGCAACTGGAAGCAATGATTTTCATACCATGAGTCTTTACCAACAAACTGCCTATTAGGAGAGATAGAACCAGACTTTCACCACGGTGATGCACAAAATTAAATCTGTAATAGTTTTAAACAACATTTTAACTATATTTCCTATACTTTTTTAAAAAGACATAGCTTAATGCTAACTGAAAAAACAGTCAAGGGCAACACCACCAACCACAGCATTTGTACTTTGCTTTAATTTTGTAAACATTTGAGAATAAAGAACAATCACAATATAATACTTAGTTTCTCTTTACAAATACCATCTTCTTTTCCCATTACAGTTTGACAATGGATTACTGTGCTCTCTGCTGCAAGTAATCATTGGTTATATCCATCTATCAGCTAATTGCAAGCAAACCCTTCCTGAAAATTCTTGCCAGGAATTCTGGCCAGAGAAGCCTTTGTAGCAATCATGCCAGGTTTAGCTGCGTGCTAACAGAATTGTGCAGGGCAGAGTATACATTGTATGCATTGTACGCATTGAGAAACAGCTACGTACATCTCAGTAGAGATCACAGAAACGTGAGTAGTTGGTCTGTATTTAGACAGCACAGGCATTATCACCGTGAGCTTCCGCAGCAACACTCACGCTTCCCACAGGCTAAGCGGTGGTCACATCCCAAACTGTTGCTACGGTTGAGGACTCTGACAGCAAACTTCCTTTGCATTCAGTGAGCCTGCTATATATCTGGACAATCTGCCAGGTATAGGTTTCTGCTGCAACATTCTGGTGTTCATGACGTGAATGGGATAGGCTGTGAGGAGAGAAGCAAGCACTTACAAGTCCTTTAGCCCATCCCAATAAATCTGCCTCTGACAGATGATGAACAGACGATCTCTAACTTAAAGAATTAATAAAGTACACTGTAAAAATGCTTGTGTATTTACGACATGCCTTGCTTACATCTGCAAACTGAGTAAAGTGAAATAATGATTCAAACTGCCAACAGAAAAACCTTTCCTTAAGTCTTATTTTGAAACACATCTGAAAACAGTCAGTACCAGCTAGGATTTCTTAACTCCCAGGGGTGACAGGTATCTATTATTGATGGAAGAGATGAGCTGTGGCAGAACCATCTCTTAATATGGAAACACTGATCCACATTCCATTCATTTAGAATGACAATTGCTCATATAAAATGAAAATGTCCTGCTCCAGCTGTTACAAGTCTGAAACTACTAAGAAAGATTTTGCATTAAAATAATTCTGAATGTCTTCCCATGACTATGATGATAGGATTTTGAAAGAACATATATCTATTTTATGTATTTTGGAAAAAGACATGTTAAAACCTCTTTTGAAATATGTATTCCTTCCTGCCCTGGCTACACACAACACACTATTCTAGGCCAGTTACATTACACAGAAATACTTACCTCGTTCCAAAAACACACAGAACAAAGTCTATCAGTGAGAATAACTGAATTTTATGATTAAAATCCAGAAGAAAAATGTAATGTGTCTTACACATTCCTATACGATGATCTAGCAGAGTTCTTCCTATATGATGATCTAGCAGAGATTTTAGTTTTCTGTCCTTAAATGTAAAGATATAAGTAACAAAAATTCTTAAATTTTGAATATTTTAATACTGTAATGTATCAGGGTTAACTTACCTTAACACCAGTACAGTTACATTTTCTGAATGACCTTATTTAAAGTCACTGTAAATGTGGTGAAACAAGTTGTCAACCCAGCACAGATGACTTGTAAGACAAGGTGGAAATTCCCCAAAGGACCACGTTGTTCTTTTCCACTAAAGGAGAAACTCTGTCATGGGAGCCAGTACCTACAGGAGTTTCCCCAGGTTAAATACTTTATACCCTTTTCTGAAGGAATAGCAGTACTGCAGGTAAGAACACGAGGTTCTAGCTCTCAGTTTCCACAGGAGTTTGTGGAAGCCCGTGGAGATCCTGCACTTTTGTAAGAGCTATAAGCCTACCCGTTGCTCTTCCGCCCAGAAACACAGTTCAAAACTACCAGCTATCCACTATAGATATCTGCCTGACTTACATGCCTTTAACAAGTGTGGAAAAGGTATTAAAGGAAAAAAAAATGCAGCATGTGGTTATTTTCTGGACCATTCTCCACTGTGTATCAGGAATAAGGTGAAACACATTCTTTTTCTCCTCTAAAAC
This sequence comes from Calonectris borealis, assembly GCF_964195595.1. Classification (NCBI taxonomy): domain Eukaryota; kingdom Metazoa; phylum Chordata; class Aves; order Procellariiformes; family Procellariidae; genus Calonectris; species Calonectris borealis. Next base: position 153,555,724 of record NC_134312.1, on the reverse strand, counting down.
CATACTCCCATAATAAAAATTTTTGCCAAATACAGATCAATTCAAGAAGTTAATTTGGACTTTGAAAAACTAGATTTAGTCACTTATGCAATTCCTGTCAGTTAGTCCTTCACAGTATTTTGAGATTCAGTTCTTTGTATTGGATCTAATTGCCAATAAACCAGTAGCAAAGTATCCATATTTCAAAGAAGAAAATCCACAGATTCAATATACAGGATTATTTTATAGTCCTAATAGTTCAGCAGTTCAGTATCAGCAAATTGAGTACACGTCACTGAATTTACTGAAGTCAAATGAAGGTGATCATAATTGTTACTATCCTAACTGTTGTGCCTAAAGGTTCTAACAAGGATGGGGAATCCCTTTTTGGCCCTGTTGCCATAGAAAGTCAATATTTCCTGCAAAGGGCTTCTGATCCTGCAAAGTGCTATCTTAGTGCTCACTTTATGTTGATTGGATTTATTCATGTACTAAACAGGGAAAATGTGTAAGAGGGGAAAAGAGAACCATATCATGTTAATATTAAATTAATATCAAGATTCACCTGTTACGTTTGTAGTGGCTGTCACTAGTTGTACGTGTTAAATAATTCTAAGCAGAGCTATGTCTTGAACGCTTAATTTAATTCCTCCTCTATATTACATTTATGATTTCCTAATCACCTTCACACAAAGGCATTGCAAAGGTCAGTTGAGATGCTTCTTTGACATGATGTGTATAAAACAGGTATGCTATTGTAACTCTAACATTATTTGCATTCCACTTTTAATCAAGATTTCAATAACTTGTATTTAAAAGACGTGTAGACATGGCACTTCGGGACATGGTTTAGCAGTGGACTTGGTAGTGTTAGGTTAACAGTTGGACTCGATTATCTTAGGGGTATTTTCCAACCTAAATGATTCTATGATTCTATGATTCCATGACTTGATTACAGCTAGTAGCATTCCAAGGTGGCTCAGCCTTACCTCTAGAAGTTACAAAGATTTACAGTAATTTTCTTGGATTGTGTTAGTGTTTAACCTAACCAAGATCTGAAGAGTTTCTCAGTGCAAAGAAATAAAAGTTGCCCTGGGATGTCAGGAAGAAGCACTAACTTGGGCAGAATTGTGTGAGTAGAATGCCTTAAATCAGGGCAATAACTTGAAGCTGTTTGATCTGTAAAACAACTTTTATGTATGTGACATACAAATACCTACATCATAAGTCTGTATGATTGTATGCAGCTCAGTGATATAGAACACATATCTTTATGATTCACAGGAAAACAAGATGTATATTAGGAAAGAGGCTAAAGTGGCAAATATCAGCTAAAACTTCATGTAACAGACTGACATTTAGCATGATTTAAAATGTAAGATGAAAAATTCTCCTTAAAATATAGTTACAGCAGAGCAAATATTTTAAAGGCTGCTTTATATAGTACTCTCCTTTAAACACTTGAATGGATATTCATCTGAAATTACAAGTAAAAACGGGTATTCAGTTAAAATGCATGGTCAAATTGTCACTTGTCATTGCCTTATAAAATGAATTAGCAGGTTCCATTAGTTTCACCATTTTGGCACAGCTTGCATAATTCCTAGATTTTTTTAACTGCCACAGATGTCTATAGAATATTATTCATGCTAGGCAGCTGCGTATCAGCTGTAGTGGATAGAACAAAAACTTAAATAATTTTACTGTATTAAAGTAAAATTATTAAAATTGATTATTTTGTTGCATTTGCCATTGTGTTGGATTTCAAGTCTTTTTAATGGGTATGACCAGTTTTAAAAAATATATCCAATAAAAGAAAAATCATACCAGCTTTCTCTCATGGATGAGGAATTCAATCTTTTTATCTTATTAAAAACAATATTCCAAATAACCATGTTTATTTGTCCTTAAAAAACCCACTACTCTCTCAAATGTCAAGTTTATATTTGATCGTACAGGACTGACCTGTCTTTAATGAAGAATTATATTTGATATTAGTTACAAAACTAATTGCACAGTACATAACAATAGATGTGATTATTACCTACTCTATTACATATCATAGCTTTTCAAATATAATCCTTTTCAAATATTAGGAAAATAAGCATATCGATATGAAACATCTGGTTTCAGCCTTTATAATGGCCCAACTTACACATTCCTGTCTCAACAATATAAATGCTCTCTATAAAAAAAGATTCATGATTAATATAGCAGATACAATCAAGATGCCTTGGTCCAAAACTCTATAGCAATACACTGCTATGCATATTATAGAGCTTCTATCATGTGAAACTGATTTTAAATCCAATTTCCAGTGATCTAAATGTCTATTGACTTCCAAAGTAAACAGAAAAATCAGTGCTGACAGCATGAAGTTACTTTGAAAATGGATTTAACGTGTACTTACCCTGTAGGTTTATACCTCTCTGGGATTTAGCTTCTTCCGAGGCAATGCCAGGGCAAATATGATAGACTTGGTTTTCTAATCCCAGCCAGGCAAGCAATCCAGGAAATAATAGTTTTTACATCTCTTTCTTCTGTAACTGGAGACAGGGAACTCCATGTTCCTAGTGCTAAGTGAAGACAATATTTCCTCCTGTACAAAAATCAGAAGTCAGTTAGACTTGATTGTGAGAGCAGGGATGCATTTATGTAAAGGTGCAGGAGAAAAAAATAGATATGATGGGAGGTTTAAAAGCAATACTTTCCCCTCTCAATAATTAGGGCATCAATATATGACTAAATGTATTTACCAAAGACAAAGCCAAAGACTGTAAGAATGTTGACCTAAAATGACCTAAACCTGACAAAGATTAAGTTTGTTGCACAGAGGATGCCGAGAAAGGTTCACATGCACAAAGAGTTATTAGCAGGGGCAATTATTTGCAGCTGATGGCACACATTAGCTCTCATGTTGAATGTTATTTTTGGGGAAGGGGAGAGTGGAGGAGAGGGAGAAAAATAGGTCCCAGTGGCCAGCTGAGAAAAGAAGGGATGGCAGATCCTCCGATGAGCACCTTCCCCTGGACAGCTGGTACCGCCCACCATCCGGCTTTCCCCGCAGTAATGCTCCCGGTGACCTCAGACCTGCCCCGGGCCCTCTCGCTTGTTTCTGCGATGATGTTGTCAGCCCTGATTAGGGCGCCCATTGAGTGCTGGGTGCTGACCAGCTTTGTGCAGTCAGCGGTGGGTCTCCTCGGGTCAGCCAGTCGCTACAACCAAGGGGTGGGAGATGGGGGCGTGAAGGGGTCAGTCTTGGAGAGTGCTGGTTGCTCCCCAGGAGAACCTGCCACGACCACAGCAGCGGGTTTGCTGGGGTGAGGCCGTGGGAGTAACAGCATGAGAACAGCAGTGGGGGGGGGCACCAAGGGAAAAGGACGGAGGCTGTGGGGCAGGTGGGGGGCAGGAGCACACAGCTGGGAGGGAAAGGCAGGGTCCAGAAGGGCCAACAGGAGACCCTTAGCAATAGAAAGGGGAAGGCACCTAAGGCACTGTGCAACACTAGGGAACACAGATCATGTAAAATAACACAAGTCACCTCCAAAACCTCTCTCCACATTGCTGCACGTTCTAAGGCTATGAGCATGCAACTTTTTTACATCTGCCTTACACGATATAATATATCTGCACTCTTCACAAACCACCCATGGCATCCTCTACTGCACTGAATCCCCAAGTTCCATTCACAGTCATCTTTCCATGCCCTTCCCAACCTAAGCCAGAGGTGTACCCTCTTTTTGTCTACCTATGCTACAACCAGGATACCACAACATGTTGCCTTTTTTCCCTAGATTGAGCAAACTTAGCACCTTTACTCGGAGGCATAAAGAACATCTAACACCTGTCTGTCTCTTCTAATTATATGCTCCTGGAAGCATCAAAAAACTGTGCAATTTTGTACGCAATTTAAACTCAAACAATATCCTTGATGCAAACACCATCCATGGTGTACACAGCAAACATATGGCAAGACTACTTTATACTTCCTACCTCTTAAATCAGAGACTGCATCTTTTTGTTTAGGAGGTCTTAATGGATTTTTCTTCCATTATTTTTCTATACACTTTCTTAATCCTTCTTGAATCACTTTCTGAATCTAAACTTTTTTTCTCTGCATCAGCCTATGATGATGATTTCCACAGTTAAATTATACACCTTGTGAAAAGGTGCACTTCGAGTGTTGTTTTGAACTTGCTTGGGTAATGTCATCTGCTGTCACCTAATTCTTGTGTCGTGAGAAGATAAGTACAAAATTATTGTTGTCATGCATGATTTCTTTAAATTTTTACTACCAAGTCATCTGTCATGCAAGCTGAAGTGTCCTAATCTGTTTTCACAACCTCTTCCACACCTTGGATCAACTCCGTCATCCTTCTCTCTATCTTTTCTAATTCCACTTTTTGAGATGAAGGAACCAGAAATGCATACTTTATTCAAGCCCATTTAAAATACGCTTCCAGACTTGATCAGATAAGTAGGAAAAGGTACAAACATCACTGAGAACAAATCAGTAATTCCGCCTTTCTTAATCTCTTCTAAAGTTTCATGTATATTCTAATAGCCTCCTGTTTAGGCACAATATAAAAGGGATTTTTCCAGTAGAAATTAAACTGGAACTGGCAATAATTTTGTCTCTCTTCCCTCTCCCTCACTCAGTATTTTCTTTTTGTGACAGATCAGTGCTCCTTAACAAAATGGCAGCATTCAAAATGATTCCTGGTTCAATGAAAACAGAGGTAAAGAGTTAACAGCCAGTTCAAGTTTTTTTTTTCTTAGTTTCATGTTAGTATCTTAAATTAATGTACTTCAGAAAAATAAAAAAATTTATGAGACAGTTCAACATGGATGATCTAGGTGTCAAAACATTAGCCTAAGATTTGAGATGCCAGGGTTTGTTTACATTTTGCCTCAAAGACTTCCCACATAACCTGTAACGTTCTCGCTTTCCTTTGGTAAGTGAGGAGAAAAGTACTTTCTCTGCTTCACAGTGCTGTTCTAAGACAAAATACATTCCAGGCAATGATACAAAAAGATAGAATTATTGTGGACCATTAAAGTATCTCTTTATATATAAAAGGGACAAATATTTTAAGAAGTTGTAGAAATTTCTAGTTTATTTTCTCAGTCTTTGCATGTTAAATAAAAGCTCGTATAATACAGATTTGGATGAACACTGTTGGTTACCGTTTATCGATTTTTCCATTAGAAGCCTATTCTTAGGCAGCTACCATAGAACCTAATATGGTGTTCTCGCTTGTCACTGCTAGGAGAGACAAAGCTAGCAGTCTGGCAAATTTCAAAGCATTCTTGAAAGTATTTTTAGTATAATATCCTATGTTAGTGCTGGTTAAACCCTTATTTATGTCCTTTAGCCCATGCTCTTGTAACAAGATACTGACGGGAGAGCACTTTTTTGTCTATTGCTTTCTTGTCTAATGCCAAGTTTAGCATCTAAGGTCTTAAGATTTAATGTTTTAAAGTTTAACCCTGTTAGAAATCGAGTGCTATTTCACGCCTGGAACTGTTCTACTTGTAAATCCAAAATACAAGAGTATGATTCAAATGTTTTGCTCAAGAGAATGCTTATTAAAACACTGAAAATCTTGTTAGTTTAGAAGAAACTGTAAGCAAAATATCTGAGCTCCATAACAATTGAGTAGGTGGTTAAAAATTTGGATAATTTATAACACAAAAACATTTATCTTGCTTCCCTATGTCTCTCTCTTGGTGGTCTATCAATTAAAAAACCAGCCTTCTAGGCAACTTTCAGACTTAGTATTCTGATCGTCAGACATCAACCAAAAGAAAGAGCCTATGGCCTATGGTATCCAAAGACGCTCATATCCCAGTCCTTTATACTCTGGGAATAATTTTGAAGTTGAAGTTGTGAGAGACCTCATCACCATATCAAAGACGTCAATCAAAGATTCTTCAGAATTTCAGTAATGCAATGTTGAATCAGAGATATCATTTGGGTGAGGAAAAAGGTGTCCAGATTTTTTTAATCACTGTGCTTTTTGCATCTTATAACATTCATGCCCATCTCTCTACTCAGGGTCCTCTCTGCCCTTCAATAAGCTCTGGACAAATTTCCCAATTTCCCCTCAATAAAATCAAAGGTTTTAGGGGCCTCTTTGATCTTGCCTGCCCCTGGCTGAGCATAAAAGAGCAAATGTTTTGGATCCTGATTTGCATGTCAGCTATTCCGGCATGACATATCAGACAGTATCAAGCTCACTCTGCCTTTGAAGCAACAGGATTTGAATTTTTTTCATAGTTTAACTAAATATGAACTGACAGGCTAAAGTCTATCTGTCACAGCAGGGTGACGGTTAAGATATAAACGTATTAGACCTCCTCTTCTTCTTTGTGCTTGGAGTGTCTGGCCTGATTGGCTTTAAGAATTCCTTCCAGCAGGGCTTTACCTGAATTAGCACGCAGCGATGTGCCTGACTTCCTTCTGGGTTACGCTGGAGCTTCGCTGAATAGCAGTTCCCAGCCCTGCTTTTTCAGGCAATCATTTACAGAATTACTCTTTTCCAAATTGTCTGTGTGAGAGGACAAAGTTCAAGAAAATGGGAGACTCTGGCTCTCTCAAATACTAGGCTAATTACAACTCTGTCCTCTCCTGATTTCCTGTAGCCTTCGCTGGCTACGATCCATGATTTTCCCTCTCTCTGTCTGGCCTTCAGGCTGCTGTGTCCCATGCTCAACCCCAGCGACTTCAGCCTTTCTAACATGTATTTGGTTCCTCCAGTTTGCTTTTCTCTTGAAGATAAGACAGCAGTACACATCATCTTTAGCATTTATAAGTAACGGAGCATGGTGGGAAAGGAAGTAGGTGAGAGAAAAGTAAATTTTAAAATAATGAAGATTTTGCACAGGTCGTAGGTATCTTCCCACATGGGGATCCTTCCGGTCTATGTCTTTTCTACATCTTTCAGACCCTCCCCCTGCTCACACCCCTCAGGGTCTGGGCAACATAATCAGCTTTCTTAGCACATAAACCAATTACCTCCCTATCAATGTAGACCAACAGGGCACTGAAAGAGCATTAACCCACAACGAAGTTAGTAATTGCATTAGTAGCTCTTTTGTTTTTCTTCATTAAAACTAGGCATATTTAGTTATGGTAAAGAATACTTGTTAAATTGTTACTTGCTTAAGCCAAAGTGCAAACAGACATACAAATCTGACGAAATTCCAGGCAAGGATTGTTACCCTGAGTTTATTGAAGTGTCTCTGTCCTGTACGACATCAGTTGAAACCTGGTAAACATATAAAATCATACCCAACTGAGAAAGGAATTATGTGGAAAGGTCACAAAAGTTTAAATTACAGCCAAAAAAAAATTAAAGGAAAAGACTGAATAGTATGCAGAGCAGTGAAGATACGCTCATTTTGCTGGCAGTACCAGCATATTTTAAAATCAGTTTCACTAAGCTGTAGTTTGGCTGAACAAGCAGAAATGTCTGAACTGAATTCAGTGATCTAATTTTAGTCAAACATCATTAAAATCAAGCCATATACATGAAACACAGCCAAAATTTGTGGGTTTGGTACATCTGGACTTAGGATTCAACACGAGACACTACAAAATAAGTTACCTTGAAGGAAATGGTCCCCTAATAATCCTTTCTTGAACCTTAATATCTAGGGTATTAGAGAATAAAGAATATGTGAAAGTTGCAGCTATATACTTAGTCTGAAATCTGTAGAAATAGTAGAAGCAAAACTGGATGCAAATATTTCCAGAACAACGGAATCACTGACAGACAAACTAAGATGAGCAGAAATAGGCATGTTTTCTGAAGTTGCACAGAGGGGAAAAGAACTGTCCTGTACACTTATACAGTCACTTTGTTCTTATGTAGAACAATTATTTTTTTAATGTATTTCCTCTGGAAAAATAATTGCTTTTATGATTGCCTTCTCTAATCTCTGAAATCTTCCCTGATCCAGAGATTTTCATAAAGGAAAGGACCTCAAATAAGATGGCAGACAAAAACTCACCATAATGAAAGTGAGTTCAGAGGTTGAAAAACCATGTCTATTCCTGATCCTCCTGTCTTCTTCAGGAAGACTGACTACCTCCACTCAGAGAAGAAGTTATTTTCAGCTCTTTGTACCTCTAGCTCCAATCACTGGCAAAATCTTGGTAGCATCAAATATGGAAGCAAAGTAAAAGCTTGTAAAAGCAAGGAAGTTTCGTCTGTCTCTTAACTGTATGCTGTAATATTCTTATCTGACAGCCAATATGCTGTTTAACTGCTTATCATTACACCTGTCTCTTCTAAACAGGACTAGCGTATTTATTCTGGACAAAGCACGGTAGCATTTTCCAGTGATCTTTCTGCACTGGCAACATCGTGCAGGATTAATAAAATTCCATTGGTGTTCCTAGAATATTTTTATAGAACTGACTCTTTCTCTTTTTATTGGCTCTAATATATAGATGCATTTTTAATCTGCATTTAGCCTCTGCCTCTGTCACATAAGAATCATCAGAGCTTTAGCATCAGATTTTCTAGCATACAGTATCAATTCTGATGGCATTCTATAAATCACGTTAGCACAAAGAACAATTTTTCCAGGGACTGTAGTGCCTACTAGATGCCAGGAGTCTGTTTTGCCTTCTTAGTGTTTCCTTCCATCAGAGATTTACTTTCAGTAAGTGATTCTGTACATATGGCCAAGTCCTTTAAAGTTTCGTTGAGCTTGTATTCCTGGCTCTGTAATGCTTCACAGGGCTGTGATCTCAAACTAAGAGCATCCTAGAAAGTCATTCCATTCCTTTTTCTACTGCGGAGACAGATTTTTATTTATAATCCTTTTTCACAAATAGGATCAAAATGGTCTTTTGAAGCATTTCTGGAGTCTCCTTTCTCATTACCTAACAATTCAGCTAATTTTGCTAATACAAAAGATGACTTTTATTGGACAGATTTAGGGAAGTCAAGCCATTTTGAGATATCTGATTGCGCCTACTTCCCCTTCCCCTCCCATTTCAGTTTACCACTGTAGATTGGGACAGACTAAGATTTTCTCCACCTGTTGAATGGAAGCTAAGAAATAATGTAGCACAGTATTTGACATATTCTGCAGCTGCTACAGCTGGAGTCTCCTACGTCCCCCTTGTCAGGTTGGTGCTGAATCCTGCCCTGAAACAGATCATAAAAAAAGTAATCTGAGCGTGATTGACATCAAATTATGATATTGTTGATACCTACCTATCAGAAACAATACATCTCCAGAGTTTTAAATGCCACATATGAGTGAAGAGTGCTATTATGCCGCTTTACAGCTATTTGCCCCTTACCATTAAACCCACGCTAAGTAACTGAAGTCTGCAGGGACACACCTCCCTGTTTGCAATGAAGTGCTGTGCAATTCCCGGCTGTTTGAAGATATAAACGTCAAGGATACAAAGACTCAAGCATGATAAATCAATTGCCTCATATGTGCCTGCATCAGACATATGAACAATCCACTGAGATCTGAGGGGATGCCTTGCCAAATTTTCTAGCTTTTAATAAAAAAGCCTTGGCAGCCTATCAGTATAGGAAGAATAACATGCAAGCTTATTGAAAAAGGAAAGGATATTTCCTCAGAAAGCCCTTTTTTTTACCTTAGTCATGGAGGAAAGTTCATTGTCTTCACCTTTTCCTGGCAAACTTAGCAGGCTACGTAAAAAACAGACAACATGTTAGTGGCTCAAACACCTGGAAACCATATATAGTGCAGGACGTTATGCAGAACCATATCACTGTAACACAAAAGGAGGAAAATTGCTGAGCAAAAAGGAAGCACAGTTATGCTTTTCTCAGTGAAAAAAATACTTAAGTAAAAGCAGCAATAAGTAGTATCTATTTCAAGTGATAATGATTGTGTATCTGGAATAAGAGCATCTTTAAAAGTGTAATAAAAGTAGGGTGGTCTCATGCTATCTGCTCTTTGCTATTCTTTGCTTATATTGTAATTAATATATAATAAAAATCCAGGCTTCTAAACTAGGCTTTCTAATGCATTTGTATAACACTATTGGCATATACAGCACTCCAGTACTTCTTTAGGCCTTTGAACGAGACTATAGTTTTATTACTAAATGCTATTTTCTTGCATTATTCAGTAAAGTTATTTTTACAGTATTTTGTTTATGTGATGAACATAAGAATAAACCAACTCAATACTCATATTTCTAGCAGTTTCCAATTTCATGCAGTAAAAATGCCCAACCATGCTTTCACTGTGAAATAAAATGTTTCTTAAAAAAAATCCCATCAGAGTACTTCACTGGCTCTTGCTGAAGTCCAATTACCTGTTTACTTTCTGTATAAACACAGCTAAATATGTCCTGCTGATACCAGCAGATGCACAGCCGTGAGATAAAATTTTATTTGTTTGCTTTTTAAAATTTTCTGAGTGTAACATAGTATTCCCACAGCCTTCTTTTGCTCGCTGAGGATGAGACTGAATAGAAAGTACTATGACTTAACAAATGCTTTTATTATCCAGGGTTTCGGTGCCATTAAGGGCTTGTCTACAAACTACAGAGCTGTAACGGGGCCATCCAAATTCTCCTTACGCTCACTAGCTTGGGCACGGGCAGCATTCTAGTCATGAGACAACATATGTTGCTGCTTGAGTAAAATTAGCTTATATGCCCCATAACTCCAGCACTTAAGGAGTATGTAGTATAATGTAGTAATACAGTTTCAGCCACCACTGAATTCCAATTGTTTTTTAGCAGCAAGTTCTTCTTTATTAATAGTGTAATGCATATATATGCATTGCATCATCCCGTATATATGCTATATATATGTATATGATACATATATGTAATGCATCAGCCACTGGGTTATGCATTATTAGAAAGGTGCCATGATTTTGTATCACCGTGTGTGTATATACAGTGACCAGTACTAAAGGGCCTCACTGTAATCAAAATGTTAAACAGAAAAAAGGAGTTTGTATGCATGTGGCTGCGTACACATTTATAAATAATTAGGTCAGGAATTAATTGGTAAAATAAAGAGCTATCAAATACCCATCCCTCCTCTGTTCCATCTCCTCCCTTCCCCTCATCCCTCTTCTCTCTGGCTAGCAGTTACCCAAGTCCTGGTCAAATTTTTTCATAAGGTTTTGCTTCTGTCTCTACCGCCACCACCCTTCACCCTCGAAGCAGCTCCTCAGAAATCCAAGAAGCCACTCAGATTGATAGCGTGTGCTGAATGTTCGGAGCAAATTCATTTCAGTTACACCCATGCCAGCCCACTGATGTCAATGGGGCTACACAGTAGCAGGCAAAGATGGGAAGGGAGCCTATCTTAAGGAAAGAATCCCTGACTCATGACCTTAAAGCATGGAAGCCTTCATAAATCACTTCTCCCACTACTGGATTCTTCCCTTAATATCTTGCCTTTGATGTAGCCTGAGCCATCTCCCCTTTCCAAAGCAGGGGAGGGCACAGCAGGGAAGAGTGGAACAAACCGACATTTCCCTTACTGCCTTCTCTAAGCAATATGGAAAACTAAGGCAGAAATTTAAAATTCTGCCGCATATGCGATTGCTCTTTGCTCATGTACTTCTCAGTATAGAGGAGGCAAAGTGGTCACTAATTGATAGAATTACATTTCAACAGCAGTATGAAAACATGAACAAATCCTCCCACATCCAGTTATAAATCAATACCCATTATACGTCTCGTTCTGGCAGGATGATTAGTTCTAGAAATATCACACATGCATATACACTTCCCGGCTCAGATGTGTCAGGGCAGGCCTGTGCGATTCAGGACAGCACTCATACTTCACGTGGCTTCGAATCACAACTGTATCTCCATGGACAGGAAAATTCAGCTGCATTAATTTCTCTACGGTAACACTGAAGATCATTTGTAATGGTGGCCTAATTTGAGGCAGTAAACTGTCGGTAAACAATTATTTTAGGAAGCAATAGAAAGAGGCGTACTCAAGAAGTAAGGTAGTTTGTATTCTCTCCTTTCACCTGAGGGTGTTAAAGCATTAGTCATGGAGGATACAAATCATGCACTTGTCACACTTCTGCCCTTCCCTTCCAGCACCAGCCAGCTTTGCAGGGGCAGTAGCATCAAAATGGGGCAAAGCAACAGTAGCCTTGACTGTCTTAAAATCAGTCAACACTGAACGACTGCTGCAGGACTGCCCTAGTATACGTGTCTATTTATAGAGCATCAAATACTGTTGGTGGCACTTAATCATAGTATTTAGCTTACTACCAGATATATCCCTCTTAAATGGTTTCTGTTAGTATTATCCACCTCTACTATTAGTTCACTACTATTAAGCATCAGTTCCCCTGGAATAATTCCCAGCTAAAGGTATTTTATTCTGTCCCGCATTTCTGGACACTAGAAGGTCAAATCCCCTCTTTCACCAGCCTCTGCCTGCGACCAGCAGAGACTTTCACCCACTGATGGGGTGATAACTGTCTGATTTCCCTTACCAGGACAGCCTGTTCCAGCAAACAGACATCCCAGGTTAGAATCAGTGTAAACACAAAGTCAGGAAAAGCTTTGGTTTGCCTAACCAGACCGTAAGCCCAATTACACAGAAACATGAGTTTCCTCAGAACAAGTCACCTTCGTCTGCACAGAAGAAACTGGCACTTTGCAAACCGCAGCCTCTTGATAAAATCTGTCCCTCGCCAGGCTTTTTGCACTGTGTAGATGTTGTCGACTGGCTCTCCTTCCTACTCAGCCGTACGTCAGGTGGGTTTCCTGCTTTCCAAAGTGACAGCTTTGGGAAGTATCATGACAAGGCATAGATGTTGTCACCACAGTTTATTAATCCTTTTCTAATTAGCATGAAATACATATGCCCATTACATGAAATAAAGTAAGACACAGAAAAAAAACAAACTTCCAGTACAACAAAAGCACACATACTGTGTGGGAGCAAGCTACTTTCATAGTCATCTACCTCTGCACTCTCAGCAAGCTACACAAATTTCCTCTCGCTTATAAAATTTGTGAGGAGACCGGAAGATCTCTATCGCTTCCTAGATTTGCCATTTAATACTTCTGTCCGTAGAGAGTACCAGCTTCTATATCAGCCTGGCTCCACTTCCTGCTCCCCTCCATAGGATTTAAATGAGTGGAACGTTATAGGAGAACATGGAATTCAAACTTCTGAAATTATATATATTATAGAGATATTTTACAAGTCAACAGGCCGTACGCTGGAGAGGAAAGACAAGACAATGAAAATGCTAATATAATTTTTATTTTTGGCTTTTTATGCAACCGTAATTTTTATTTTTATAAGCCCTTTTGTAAGGATGTAAAGGTTTGTGTTAGTGCATCTCTGTCAGGAGGAAACCTTCTCCCGAGAATTATTGCCTACTTAACTAAAACAATTTCTAGTAATATATAAATGAGAAGTTGGAGCAAACTTGTAACAACAACTTTACTGCAATTACAGGCAAACTCCCACAGGAAAAAAACCCCATGGCTGTGGCCATCACACATTTCACAGCAAGTGACATGATGGAATTGAATGTTGTCATGGTTGAAAGCTTCAAGGATCTCATACACTTCATTGAGCCTGTCTACACAGTGCTAAGTCTCACCATGTTCCCCCACAGCAAAGTTCCTAGTCCACACAACGCTCACCATGCCAAGCCTCTGCAGTGCTCAAGAAGATGAGCCAGACATAGCTGCAGTAAACGAAAACATAGCAGCATCTTAAAGAACCACTTCTCAATTGAATAAGCTGTGGCCATAGCAGCAGGTTTTAATACTTGCTACGTGGATATGAAAAAGCTGTGTACAGAGCATTAATATTGAAAACATCGCCAAAAATTATTTTGGAAAGATTTATTGGAATACTGGTGTCTTTGCTAATCTGAGAGAAAATGCTGATGCCTTTTGGACATGGGAAATGAAAGAGGTGCGATCTGTGTCATTGTCATCTAGGTTTACCTACAGGAAAGAAAAGAATATGGACTGTACCTGTCCTACTTCCATCCCTACTGCCTGTGGGGGATCATCAGGAGGTCTGGAGGGGTGAAGAAAGGACCTCCTCCCAGACACCCTCCTCCCAACACCACTCCACCTCTGCCTTGTCACTCCCAGCACGTGAGAATGCAGGATCTAAGAATAACCAGGAGGGAGGGGAAGAGCAGAATGATGCAAAGGTATGTGGGCCATTCTCTGTGGGACAAGTCAGATTGCCCTAGAGTGCAGTGCTGTGTCCCTTTCTTAGGCATTTGTCCTCCAGCTGGTTGTAACTTTCAAACTGGAAAATCTGATGACTGTATCACTGCATAATTTTTATCTAAGCAAAAAGTTCATTTTGGTAGTGTTTAATATTTCTGGTACTTTATGTATTGATTTGTAACTACGCATGCTTCCTAAATAAACAGTTATAAAACAAATTGAACACAGTCAGGAGAAAAAGCAGATATTCTTGAGAAACCTGAACCACAGCTTTTTTGGAGCCCAGGATGCTGATACTGCTATATTTAATGCCTTATTTGGTGGGAAAGAACAAACCACTAAAAGATTTCTTCCAGCTTCGATTGAATGCTACATCAGAACAAAAGTAATTTTACAGATGATGTTAAAATAGCCAGAAAGTGAAATCCTTTTTATTTACTATCCTTTTGGAGGATAAGCTGCTTGCTTTTATTGCTAGAAAATATTGTCAAAAAGTATTTCCTAACCTGGAAGTATGTTATGATGAACACTAGTTGTACTAACTTAGAAAATATTGCCCAAAAGTATTTCCTAACCTGGAAGTATGTTATGACGAATACTAGTTGTACTAACTAGTCCATCTGGTTATTATCATGGAATATGATACAAATTTTTACATGCTTTTTTAAAAAGTAATCTCTCTTTTCTGGAAATTTTTTGGGAAAAAAAGCAGCCCCAAGACATGCAGTTTATTTGGAATTTGACAGTTTCCCAGTGTAGAACTCTTAGACAGTTAGACAGGCTGATCCAAACAATGAAAAAGGTGAAAAAAAAGTATGTAAAGGTGGGAACCAGACCTGTGAAGTGCTACCAAAAATAAAATGAAATAGCAAAATAATGTTCTGTCCCTTTAAGATACCAAAAATAAACCACAATACTTTCCTCATCTAGATCCTGATGCTGCACTCAGCTCTACAGTCACAGGAGTCTGACTGTGGGGAGTTCATTGCCGGATCGAGGCACTGAAGTGTAAAATAGAGACATAAGGCAAGACTAACATTAATGCAAATCCAAAGTGAACAGAACACAAAGTTCACACAGCAGCAAGGACAGAATATTATTCACAATACCTATAGATTCCAGCATTTTCCTTTCTTCTGTTTATTCGCTGCTCATTTGCATCTTCTTTTTCTTTTTGGTTATGCATGGCTGCCACTAATGAGGTTTGTCACTATTCCAACAACAAATATCTCTGAAGGTACTTGTGTGGTGTTTGCGTGGGAAAGCAGGTGAGTGAACAAGGAATTAAATGGAAGATCACATTAGGAACCATAGTAGCCAACAGCATTTCATCCCAGGAGAAGCTTCTTCTGGTGGAGGCTGAGTTTTCTTTTAATGAGTTTAATACACTGTTTCACAGCGATGGGGCAAGTCTTCCAAATGGTCCACGTGACGGGACCTTCTACTGTTTTGTGTCACTAGTAAGACCTCCCTGAACGCTGTGCCTTTCCTGATGAAAAGGAGTACTTCACAGCAGCCAGGGACTGGATCTCTTGCAAAGATGTATTTGCTAATGACCAAGATTTCCCTGTGATTCATTAAGTTACACATACACAGGTAATGCAGATGAACAAATCTTGGTTGTAATTGCAGAGAACTGCCTGAGCTGGCAGAAGATTGCAGCCAAATTATTTCAACTGACGTGCATTTATTTGATTGTGTCAGATACTTAGAAGCCAACCTCTGTTCTTTTTAGAGGATTTTGTTAAGAAACTATGTAACAAAGGTCACCTTTGTTAGCAAGGATGTGGGAATTACATTTTGTCATAATGACAGTGCATTTAGCTTTTGAGTATAACAAAAGTTATGCAGTATTGCCAGAGGTTAGAAACAGAGAGGTCAAAGAGTCAGAAATATGTCTTATTTTCACATGTACTTTCTGGAAAAAACAGATCTAGACAAAGAATGTCAAGCAAGAGTGAAGTGATCTTCCATCCCCAGTGCTTAATCCTCCGTCCTTTGGGCCACTCCCGAATAAAATCACCATCACAGCAGTTTGATGCTGGCCATTGTACTTGCTTTGGCTTCACACTTTGGCTTCAGCTTCAATTTGTTAACTGTCCTGGGCAGGTAAGTCCTCAAAGTACCGCAATAACCATTAATTACATTCTTCTTCAAATGAAGTACACCTATCGCAGACACCAGGTAGTGAAATGGTTTTAACATAAAACAAAGACTTAAAAATTAGTGTTGGTATCTCTTTTCACAAACATTATTCAGAAGGATCTGAGAAAATACTATTTGCAATAAATCAAAGCATAAACATCTGTTCCACTGAGGGAATAATTTCCCTTGTTAATACAAATTAACTAGTTTAAATATATGGTGTAGAGGCAAGAAAGAGAAGAAGTTGTGCTTTTGATTAGCTTTTCAGAAATATAATAGAGGGATAGATACAATTAAGAAGAGATATATTTGTAGGGGAAAAGCCAGAACACTGAAGGATAAGCGATTTCACTCAAAGCATACATCAGTTTCTCAAGAAGATGAGCTGCATACAATTAATGGCTTTTCGATCTGTGTCATTTCCCTCTCCTCGCACTGTTCTCACATATGCCCAAGTCAACTCTTACCACTTACAGTTTTTTCAAGAAGTATTTAGTCACTTTGGCCAGAACTACTAGAGGTACATAGTCACGAACCTAATAGGAAGCAGGAAGCAGATGTTAAACATCTTAAAATCTAGAACTCCAGTGCCTCTGACGTCTACCATATTATCCATGTATACTCTATCACCATTGTGCCTGTGATAACTGTAGAACTTTATTGGGGCCTGGCTCCTCCATAACATGTTAAAATCCTACCTTCCCAGCTTCTGAAGTTGAGGTGGACTAAACTACAGAGTATCACTGCCTCAGGAAGAGAATTCAGCGTGAAGTGAGCTGCTGCCCTCGGACCAGTCTCTCAACATTTTCAGTGCAATTATGAAACAAGGGTAACTCAGTAAGGGTTGCAAAGTAGCAGAAAATACAACTGTACATAAGAAGAGTAAATCTTCTGCACACTAATGTATTCACCTTGATGTCTAATGCTATTTAAACAGTGAGCAGGATGTTTCAAGCAGAGCTGTACTGATATGGTAAGTAAATCAGAAGGCATGGGAGATTCTGTGGTAAGTAGTAAGATCTAGAGCATTTGGTAATTCAGCTGGGCGGGTAGGAGTAGGCTGAGAAGCCAGTAATGGATCAGAAAGAATCATTCAGTAAGAACAGGAAGGAGAAATAGAGAGCAATAGAACAGGAGATCTAATCTGCAGTCAGAAAAGAAGAAAGAAATTTGGAAAAGACAGCTAGGTCACAGAAGGTAGAGACAGCATACAGGTAATTTTAGGAATTTATTTTTAAAGCGAGAAATGAGGAGTGAAATAGATGTGATGGCACATTTAAAGACAAAGACGATTAGTTTAATAAATCGCTTAAAAGTGAAACATTGCATAATAGGCAGAACAGATCCATGACGGATATGATCAAGGTTCCTCTTTTGGCTCGACTGTTAAGTCACAACATGACCTTTAGCAAGTCACTTCAGGCTAGATCCAATAAAGGACTCAGGCACCTTAAGCCTGACTTAGGCAGATTTGAGGTACCTAAGTCCAAAAGTATGACCTAAACACCCTGCTCAGTTGATTGCTAACCGTGGAGGAGCTTGTCACTCCAAAAAGGCATATATATCCGCTGTTCTGTTCTCTCTGCACAAGCACTGCTCAGTCGGCAAGGGCGTGCTGTGCTAACTTTCAGTGGCCTACCAGCGCTCTTTTCTGGGCTGCACATTTAGGCTTCCTTGTTCTGGAAATACAGGCATAAAAGACAACTAGCGCAGGCTGGATTTCACCTCAATGTGCTCTCTTTTTCTTGGCAGCGGAGTGCCACAGGTTCAACGGGAAGGGCAGATAGATGCTGCTCAGCTTAGCTTGAGCAGTAGCCTGGAAATGGCAAATGCGAATCTGAGCGTGCGTGTCCCTTCCCCCTGCCCTTGACTGAAAGAGTCAGTGACAACAGGAGCCGTGGTCCCCTTTTCACCTTAAAGAATATAGCCAACCTTTGCATCCACGTGGGACCTGCACCCACCAGTGGGCTCCAGGCTCTGGATCGGAGGAAAATGTTTCCTGCAGTCCCGTCTCCGTTACCTAAGCTGAGGAGACAGCAAGGAGCTCAGAAATACCCCTGTGATGGTCATGCTGAGCACTGAGCTGTTGTTAACTGCTACCGGCTCATCGTGTGAACTTCCCTCCCTTCAGAAATGCTCTGTGCGGTGCACCAAGTAGCATAGGCACCTCACGCAGCTTCTCTAATGGAAAAAGTGTATAGATATTGCAGGTTTTAACCTGTAGGAGTAATTACCCACTTCCATAAAGAAATGACACTTAATTATACGGAAAATATATGGCGGTATTTGGATGAAAGAAACTACTGAAAGTATTAAAAGAAAGAAAACTTTAAAAAGCAATTTTCTGCATAATTTGAAAATTTGCTTTCATTCAAAATCTGGGCAAGAAGCAATGTCATTAAAGACACTGGATTGATTAAATGGCACGGTTTGCCTAAAAGTGGAATAAGCCGTAAAAATATTACAAAATATGAATATTGCATAGATTCTTTGAAAATGGAATGGCTAGACAGAGAAGTATCCTAAAAACCAACTAAAACAATTTCCTGTTTCAGCTTCGCAATCTGTGTATTTTGACATTACCACCTTATGTTAATGAATTAAGTTCCTCTATGTTTTTTGTAATAAACTAGTTCCCTAAAGAGTGATATGTACACAGAGTATTATTTTAATATGTAATTGTTCATGTAAATAAACAGATAAGAAAGTAGTTTTGTGTTAACTCATGCAGAATTACTAATTTTGGGAAAAATTCCTGTCATTTTGTAGCGCGCTCAATTCTTTTTCCCTTTCAGTTTCAGTGATAATTTCTTGAAAGTGAAATGTAAGTACAAAACCTTGTGTTACAGAAGTGTTAAGTCTGTAAATAGGAGCATGAAAATGTGAGGTGCTGCAAAATGAATATAAATTATTAGTAGTAACCGAGATGAAGAAAATTGGGTTTTAGACCAACATCACTTTAGAGTTTGAATAGCAACATTAGCTTGACCACACTGCACTTACTGTGCATTAAATTATACATTTTGCAATCTAACCAGTAATAAAAAATGCTGAACATATATAATGCATCTAAATTAAAGGTGACCTGTAAAGAATCAGTCACATGTCCTTTCTCTTAGTATTTATGTGATGATCTCAAATAGTGTAATCCCTATTTTTTCCGCATATGTTAGTTGTATTAGAAATTCGCTTAGTCTTTAACTGGTTAGATTTTATGGTGTCCAGAGGTACTGAACTGTGACAACACAGAAATCAAAGGAGCAAAAACTGCCTGGTTTTGGACATGAGTGAGGCGATAAAGGACAGCTGACACGATCGCTGCTAAAGAAGGGAATGGATTTTCATATAAATTTTAATTTATAAAATGCTTTTGATTTTGTTTGCTTTTGTTAAAATTAACTCCTTTAGTAAAATACTGAATTTTATTAAATTAATAAGTTCCAATTAATTTAGGAGAAAGTATTTAGCTTAAAGTCTTAGTTTTATTTTAAGTTGTACAGAGTAGTACACAAATTATCTCGAGACTACCTACAAGATTCTTGCAAACTTGAGTGAGTCCTTTGGTATGAACGGCATGAAAACACAACAGCTGAGGAAAACGAAGGCCTTTAAAGGTGTTCTTTCAGGTATCTTAAAATAAATGGAATAAATATAGGCTCCTACTTCTCCTTGTGCACATTTTTGCTGACTTCTGCTTATCCCTTTACTTACGACAAGTCATTTCTACTGTTTGCAGGCTTGTTAGGGCTGTTTGGGCTTCAGTCACTGGAAAGAGATTTAACTGTTTTTGCTGCGCTTTACAAGGCAGGGGGAAGTTCCCGCCTGTTCCGCGTCCCGACACACGCTGCGCCCCACCGCCGTAGCGGACCTTACACGCTGCCCGTCCCCGGCCGGGACGTGAAGGAACACGCGCAGGGCTGCGCGAAAGAGATTTTGCCTTTAATACAATTTTGACCTGTCGCGTGGCGTCGGCAACAGTTATTTAAACGTATTTGCGGTCTAACAAGAGGGACGTGGTACGCTGGGCCGCCGAAGCAGAGCGAGCGTCTCCTCACCAGGGGCACCGACGGGAGGCCGCCTCCCGCCCCGGCGGCGCCCGGCTCCCGCGGCAGACTCGGCGCCGGCGGGCCGCCAACTCCTCCGCCCCGGAGCTCCCCGGAAGGGCGCGGCGGCCGCTCCGTGTTGCCTTCTACCTCCTCGCCTTCCCCCTTCCCCTCGCGTGGGGCGCCCGCCTCTCTTCTCCCACCTCGCGTCCCGCTCCACAGCGGGGCGGGGGGGGTGGGGGAGAGAGCACTGGGGGCAGGTGGAAGTGGGGAGGAGAGGGAAAGAGGTTTTTAAATGCTTTTCTCCTCCCGACAGGCTTTACGTGCCCCCTCCGCTCACCCCCAGCCGGGGAGCCGTTGACCGCCGTTACCGGCGGCGGGCACCAGAACACGCGGCTCAGCCGCTCCGCGCGACGCCTGTGTGTGTGCAAAAAGGAGGGGGAGGGGGTGCCGGCGTCGGTGCGCGCATGCCCGCCCTCCCCGCGTGACGTGAGCTGCCGGGGCCGCCCGACGAGATCAAAGCGGGAGCGGCGCGAGCCGGGCTAGGGCCGGGCCGGTACCGGGCGGGTTCGCGCGCGTGAGGGGGAGCGGCGCGGGGGTGGCCCTCCCTCCCCCGCCCGCCCGCCGGATAAAGCCCTGGGCGGCCCGCGTGGGGCGGGTAGAGCGGAGCGGGGGACTGGAGCCGGCCGACTCGGCAGCGGTTGGCGGCGGTTTTCCTCTCCGCCTCCCCTACGCGAAAGTGCTGTGGCGGCGGCGACGGTAGGGGGGCATGAAGGGCCACAAAGCGCCGCGCCGCAGCGGCGGCGGCGAGCACATGGTATAGCCGGGGACGGCGGCGAGCGTCGGGCTGGGCTAACAGCGGTCTGGCGGGGCGAGCGCGGTTCCCTGCATGTGGAAAGTGAGGCGAGCCAGGGAGCCCGGCGGCATCGGCGAGCACCCGGCGGCGCGGTCCTGAGTGCCCGGGCAGCGGCGGCCGCCCGCCCGCCATGGATTGCAGCCTTCTCCGGACCCTCGTGAGCCGATACGTGAGTACCGCCGGCTGGGCCCGTCCCGGCGGGGCCCCGCCAACCCCAGAGCCGCCTCTGAGGAAGCTCTCTCCGGGGCTTCCCCTCACGTCTGCAGCTCGTACCCCAGCGGCTGGGAGAGCCCCCGCCGCCCGGTGAGGCGGAGGGGAAGCTGCGAGGCTGCAAGCAACGGGGAGCCGTGCGAATCTCTGCGGGGTAGCTGCATCGCGCTGTGGCCCCCGGCTCGCAGGAAGGTCTCGGTCAGGGGTTCGGCGGTCCCGTGACTCGCACAGCGGGCAGGGGAGCCTTGGGGGCCGCTGCCCGTCGTTCTCTCTGTGCAGCGGTTGTTAATGGGTTCCCTGCAGCCCTCTCCCAGGATAGCTGGGTGCGGGGCTGTCCTTCGCTAAACCAGAACGGGTTGACCTAAGTTCAAAGCACTGTGATTTACAGTGTGCTGAGAAACGTAGTTATTGGGGCAGATTTTTTTTTCTTCTTCTTTCTCCTTGTTACATTGTTTCCGTCAAGCTGCGTTTTGTGGAGTTGTCCAATTTAAATACACTGACGAATGGTCAGAATAGTCTTAAGGTTTTTAATGCATGGTAAGATTCAAACGGTGTGGTGTACTTCGGGGAAAGAAAGTTGATCTTACTTGTTGGTCAGCATGTTTTCCCTCACCCATACCGTCTGAAAGAGCAAATCAGTAGCGCATTAGAGTGGATTTAAGTGTAGGTTGAGGTGCGTCAGTGAATGCGAATCCGGTTTCATTGACCCCTAACAAATGTTCAGGATAATTGTTTTAGTAAATTGGCGGAATGCCAGTAAGTGCGGGGTTATACAATACAAGGGTTGGGGGCACCAATACCAGGAAACTGCAAACTTCTGCTTTTGGGTGTAGAAGAAATTTTAAAAGGATGAGGAGAGATAATTGAGATTTCCAAATACATATGGCTTTTCCTCCCATGCAGAAAGTACTGTAAGTGAGGAAACTTTCATGCTCTGACCAAGCAAAAGTAAATACACTTAGTTTTGTGCATGTCAAGAGCCATCTCCATATAATACAGACTGAAGTCTTTCTTGTTTAAGTATGAACAAGGAAAAATAGCAGAGGTGAAAAATGACTGGATTTTTTTTTCCTGTTTACAATAGGGTGTTATGTGGGATGAGGTGAGTTCTGAAAGCAGCTATGTGTATATGGATCCTTAGAAAGTGGCCCTGAAGGAAGGAGGAGAATACTCAAAACATAATGAGTTATAAGAGAAGCAGTAGTCTCCATGGATATGCAAAGCTCAGGTGAACTGTGCTGAGCTCTGTTTGGAAGCAGGCAGGATCAGATTGGATGTAGTGATCTGTCAGTACTGATCTAACTGTTGGATTCAGGTTAAATTTTTTTTTTATGTGTTTGTGTGCTCACATCTGGGGCCTGTACAAATAGCACATTCATTGTACACAGAGCATACTGCGGTCTCTCAATCTGCATAAAATTGTTGCTAACCTCTCTTTCAAAGTAGGCTTAAGCATCAAATAGGAAAGAAACAGGCTTGAGAGTAACTGTAGTAGTTATTTTAAAAGATGAAGGTGTATGTGAGAAGGCAGTATGTTGAAAATAAGGCACTGGGGCTTTTAAGTTGTGAACTGTCATCACCCTGCTGCACTGCTTATGAGAGTGCACTTCAAAAGCTAAATCAAACATTATTATATCCCATGTGAGGAAGTGTTCCTATTTCCTAGATCACACTACTTTCTGTATTGTATGTATGCCAATAGGCTATGTCTAGATAATTGTCTAGCTGTTCCAGGCTGCCTTGTGTATTTTCACCTGTTGCTTCTTGTTCTTTTGCATTCCTTCAGTTTCTTAATTTTGAATCCTTTCTTCCAAGGAAAGATTATTTTGAAAAAAGCTGCTGAAAGTAAATTTGTGTTCATCATTTCAGTAAGGCCATTAAGATCTGGCAAGCTGATGCCTGTGTGTGTTGTGTGTTTTCTTTTTTTTTTTTATCTCCATGGTTCAACTGTTTTTGTACAGCTACAGCAGTGAAAAAGAAAATTAATAGTTTGAATGCTGGGCCTGAAACTGACTGCTGTACGTGAGTAGCAGATGCACATGTTAGCAGTATCGCTCCATAGTTGTTCACCCAAGCTCTATACACACCAGCTATGCCTCACAAGTGTAGATATGCTTGCCTCTTTCCAAGCTGCTTTTAATAAGGGAGACAAGGCAGTGACACTTCTGCAGGAGAGTCAGAGAGGATAGGTACATCTTGTGCTTGTATCAAAGTAAGGTCAAGCTTAGTTTAGTTAAAATCTATACAGAAACTATTCAATGATTGAGGTTTGTAGAACTACAAATTTTTGTTCTGCAGGTTGTGTTCTGGACTTGTTTACCTGCAGGTCCTTCCCAGAGCAGGCTGGTCTCTGGATTATCCTGAGAACCCTGGCTGATGCAGGCTGGAGATATTGTTGAGGTAGCTGGAAGCTCTTACCAGTGGTATGGTATGATTTTGGTACATGGTACAACAGTTGCTATGCATTGTACTAATGGAGACTTCTAATAGGATGGTTTCTAAGAGTTCCACGTGATTTGTTTTCTTTCCCCGTGCTATATGTTGTAGGACATGAAGGCATAAGTTAAATACCAGGGTTCTTGTCTTGACTGTGAAAGTCCGCCCATTCCCCTTTCCTTTACTGTTATTGCAGTCACTGTCCTGAAGCAATGCAAAATAGCACATATCTCCAAGGCCCTATGGAAGCATAATGATGACTAGGATCTGTCAGTTCAAGTTGAAGTCAGTTTCCTGGTTAGCATTTTCAAATATTTGTCTGCTGTTTTACCTGCATTGAGTGTCATCTTTATATCTTCCAGGCATTGGAACAGTTCAGCGACATGAGTTGAATAAGATACGTGTTCAGCATGCTAGTCATATTGTAGTTCATATCTCTTCACCAAGAGATGGTGTATAGCTTCTTAGAAGGACAGAGGCAGTGATGTCTTTCTCTTACTAAATTTCTAATTTGACATTCTGTTGTTCTGCTTCTTGATATCCATCCTGCAAATTTATTTTTTTTTTGCTTGTTTTGTTTTCACTTGAGCTTTTATTCCCTTTACCTTACTGCAGCCATACACAATTTATAGGACTGTTGGTAAAGAAAAACTTTCTACATAAAACGTGTTTGTTTCACTGCCGTGCAGTTGACATGAAGTTCAGTGTAGTATTCTAAATGCTTTGTGATCCCTCAAGCTGGAATACAGCAATGTAACTTTTCTTAATTGTGTCTAATAAGATTATTCTATATATTTTACTGCTTCAAACTGTATGAGCTATAGTAGAGGTACCTTTAAGTAATGAAATAGAAACATCTTTATATACAGCTTTTCCACTATGTGGAACCACAGAATCTGATTAACCCTTCTACAACAAGATAAATTTTGACAACTGTATTGTTTAATTTAATTTCCCAAATAATGGAAATAATAGCTGTGTGGTGGTGGTAGTATGAAAATTGTCTTGGGGGATATACTGTTTGTCACATACTCTATTAAAAAATAACCTCTTTTTCTGGATGTTGCTTTTGCATCAGACAAAATGCTTCTCTGTCTTCTCCTTGGATTGTTTGTGCATTCCCCAGAGCATGTGTGCTACCCTGGGGAGGGCAGCCTCACAGCCTGAGAATACAGAATTAGTGTGTACTGTCCTGTAAGTGTCATGCAGAGCTTGCTGTGTGCTCAGTAATGAGAGGAACTTGTTAGCTTAATATTAAGCAGTACACTATTTAGGGAAAAAACAAACATACAGTGATAATTAAAACCGTGTGCATACAAGATTAGCTTCTGTTTTATAGTTAGGTTATTTGGGACACTGTATGGATATCATTAAGCAATGTGTTTTGCCTGCATAACTGCAGTTGCATTAGTTTTCTCTGGTAACTTATTTCTTGCTGATCTTGGAACTTCTGAAGTTCTTCCTCTTTATAGTCAAGAGATGGCTAATAATCTTAAAACAACTCTTGATGACATCTTATCTTTCATAAAATGAACATTTACTTTCCTTAATAAAACATATGCATATGTCTTTTGTATATTCACGATGGCTGTTTATGGTTGAATGTGGATTTGGATATTCCTGAAAATTGTGGATTTGAATATATCTGGGCAATCTAGAAAAAAGGCACTCTTCAGCATATGTTTGTTTGGACACTAAATGGCTGCTAAACATCTTGCAGCCTATGGTGACAGTCTGTTCTGTATTTGTAAGACAGCTGGCCCTCATCAGTAAATGCTCCTGCCCAGGTTGATCGCTTTGGGTTGTACAGTAAATACTACTGGGTCAGAGATCTGTATTACTGAACAGTTTTGACTGTATTATGTAGTATATTTAGAGATCCTGCCACTTTATTGCTTCTCCTCTTTCATGTTCTCCTATTACTTCAGGATTACAAATATGGATGTTAAGTATTTGTTGCCTGTGTAAATATCTGTAAGTGTCTATAGCAGCAGATAAGATGCACTACCAGAAGGAACAGTGATTTATTACAGCTCTGGCCTCTGGGAAGCTTCTGGCCTATTAGTTCTGCAGATATTTCTGAAAAATCTTTTTTTGGGAGGTTGGAATAAATGGGTTTACAAATGGATGCTTTACTTTTAACTTTTATAGATGTGGGTGAACTTTAATCATAGTTTGAGAAGGTGATTGACTAGCCTAATCAGGAAGTTATG
Organism: Calonectris borealis; assembly: GCF_964195595.1. Lineage (NCBI taxonomy): Eukaryota > Metazoa > Chordata > Aves > Procellariiformes > Procellariidae > Calonectris > Calonectris borealis. Next base: position 153,529,642 of record NC_134312.1, on the reverse strand, counting down.
TTAGGGGGGTTTTAGCAAGTTCTCTGCTAAATTTCATGGCAGCCTGTGGCTTTTGGTCATCGGTTTAGACAATTTTATTGTTTCTGTTGGCAGTATAATTCTAAAACCTTTTTCTAATTAGATTTCCTAAGTATTTTACTTGTGTATGTGTTCTTAGTAGAAATAAATGAACATTGAGCTTCAGGGTTTTTTCCATTTATCTAGTTTTGATACAGCAAAGGCTGGTAACCTGCTTTGCCCTGAAAGTTGGAGAAATTGTAAGCCTCGGTGCTTTGGAATTATTTGTGTCTAAAATGACAGTGCATTTATCAAGCGTTTCAGATGACCTGCTATTTTTAATCTAAGTTCAGTTAATACATATGAGGGTAATCTTGCATTCTGGTTCTTGCTTTTGCTTGTAGTCATTCATCTCTCTTTGCACCCTGGCAGACTGGTATCAAGCTAGTACTGTCTAAATATTTCCTAGTCAGGGTGCCTGTTAAAATAAACACCGTTTTCTTCCTAGCTGTCACTTATTGTAAGTCAAAAGGTTTGTGGTTTGGTGTGTTGTGTGTTTGTGGGTTGTTTTTTTTTTTTAATTCCAGGGATATAATTTGACAAAATCTTAAACTGTTTAAAATGTCATGTAAATGTGTTTATATACTGACTCTTTGTCTGCAAACTGTCCTGACTGTACAAAAGGTGTTCTCAATAGGGGCTATCCCTATATTCACATGTCAGCAGTTGGTAACTTGCATTTCTAAAGTGCTTGTGTCTATACCTGGTATGTAATGCGTTTTTATTATCTCTTGTGGAAGTCAGTGTGTCACAATGTTTTCTTGAAACCTCACATCTGCTTCGCTGTGGGTACCAGTTCTTTCTGGTGTGGAAGGTGTGACAGAGCGCATCTAACAGCATGGGTAGCTTCTGAATTCCTGTTTCCACAAGCACCATTGCTTTGTTATTCTCCTAACTGCCTTTTTTTTAGGGCGTGTGTGGGAGAGAGAGTCTACATGGTGTGCTGCCTGCATACTTTTCAGCCCGTCATTTAAAGAAGGCAAAGTTTGAAATCTTTACTTACCTCGGAAGTTAATTCTGCTGAACATTGAGTGTGGCTGGCAGGATTTGGCACTTCTGCATATTTAACTAGCTTTTGTGTACTAGAAGTGACTCTTGCTGTGTTCATTCTGGTTTTGTAATGTGCTCTTAAGATTTTTCAGTATAATCCGAGGCTCAAAAAAAATCGTAGATGCTCTCCCTTCCCCCATCATTTGTTTATTGCTGAGGGGCAATAAACATGGAGAATTGCATGGACTTTGTTTTTCCCCACCCCCCACACCATCAGTTAGATAATTTACACAAGAAAAACATTATTTCCTTTTTCTTTTGAGAATAAACAAATGAAAGTAGGACATTGTGTATATAAAGCAGCTCACAGGAAGCCAGAGTAGGTATTACAAGCTGGTTGCTATTGACTACAAAATATTGCTCATCTGCACTCATCAGATGCTCTCTGATAGTAGAAAACATTGCTTTTGGAGCATCTAAATTGTAGAAGTATTTGTGACTTAAAATAGATCAAGAACTTTTAACCTTGCCATTTTTAGCATCAAAAATACTTGTCTCTTCTGAGATGAGAACTGCATAGTTGCTTTTGTCTTTTGATAGCATGTTTCTTTATTTTCTTTTTTTTAAATATTTAATATAGTTCTGCTTTTATGCCTTTTCTAAAGCACCACAGAGTATCAATACTGAAAGCAGGAAGCCTTTTCAAAATCATTTTTGGGAATGGAAGAGGGCAAGGTACAACATAGCACATTTATAGCTTAACATCTCTGATCACCGTTTCTCATTCATTCTTTGCTCCTGTCATACAATAGTAATTGAAACAAGAAAAGTGGCAAGGTGGAATGGGATTTTCTAATGAGTCTGCTTTTTAAATCTGAAACACTTAGAAAACAGTAACTGGGCTGACAGGTAAAATGTTCCACAAATATCATAGCTGGCTACTGTTTGTGCTGTTGAGATGGGGATAATAAACTTGTTTAATCTAACGAGGTTTAAGTGCAACTAGAAAACAGTTGTGTTTTTTGAGAAGCTGCAACCTGATTGATGGTGAGATGCCTCCTCTGTGTCATGTGCAGGTGTGGCAGGGAGAGGAAACCAAGAGAAAACTGTGCCATGGAAAACACTGAGCAGATGTTTTAACACCTGTTATGCAACTGGATTCAACTTTACTGTTTTTTTTTTTTAAACAAAATAGCCTCCCTCTCCTCATGTAAGTCTTTTAGTCAAATTATAGTTTTCCAGAATAATGCTTCTTATTCTACTGGTTTACCATTACACAAAATAATGTAGTATTTCTATCTGTATACTTGTCAAGGGGTATTTCAGTTGAATTTCATCCTGAGCTATGAGGCAGAATGACACTGGAATGCTATTATCTTCTCTGCTGTAATTGCCATGGCAACAGCTGCAGGTAGACAAGGCAAACCAAGGATTCTTTTTCTGTATCATACAGACACCAGTTGTTTTTTTTTATTCCCTCACAGTAATGACTCAGAGAAGCCTGTGGTACAAACATGCTCCGAGTCATCATGAAAAGTGTTGGGTTTTTTTTTTTTTTTCAATTTAACTTTGATTTTAATTTCGTAAGTGTTGAGTATTTGTGATGCTATATTAAAAATGCACTCTTTTGAGGAAGAAAGTGGCAGCCTAGCCTGGATTATTCTAGGAGACTGATGAGATGAGCCAGTAGCTGAGGAGTTTGTTTGGAACATCACAGAAGACCACAGGCTGATAAGGCATGTAAATATCTTTGCGGATCTGGATGTTAATTTCTCTGAGCATTCATCTTTCCTTAGGACAGGGATGAGAGTATTACCCAGCCTCTTCCATAGAGAGAAGTTGTAAGGGTAGTTTAATGCTTTCAGGTAATAAAATTACTATGTCACAGTAAGAAAACTGGGTGTGGACATAAGCCTATAATGACAGTGTCTTAGGGTTGGTTTTTTTCTTGTTATTTAACAGTGTTCTACCCTGCTTCTCCTTCTGCTGCCCCTGATTTCCCCCTTTATTCCTCGATCTGCATACATGCATGTGCATTCTTGTGCAGATGTGTGCACGTGTACTTCCTGAAACTGTATGCACTTCATTTGGCAATGTCAAGACTTACACCAAGATTTACCAGGGATCCAGATGTGTATTGGTATTTTAAAAAAAAAAAAAAGCTTCATACTAGCTCTTCTGGTTACTGAGGTGTACTGTGAAACTCTGTTCTGGGATGCTTGTTCTTATTTATGTTATCATGGTAGTTACTACAAGCATGAAAGCTTAAGAATTTGGAGGTTTCGTAGGTACGCTTTTTCATTTATTCTGCTCTTCCCTGTAGACTAATTTCCCTTTTTGAAATGGGAGACTTCTTAACTTGTTTCCTTCATTAATTATTAAACTCACCTAGATATGGGGTAGGATGAGGGGGGAATAGCGTTTCTTTTTCCTGGTGGCATTGACTAATCTCTTTGCTTAAGTCAAAAGAGGATTTCATCTAACCTAGTTTAAATAGAGGATTAAGGACAATTAGGCTCTTCCTCTACTTCGCCACTAAGATAAGATGTTGTGAAATCCTCTGAAAAGCACATCTGCTGATGCGCCAGTAAAGTTTTGCAAAATTAATGTTAATAATCAGAATAGTTATATGCAGAAAAAGAAACTTTGTGTATGAAGTACTTGTCCGGAGAGAATTGTGTGGATGAACTGGGGAGAGGGAAGGAATTGAACTGTTTACCCAGTAGTTTTTTTGTCTCTAGTGCTTCTAATTTACATTGTGAAGTAGACACGAAGATGAACTGAAATGGATTTCCTGTTAACCTGAATTGCGTTAGCAACTTGCAGATCATGCTTCGCATTTTACATAGCCGTTCACATCTTTTCAAAGTACTATTAACGGGTTGTTAGCACAAATGATTATAACGAAGTACAAACACTAGTATCCATTATCTGTGCTTGTATAACTATTTTATGCTACTTGTAATGAATATTATAAGTGGCGTCTCTTGAGATGGATCTGAATCAGCAGTGGCATTTGATAGCTAACATTAAACTGCTATACTTGTCAGGAGGTCATTGCAACATAAAACCATGAAAAATACTACTATTATAGTATATATGATGTGCATAAGACAGTATAATGATTAATGTGAGGGAAAAAACGGCTGTGTGTATTTTGGAGAAGGTTTGGCTACCAAATCCATCCTGTAAATGATAGAGCTGACTGACTTCGGTGAAGTGTGGATAGTACATTGTGAAGCTACAAAGAAGATAGTTGAATGACGTTTGCCTCTGAGAAATTGCTCTTGCAATCGTAAGTTTATTCCTAGCAGTTGTAGGTAGCTTACTGATAATCATAGTTTCTGTAGTTTTGTTTCCTGCAGAACACTACTCTAGAGAGTTCAGTCTAATCTTATTTTTGGATGGTAATACACCTGAAGAAGGGTGGTCCAGAAAAAGCTGAAGTCTATTTATTTCATCTTGTTCATGAAGTGACTTGGAGTCGAACAAACTGTAACTTCTCAGACTGGCATGAACAGCGTTTCCTGAGTGAGTGGAGTGTTTGGCGCTCGGGTCCCTTCAAGCAGAGTTCTGATCTTCTGTTAAAATACATGTGCTGTCTTTGCCTATGGCTTTGGCTTGACGCTATGCCTTTGCATGCCATCTATCTTCAGATGTTTTAATCCTGGTACCTCTTAGGCTATCATTTTGACTTTAGCTGTATAGATGGGCCTAGTATCAAACTTTACTGGTGAGTCACAGAAATGACATATCAATCACTGGATGAGTTTTGGGTAGAGTATAACAAATGTGGAGGAAACGTTGTTGGGAAAGTTGACATCCTGCTTATTCTGCAATTTTTTTTTTTTCTTAGGGAGGAGACATTTAAATTTTAACTGCCATGAAAGCTCTTAAAAACCAGGCTGCCATTTAATCTTACTATAAAATGTGCCTATGTAGAAACAGACTCTTTCATTATCTGAAATATGATATGTATGAGAGAGGACACTACAAAGGTAGGCTCAAGGCAGTTTATTGACCAGGTCATAACTAAAAGAATTTTTAACTTCTATGCTGATGTTAGCAGAAATATAATGTAAATAAGTTCAGGCTGGACATTTTGCTTTGGTCAAAAAGACTCCTTACACTCTAAGCAGATTTTGATTGATTAATGTTAGTGCTTTTCCATAGTTTAATGCTCAGCATTTTCTCTGTAAACATGGAATGTACTGAAATGCTGTTGTTACTCATTGGTGTTAAATGTGTGTTACAGAGTAGCTGCAACTCCTTTCTAGTGAATTATGTGTAGTTTCCTTTTCTTTGATTTATCAGTGGAATTACATTAAGTGTTGATCTTAAGAGTTATCTTAAAAATCTTTCACATTCTAGCCTCCTGACCACCAGTATGAACTTTGGAAACCTTAACCGTCATAAAAACCTTTTGTTCATCTAGCCTTTAAAAAAAAAAAAAACAACCCAAAGATTTCTCAGGTAACCTCAAATATTACAAACATTGCCAAGTTAATGTTTAAAATCCAATATATAGATTTTAAAATGTCTTATACTGTCTCATTTTTAAGAATGGTTAGTATTTCTATCCTTTTGTACCAGATTTTCAACCAATTCCTGATTACCTTAAACTAAAGCAGTTTTAGGGGCTCTAAACAAATCCACTCTTTCTGATTGACTTTAAGCTCTTTGCAGGAATGTATATCCTCTGTACAATAGATATATATTCACTTTAATATATGACTGATCTGTAATATCTTAGTGGGGAGTATGGGGGCAGGTGGGTTAAAGCTGAGATAAGAATTTTGTTTAATGACAGTCATTGAGCACAACCACAAAATTCTTTCACCTTCTAAAATTAAAAAAACCCAACCAAACAAATAAAAAAAAACCCCAAACTAACCCACGGGTTTATCATAACTTTATCTGTGAATGCTGGAGTATTGTTAATCTCTTAAATAGTGTTAACTGACTGTTTACTATTTACAGTTGTCAGGTGACCAGATGGCCTAATTTGGTAGGAGATGCTTGTGTATTGGCACTGGGAGGAAAGAAATGAAGGGAGAATGAAAAAAGCTCTGTCCTCAGCCCTGAACTGCATGATCACTTTAACATGATCCATGAATATGTTAACTTCTTGATGCTGTAAGTTTTTGTCTGACATAAGGAGGTTAAACTTCAATACTTAATGGCTGTAATGACATAGAAGCAATAGGAAAGCTTCACATGCTTTTGTGAAGCAGTGGACAGTGAACACGGACAGGTATGAACACAGATTTATAAAGGGCAATCTGGATTGTGGTTTTGCATCTTCTGTCTCTTTCAGCCCAGGAAGTCTCAAATTTGAAAGGCTTATCTCTTTTTCTTAAAGGAAGGTTCTTAAGCCTCTGACTTCCTTCCTAAGAAGTGAAAAGGTTACCCTGAGCATTTTTACTCTGTAATGGTATCTGCTGTAACTTGTTCAAAGAGCTTTTATGTCAGCATATATATAAAATAAGTTTTTAAAAAATTATATTAAAAAAAACGACTTGAGGCTAGATTTCTGCTGGGCATGTAGAATTAAAATATCAGTATTCCTTTGCTATTTTCCTGCCTATAACAAATTGTAAGGTATTTTAAACTGAAAATAATGATGCTTTTACATATGCATTTGCTTTTTTGCATGTTAAAAATGATGACAAAAGCCAAACAAAGTTTGGTTGAGTCATGGTTGTACTTGAGTCATTAAATGAGAACTGCAAATTCTTCCAAACCTTTAAGGCTAATAAGACTGTAGCATTGGTTTTTCTTCTTGCCTTCTCCCTCTACTCCCAGTCAGACCACTTAATTAGGCTTGTAATGACTTCTTTTTGCTGCAGAATAGCGGCGGCTTGGTTATGTGGCTTTTAGCTGATCTTTGAAGAGTATTATGATGAGGGGTGAAAAGTGCCACTGCACTCTTCACTGTCAAATTCATATCTGCGTCTTGGAGATGTGCGGGGGAAAAGCAGAAATGTGGTCTTTACAGCCCCCAGTCTCGAGCATAGGGAGCTTCCTGCCTGGTGCTGGGTGTTTAGATCAGCACAGGAGTGGAAAAGCATGTTTGTGCCGCTGCTGCTGGCTGCAGGCAGCCGCATCATGTCACTTCTTCCTTAAACTGATTAAAGGTGTGATCCGGACTTCTCTTCAGTTTCTCGTAGTATGTAGAAAAGACCAAAGCAGAAATGTTAAGCAGGCTGATGCAGCAGCATATAGCTCTTGTAATCTTGTAAGAGCTGTCAGAAGGGACTCTGGCGGTGGAGACAGGTTTGCTCTTTCTTTTCCCTTCTCTTTTGGATGTGCTGTTGGCTTGTTGACAGAGACATCTGTTTTACTTCACTCCCAGTGCCAAACTCGGAGTGCCAGTCATCGGGCAATGAATATATGTGGGTGCATTCCTAAAAAGGAATGCTCTGAGTTTGAAGCTGAAATGGGTGAAGTAGTAGCAAGTTTCACTGTGAGGGAAAGTGCTGCTGAGTGCCGAGGTTCTAGATAGTGCTTCTAACATCCCAGAGCAATGACTGATGAGTCAGGGCTGATTTGACAAGTGGCTGACATCCATGGAACACTGGCTTGTTTTGTGGGTAGCATCTGGCATCAGAAAAGGAGTAATTGGGGGAGGGGTGGGAGTTAACACTTTATATAAATGTCAGGAAGCCTTAAGATTTATGGAATGAGGAGAAGCATTTGGGGGACTACATACTGTGGGGAATGTTACTTAAAAACAAACCAACCAACCAGGAAATAACTCCAGCCTTTCCTCCCTAAACTAACCCTGTGATGTGCACTCTTGTAGCACTCGCATGTCGTATGGCTTGACCTTCCCAAAGTTCTAAGTGCAATCGAAGCATAATGACTTGAGGGAAAATGGAACAGCCATTATATGCTTAGCATTTCCTCCCATGTGTATATTAAAACATGTTTTATTGAAATAAGGATGCTAGCTGGCACAGGAATCCTTTGTTAAGATTGTGAAAGCCCGTAGCACCTTTAACCCTTTCACAGGCAACTGTGGGAGACTGGTAAAGGAAGGTTTCTCCGGTTTGGTGTGAAGGCCAGTGTCAAATGCTTAAAAACCAAGGTTTTCTCTGCATGAAGACAAGGTGTACATGATCTGTTTCACTAAGGATATTTAGAATTAACTTGTTCTGAAAATAATTATTTAAACTTGGGATTTCTAAAACGGGCAACAAAACATTTATTAATGTCAGACTAGGCTGAAAATTCTTCATGCTTTTTAACTCTTTCCATAAAAAGTGACCAGATGATCTGGAGAGATATCCTTCTAACCTGCATTACTCTGATTCTAAAATAAGAACTGTTGACTTCTGTTTAATGTTAATTTAAAGGAGAAAATACTCTCTTGCCTCTTTTGCAGTCATCTTTTCATCTCTGAGCAGATGGTAATAATAAGATATCCTAGTTTAAAACAGGCTCTGTGAATAAAGCTGCATATCATCTTAAATATGCAATATTAATATTTAAATATCTGATAACCTGCAGACTCCGCAGGTTATTATTCTGAGCAGTAATTATACCGCTTGGTGCATTTGTTCATTCATGCTTTAAGATTGCCATAATAAGAGGTTCACAGCAACTTCCCTGTGTACATCTGCTCAGTAAAAACTACTGTAGGCGGAGCTGAGGCTTTAATAGCTGTGGACCTGACCAGGTTAAAGTACTTCTCCTGGTTCCTGTTGTTCCAGTTAAAGAAAAGTTATTGCAGTCAGCCTATACCCAGTTACGGATCATCACTCCCTACTGGCTTTAATTGCTCGTGTGGCTATTCCGAAACCTTTTTCCATTTTTTAAAAAAAAAGAGGGGGTCTTCTCAAACTGCTGAGTAATGTGTTAAGCTTGACTGATTCATATTCCTTAATTCAGATATTCATAATACCTGAGGAAGCCCTAACTTTTTTGAAAGAGGATGGTAGTGAGTAGCTAGGTGGGTAGGGAGCTGTGGATGGGGAACTCTTCTCCTAGAGCCTAAAGAGGCTACATGCCTATAACTTAATTTGAAAGCTGCTGATGTGTAAGTGTGACCTGAGAGACTGGAAAAGAAAAGCTACTAGACTTCAGTTAGTAACAAAAAGTGTGAAAATGCTTGTGCCCTTGAGAGTTAAGCTGGCCAGTCTCAGCTTTCACGACAAGATAGTTGTGTCACCATGGAGCGCTGACTGTGGGTGCATGTGCTCTTGAGAAGTTATTCTGGAGCTGCATGTAGGTGTTGAAACTACACGTGTGTTCAGTTTGGGGAGTGTGGGAATGAGAGAAAGAAGATAGAAAATAGCATCAGCTCTGGATGTCTGTATAAACAGACATATATTCAATGCCATTACCATAAAAAAAAATTGGATCACGATAATGGGCTGTAAGCTGTTCTTGAAGGACTTCTTACTGGGTTAAGAGCTGACAAGAGTTCTGGAAAGGTTCTGAGGCCTTGTCGTGGTTTAACTCCAGCCAGCAAATAAACCCCACACAGCCGCTCGCTCACCCCCCCCTCCGGTGGGATGGGGGAGAGAATCGGGAGGGCACAAGTAGGAAAGCTCCCGGGTTGAGATAAAAACAGTTTAATAATTGAAATAAAACGAAGTAGAACAGTAATAATAACAATGAGAACAACAACAATAACAGAATATACGAAGCAGGCGATGCACAAGGCAACTGCTCCCCGACCGCGTGTCGCCGACCTGGTTTTTATACTGAGCATGATGTCACATGGTATAGAATAGCCCATTGGCCAGCTGGGTCCACCACCCTGGCTGTGCTCCCCCTCCCGGTGCAAGCACCACCCAGCAACAGCCAAAGCATCAATGGGCCATCAACGCTCCTTTCACACCAAACCCAAAACACAGCACCCCCCCCAAAGCTACTGGGAAGAAAGTTAACTCTGTCCCAGCCGGAACCAGGACAGACCTTAAGTTGTGAAAAAGGTGTTGAAGATTATTTGACTGTTTGGAAGGAAAGTATGGAAGTAAAACCCCCTTGATCTCAGTGTACCTGACATGTTTTCTTAAAATAGTTTGGGGTGTGTTAATGCCATGGGTTTCTATCTCTGTTTTAAAATAGAAGAGAGAGAAGGAAGGTGAAAGAATATTCCACAGAAGAGAGGGAGTCCTTGGCTGAAAGAGAAGCTTGAACACTTGGTATCACGTGCTTGAAGTCATGTGTTGCAATGTGTCCTTCTGTGGTTTCTGAGCTGGTGGCTGAGGGAGAACAAGCTATAAATACTTCTCTGTTCTCCACTTATGTGGTCAGTTGAAGCTTGCTGGAACTTTTATTTAGAACTTGACCACTAAATTGGCAAATTAGGCCAGCTTTCCTGCTTCTGATTGGAGTTTGCTCTTTAAAAAAAAAAAAGGTAAAGTGAATCTACCAGCTTAAGTGGTTTAAATCGTGGGATGCACTCTTAAAAGATGCAGGTTCTAAAAGAGGATATGGAAGCTTTGACAGACTACTGCGGGAGGAAGATTTTTCTTTATCTTTTCGAAGACGACTTCTGAGGGATCAATGATACTCGTTCTATACTGGGCTCAGCCTTTACATCCATTTACATAAAACAACCCAGCTGTTGCTTTTCACTAAAAATGTTTATTTTAGCAATCAGCAAATGTGTTAAAACATCTGGTCTTACCTTGCACAGTTTGTGGGTGTGCAGTCTGATTGCAGCAGCCCTTTAAAACAATGGAAACATTCCTGAAAAGGCTTAAAATCTGAGCCTGGGCTCTAGCTATAATCGATACCAGAAAGTATACAACTCTTGGTCTGGATGGTATCTCACAGCCTCACATGGCTTGCTAAAGCACTGTTTGTTTGGCGTTGCTTCCAATGCAGGTGATTCAGGATGCTCTGTTCTTCCGCGCACTATCTCAGAATAATTAGTACTAGTCTTTAAGCCCAGATGCATCCTATTCCAGTGTCTCAGTTTCCCTTTAGTGCCCCCTCAGCTAATCTTGCTATAGTTCCTGTCTCTTCTGAAAAGCCCTTCTTATAGGTCTCTTTCTGCTCAGGTCTCCTGGTTCATTTTTCCACAGTTATCCTCCTTGAGCCTGTATTCTTAGGCCAATAGGGTGTCTGCAGTTCTTTTCCCTAGCTTGTCTATCTTCTCATATGCATCCCTTTTGAGAAGTTACAGGAAATGGCATAGTGAACTCCAAATGAGTTCTCCTAGCCTAACAGAAATTGCCTCCGTCTTTCCCAACAGTCTGATCTGTGTCATCTGATCCCCAGCTGAGCCAAATCAGCTGTTGCTGTGTGCTGGGCCTTATGCAGGAGGGATAAATTGACCCTCACTTCCTTTGGAGATCTAACTGCCTTTGGTGCTTGGAAAACTACAGCCAACAAAATGTGCTTTTGTTATCTCCCTCAAACTGAGCTGAAGCATATGATTGAAAGGATTGTGCCATACTAGGTCACTAAATATATTTTTGCATGACTCTCATACTAAAAAGAAAAACACAGTGTTAGCCATCTCCAGTAATGATGGGAGTACCTTCTTTTGGTGGACATCAGTGCCAAAATTTATTTTAGTACCTTCTCAAATCATTAGTACAGAAAACAGTGCAGCTGTCTTGGCAGGCTGTGCTAGGAAGAAGTACAGTTCCTAATTTAGTGGGTGTCTGTCTGATTGATGCATTTGAAAGTGGCAATTCAGACTAGCAGTAAAAGAGGATTAAAAGCTGGTGCTGAGCACAGTAGCGATTAGCTTACGGTAGCTCAGGGCTACTTCATTCTTTACAATGTGGAAATGTTAGTGTGTTCACTCTCTGCTCTGAGAAATGGATTGCGGAATGGTCAGTGTTGCAGCCTGATTGCTTGTTGCTAGGAAAGGGGTTAGAAAATAAAGGCATCTTTTGAAATAGGTGCCTTGCTGTCCTGAGACTGAAGGCCCTGAAACTTTGGTCTGGCCTACTAGCCAGAAAGCAAGCTTTGTACCTGGGAGAATCACCTGAAAACATTCCCAGCCAGCATTATTTTGGTCTTGTCCAGGTCTGTTTTGGAAGATTTTTGTTTATCTAAATAATGATCTGATGCTTAGGTTGGAAAGTTTTTGTGAGGGCACTAGGTGCTACTGCTTCACTTCAAACAAAATTTAAAATCTGGAAGCTCGTTATTACAAGCACTGCTTTGCAGGAGATTGTGATACTTTATATTGTCTTCTGACAGTTTTGTATAGAGAGCAAGTGGCTGAGGGAAGCATGTTCCTTTGGCCTCTTACTGGAGACTCACTTGAAAAAATCATTGCATTACGGTGTGTGCTGAGTCCTGCCAGAAACCAGCAATTGTGGTGGTTATTGCTGCAGTGTAAACTGTAGCTCTGTCGATTGGGATATGCAGTTGTGCTTTTAAATCTGAAAGTTGCGATGGGATTGCTAGGTCTCGTAATTGTGCTGTGTGCCCGTTGCTTTGAGATATGGTTATATGACTGCTGCCAGTACTGCTATGTAAAAGCTTGGTGAAACAGTCTAAGCCGATAGATTTAACATAATGTTGAAGCTTTCCTTTGGTGACGGGGGATGGGATACTGAAGGCAGTGTGTTACTTTAAGGCCCCTGCATTCTGCATCATCTTATGGGTTGTCTTGTGGATGTTAAACTCCTAGTTACATTTGTTAGGTTTACTTTTCTGAAGGTAGAAATGTTGCTGGCAGAGGGGGATAGATATACTTTTATTGCATACATGAAGTTGGTAAACACTTGTGACCTTTCTAAGTTTATAACATACACTGATGGAAAGCTGTATGAGGAAACCAGTTGATTGTCTTTTTGCTTCACTAGAAATGTTTTTACTTAATTTTTTTCAGGTAGTGATGAATGTCCATTTTTGTGGAAAACTACTTGATGCATGTTGACCTTAAAGCACGTTGACCTTAAAGCAAAGGGTTAAGCTGTCTTGTGTGGCTGCTTTTTGTCCTGGAAAGAATCAGCAGTGAAAGTTAGGCTGTCAGCTTTATTTGCATTTCCCAGCTATTGTCTGCTTGCCAGCATCTTTTAAATGTTTTAAATGTAGCTTTTGTATTTTTCTAATGCATAACATTTGTATGCAGTGTTTCTTGTGATGATGCCAGAACAGCCATATAGTAAATATTTAATAAGAGTAGTAAAGATTTCTTGTTCTCAATGGGCTGAAGTCCTGATCTAAAGGAAATAAAATTGCCATTCTAAATTATTTATGAAATGCTGCACATAAGGAGATTGGGTTTGTTTGGTTTATGATACATAGATGGCAAGACTAATGGTCTCAGTTTAGTTAAGACATGAATGGTGTAGGTGGGTTTTAAGTGTGATAACAATCTAAGTAATCACACTTCTATGGCTGAGGGTGATGTATCTTCATCCAAGATGGTATCTGTAGTAAAGTTGGGTGTTGGAAATTCTCCTGTTGCTCTATACTTCAGTTGATTCAATTTTAGGAAAGCTTGCTTTGTAATCCTTTTTCTGAAAAGCATGAACTGTTTGCTTGAAAGTCTTAACAATGGAACTGTTTTTTTTTTTTAAATTTATTTTTTGAGATGGTAGACATGGCTATCAACTCTCATGGGAACATGAATTTCTCTTGTGACTTACTAGTATTTAAAGATGACAATTATTGGTATAACTACAACTTCAGTGGAAGGGGAAAGCACGTGAAGCAGGTGTGGTTGACGCTTTGAGCGTGGAACTGAACATGTGAAAAGTACCCTTTCCTCTTTGTTCAAATGCAAAAGGAATGTATGCAGACTTGTTGAGACTAGGGAAGGAGTGAACAGAAATAGTAAGGTGTATAAGGTAAAGGAGACCAAAGTTGTTACAGGAGAAAAAAAAGTGTAGGTACCCCTCTGTCCTGAGACACAAAGCTTGAAGCACAAGCCCTTGGATGTTTAATTGGTTGAGACACCCGGTACCTGGCCCCTCTCCCCTTCCTCACTATTACTGTTCCATTTCTGTTGCTTGGAATGAAGAGTGACAAAACTGAGGAGAAATGTGAAGACTCCTCAGGAAGGTAGAAGCTTACCTGCTTCTCACAGCAAGGGCCAGCCATTTGAAGAGGTAGCTGTCTGCTGAGAATGTGCTTCCTTTCAGCATTACCATTTTCATAAGCGTTTGTTTTTGGTTTTTTTGGTGTTTTCTTCCTTTTTTTTTTTCTTCTGCAGACCGCAGCTCTCTTCAGGGATAATAAATCTTTATTTCAAAACTGAGTCTGTGCTAGTGGTGGGAGACGTGTACTGAGATGGCCTTTACCCAACTCACTGTAGGCTTTTAAATGTAATCTTGGTCTGGTGAGAAGCCACTGTAGTTTTTAGAGCATAAAAAAAGAGAATGAGCAAGATTGCCTGGCAAACAAATAAGGACTGTGCCTGAGAGGAATAATCCTTTCTTAAGTAAAAAGCTTAAACATGCTTGCTTTCATGCCTCAATTCTGCAGTTTACTTTTGATGTTGGGATTTACTTTTATGTACTAGTATTAATTTCCTGTTGTGGTTTAACCCCAGCCTGCAACTAAGCACCATGCAGCCGCTCGCTCAACCTCCTCCGCTGGTGGGATGGGGGAGAGAATCGGAAGGGCAGAAGTAAGAAAACTCATGGGTTGAGATAACAACAGTTTAATACTTGAAATAAAATAAAAATAATAATAAAAAAAATAATAATAAATTGTAATGAAGAGGGAAACAGAGAGAGAGGAACAAAACCCAGGAAAAACAAGTGATGCAGTTGCTCACCACCTGCCGATGGATGCCCAGCCAGTCCCCAAGCAGTGATCGCTGCCCCCTGGCTGACTGCCCCCAGTTTATATACTGAGCATGATGTCATATGGTATAGAATATCCCTTTGGTCAGTTTGGGTCAGCTGTCCTGGCTGTGCCCCCTCCCAGCTTCTTGTGCACCTGGCAGAGCATGGGAAGCTGAAAAGTCTTTGACTTAGTGTAAGCACTAGTTAACACACTGATGTCTCAGTTGTTGCTATCAACATTGTTCTTGTACTAAATCCAAAACACAGCACTATACGAGCTACTAGGAAGAAACCCAGACATTTTCTTTCTTGCTTATTATGCTCCAAACAAGAATATAAGTTGCCTTTTATAAGTTTGAGGGTGTCTGGAGTGAAAGCACATTATTCTCTTTAAAAATACATGAATGTGTCTAGCAACTTCTAACATAAATTATCCAAATTCACTTTTTTGCAAATGGGGGATGACAGATCCAAAGTACACCCATGGAAGTTAAGCTCCATAAAAATGAAGGTCCTGCTTTATATTGCATCTCAGTGGGATTGCAGTACTGTCTTTGTTTTCCTTTAAATAAATGCATTCTAAAGCCATTAGAGTGTGTGTATATATCTGGCTGTTTGTTTTCCACTTCTGTAGAAGTAAGCTTTCAAAACAGTAGTTCAAGGCACAGACATTGTATAATACCACCTCTGAAAATGCTGGTAGTTACTGTGTTTTATGAGCCTGTTATATTCTGTTTTAGGTAAGACAGGAAGATAAAATCCTTGCTATTGAGTTTTGGTTTTTTTTTTTTTACATTTTAGAGTATAACCTTGTCTTAATAAATACACACGAATACTATGGAATATGTTACAACAACATTAAAAAGGTTTTTGTGTTTTCTTTTTTTATTAGTCATTAGGTTTGTCTTAAACGTACTGTGGTTTGCTTCAGATTGTGGTGGTGGGGTGTATTTAAGTGGTGGACATTATTAGATGCAAGAAACATGATGAAATCGAACTCACCTTTTTCATGGTGATAATCCTTCAATAGAAGAGGCATGAAAGCAACTTTTGCCAGTGGTATGCAGTCTTTCTGCCGACTCTGGATGTTTCTTGGGGGACTGAAATAGAGCTTGCTAGTTAACTTTCTAGCGGTTGTTGTGCATGCCATATCCTTAATGAAAGACATGATAGCAGATGTGTGCATGTTAATATTGCTGGACCTGGAAAAAGTTACAGGACTTACTTTTTTGTGTTTTGAAACATCCCATGGAATAGACTTGACAATTTATTTTGAGCTGTCTCTTTTTGGGGGAATAAAGATATAACTGTATACTGTGTGTGTATGTATGTGTATACACACATATACATATAAAACTATTTTTGTGGAAACAAATTGCGTGCTGTAGATACCAAGGATATAGATGTTCAGAGAAGGAAACGAAATGTGACCAAAGAGATGCATCATAGTTCCAAGTCTCCATATTCCTCCTCTGAGTAGCCCTTCCCGTCTTCCTTATTTGAATGCACCAATTCTTGTGCTTCTGAAATAATTTGTCTTTCTGCCAAATAACAAAATGTGTTTGGTTTTGTTTTGTGTGCGGTTTTTTTAATGATACCTCCCATGTCTACTGCAGAAAAAGCAAATGGCTTAACAAAACAAACAGCCAATTTCTGATTCGTGTCTGGTTGAATCCACACTTGGGTTTTCCTGCCTCTGTGTCTGAGCTTCTGAGAAACCTGTTTCTTTTCCTGGGTTTCATGCTCAAGAGGCTTTTATAAGCAAATGTTTGCAGTTCTCTGCTGTCCTTTCCTGTCTGCATTTTGAGACCTCCTTCTAGAAATTCTTTTAGCATGCTCTGCTATTAGTTTGCTCTTTTATAGGAAGGCTCATTATTTTCTCCAGGTTGGAGGAAAATCCTGTATCTTATGTAGGAGCCTTCCTGTCCAGGGCTGCCTTCAAAGCCTGTTTACCATTAGGTAAGCTAACCGCAGAATTGATCTGACTTCAGCTCTGAAGTGGTCAGCACTCTCTTTGTCAGGTTTGAGTTTTAACCTTGAGCATACTTGTGATTCTTTGAAGTGCTAAAATGGAGTTGCTTGTAGGGAATGGAGTCTTGAAACTCTCTCATAAGATTGATCCAAACATAAATTCCAGCAGTTTTACTCTGTTTATATGCAGAGTAACTTCAGAATATGCTCCTCTTTTAGTGGAGCTTTTCTTTTCTTTTTTTTTTTTTGTAAGGAGACTGATGTAAGAAAGGAACATTGAAATAAAGTACTGTTCTTGCTATGTTTAACTCCTTGAAATAAGGAGAGAGAAAAATAAGGGGGGAAAATGACTAGCTTAGATCACTTTCTGATTAAAAAAGCATCCTAGAGAGAGGGTGATGAAGCAGACTCTTCCAAAACGGTTAATGATCAACAAGCTATGCTTTCAGTAGAAAGACAAGCTAGAAACAGGTTGTCTATTGAGTAAATGCTTTTCTTGTAGAAGGTCTTAATATTCTTGAATATTTTTGGTTATTTAGTTGCAGGTGCATGCAGACTTTTATGTTGTCCTTGAACACTCTCCATGCTTTCAGTAGTCTAATGTGGCTGCGGGTCTTGCACTTTTCCAATTCTGATATAATAAAAGCAATTTTCATGGAAAAGTGGTAGGCTAGTGAAGAGCTGCAGTTTGGTGTGGAAGAGAAGCAGGGAGAGAGTGAAACTTTAAAAGTGATATAAAATAGTCAATTGTTTATCAGGGCATATCATGTTGTGGACTGGGACTTTAATTTCAACTATTTAAAATGTTTGAAGAATTAAACACTTGTCAGTGTTAATCAGTTTAAGTGTAAACTTAAAAATTAAAGCCAAGAGAATGCCTAGACCCAGTTCCACAGGTTGTTTGTTAGAACACTTATTGAAAGATGCTGTTCCCTGCACGAAGAGAACTCTTTCTGATATCTAGGAATCTGGGAGGTATCACGAGTCAAGAAGTGTGAGAAACTAAGAGAAGTATGTATTGTTTTTCTGTTTTTTTCTGCAGAAGTCCCTGAAGGCTTCTGTTGCAGCACAGTTTGTTTGAAAGATGCCTCCCTGATGAATACACTGTAAAGTATGTTTTGTTCTCTTGATTAGCAATATTACTGTGTACCGCAGTGCTAACATTAGACTCATCTGCTACTACAGAGATATTGATAAAAGCCTAATCAGTAGAGGCAACTGCTCAGATATAATGACTCTTTCCTACAGTGCCATATTTATAATATTGATGACCTAGAGTAATGTGACTCTTGGTCTGATATTGCTACAGTAGAGGTGGAAATAAATGGAGAAAGAAGAAGGTGTTGCCTGCATAAAGAATTAGAAAATATTTTCTAAAATCAATGTAAGGTTTCCTCCTCTTTGTATTTTCTGAATCTGGTGGTATTGCATACTAACATGCCAATATACTCAAGTATGATTAAGTAAATTGTTTCAACTTAGAACGAAGCTTTGTTCATTTTCTTGGCAGTTACTGCCCTCTATTCAGTATTGCACTCTTCAAAAAGTTGTGTTTTAATCTTGGAGGATAAATCCCTCACAATGTGATGGTACATGTAGATGTTACCCTACTTCTATGTATTAAAAAAGAAAAAAATCCCTTTTTACATTAGAGGCACATCCTGAAATATCTCTACAGTAATCTCTACTCCTTATGTGTGCATGTTGGAAGCTTTTATGTTGTAATGCATTCTGTAAGCTGCTGTTGCGCATTGTGGATAAGTAACTTCATTCTCTCCATTACTGGCACAGCTTTCTAATGTTTTATGGAATGGCCTTCACTTTCTGTGTTCTCCAGCAGTGATACTGTCTGTGAAGCACTCTTTCTTCTAACTAGTATTATACACTATCTGAGTCTGCTTCAAGGGAAAAGCGTTGCTCTCATTTCTGCAGTCATCAGGCCTGTTACTGAGAAAGTGGAGCTTGATAAGTGTCTCCCAGTGGCAAGTAAACATTTGCTCATTGAAATTTTTGTTTTCGTATCTGACTTGTTCTTGAATTTTTTTTTTTTGTTAGCTAAAACAACCCTAAACCACCAAAAATGAAAGAAGGGCACTCAGTGGGGTCTGGCATGCGGTTTAGACTTCTCAAGAACAAGTTTAAGCCCTTGAGAGTCAATGGCAAAAGCAAAAATTGAGGTATCAGATCAGGTCATCTGAGCATCTTAAAGCTGAAAATGGCATACATCTGTTAGTTTTACATTCGCAAGAAAACCTGGTGAATAGGATGGCTAAAAAATCAAACTGTTAGACATTTAGTTAGCAATGATGAAGCAAGTAGTTTTGTTATAAAACAAGATTATTAATCTTCAGTTTGGTGTCCTGGTTGTGTCACAGTTTGTGGACTGAATTGTAAGAAGGTAGCTATTCATATGCCTGGTTCTCAGAAGGATAAGCCATCATATATACAATTACTATCAGATGAATTAAAGTTTTTTAGAAACAAACAAAAAGACACACATACACACACACACACCTCCCAATACAGTCCAATATGTAACTCATTTAATACATTCAAGAATTCTTGTAATTTTGACCTTGGGAGATTAGTTAGGTCAGTACTGGGCATGCTTGAAAACTTCCCAAGGAATTAAGTGCTAGTGAATTGCTGTCTGTTTCCAGATCTGGGTGAGCTGGACAGGTTTATTTCACACGCAATGCGAAAGCTGAGTTCTAGACAGGATAAGCAACTTGGCTGGGGTCCCTCAGACGTAGTGGCAACAGTGAAAACTAGAATTCACCTAGTGAATGCTCTCAATAGACTGGGCTTTCTGATAAAACTGATCAAGTAAAATGAAGGTTTTAATCTTTCAGCACCATCTCTTCTGCAGGGTGCCAGCAGCTGCTCTGTCCATGGACAGGACTGGCAGAAGTGGCCTTTTGTGCTGCAAGGTGGGTGAAGCAGTAATGGCAGTGAAAGCACTGTGGAGTTATTTGCCTGCTATCACTTTCTCCCTATCTGATTTCTATTTAATCATTAGCCAGGCGTTAGCACTGAGAAGTCTGTACTTTGAAGACAAGTTAAGAGACATCTGTCTAATGTTTTAAAATGATTCTTAACCTGTGTTCAAGCTGAGATTTCAGATCAGCTGCAAGTAACTTAATTTTTCCTGTTTACCACTGTTGCTTACTTTAAAAGGAGCAGGTGAATTATACAGCTCAAGCTTAGGAAGCCTAGTTTTGAATCACAAGGTTTGAAAAGATAAATGATGTGATACTCTAATTGCTTATTGCACTTGCATCAATGTGTCAAAACTACTACACCATTCTAATCTCCTGGAGCTTTCAAGTTAAGTATTCAAAGGTGAACAAAGTGCTAGCTTATGCAATTCAACGCTTGTCTGTGCACCCACAGAGGAGCGCAGAGAGACAATGGTAGTTGGAGGTGCCTGAATAGTACCTTGCCTGGCTATGTTTGGAGGCCCGTCCCAGGAGGCATCAGCCCCTCAGAGGCCCATCTCCACAAGCCAATGGAGGAGCACAGAGGTGAAATAGTGGGCAGGGAGAACCAAATTAAGGACTCGGAGGAAAGGAAAACCTTGTCCAGGCCCTTCCCAGGAGACCCTCAGCCCTAGTGTCAGACCCAGCAAGATGGGTCACTGCCTGAGCACCTTTTGGGCTGAGAGGGGAAAAGACCACTTCAGGATAGCAGAGGACTTGCTATGGGATGTTTAGGGGACGAACCAAAGGCAGGCAAGGGAGGGATCTAGGTCATTTGGGGGAGGAACAAGTGTGGGGAACATAAAGGCATAAGGGGATAAAAAAGGCTGGTTGCATGTAAACAGAGTGCTTATGGTTATCTGTCCGTGCCCTTCACCTGCTCAGTGCAGCCTGTCCTGTCTCTGTGTTAAATTACTCTCTCTTTTTTCCTGGGTGTGTGTGATGGAGGTCTGAGTGCAGCGACTGGAGTGGGATCATGGGGGGAAGGGCCCGTGTGCCTGTGGTGCCAGCAACTGCAGACGCTGCAGTGAGAGGATGTAGGTGCCAGCAACCGGAGTGGACCTTGGGTCACAGGGGCCCTTGTGTCTGTGGTGCCGGTAGCTGCAGGGAGTGTGGGTGTGCCAGTGAGTGTGCGAGCACTAGCAAAGATCAAGCCTGGAAGACAGGTGCTGCTTTGTGTCTCTAAGGGTGAGACCATGGGAGGGGCTTGCTATTGGTGGGACCAGGGGAGTCCCACCAACTGCCAGAGACTTGGTGTGGTCAGAGGGTCTCTAGGAGTGAGACTTACACGTGTGTGTTTGTCTCTAAGGGGGAGACCATGGGGGTTTCCAGCCAGCTGTGCGTGCGGGTGCATGGGACACAGTCTGTACCAGCAACTGGAGCTGGGGGCTTGGGGGCTCTTATATCCAGGTGGCAGCAGCTGGAGAGACTGTGATCCTGGGGCTAGCTACTGGGCAGACTGCTGGAGGGATCTGCATTGTACATATGTATAGATACATCCTCACTAGTGGACCTCCATCTTGCTTAGGCTGGAGAGGGGAGCAGGATGAGGCTGTGGTGCTGCCTGCGTGTGTTCGAGCACTCAGCGTGTTGATCTCTGGCCACCGATGGTATGTCAGTATGTACATGTGTTGCGTGTGTGCCAACAGGGAGTGCAAGCTGAGCCTTCCTCCAGGTTAACCTGGGGATTTAGAGCTGCAGCACCCTCTCCTCTGTTGAGCTGCTGGATTCAACCCCCTCACTAATGCAAAGAAGGGAAGTATACTGCTATACAACATCTGTTCGTCTTAAACTGTGAGGCTATTCTTGTAAACTAATAAGTAGTGAAAAACATCACACCCAGAATTTTGGATCTTCATGGCTTTTATCATGGCTCACCAAAACTCGGCTTCCATTATTACTTTTTTTAAAGCTATGTCCAGTCAAGTGTATGAATGTAGTCCTATGAACTAAAACTATTTTTAAACTTAACTGCAATCCTTCTGAAAGGAACACTGCATCCGCACTGAGAATTTATGTACTGGGTTTCGGTGAGATGTTACTTAAGGACATAAATTAACATCAGCCAAGTTGGCATTTTTTCTGAGGGTGCTTTTGTCTGAAAAGCCTCTTAGAAAAGTTCCTTACAAATGTCTTTTGTAATCTTGCTTTTTTAATCTTTTTTTATGTTACAGAAAGAGGTGCCAATAATGATGACTTTGCCAAAAACCCCATAGTATTGTTTTAAAAAATTGTATAGCAAGAGATAACAAATCATATTTGCCTTTTCAAGGAACTGACTTTCATAGTGTAGCTGAGTAACACTGGGCAAGAAGTGAAACCCAAAGTGCCACCATGTGAGATTACATACTTCAAATAACTTAATGTAGACATTATTCAGGTTTGGTCTCCTGCCTAATGGATGTGTTGCTCTAAGTGCACTTTTTTCCTAAATATCCTTTTAACATTTGCCTGGTGCTTTGCCTTCTTTATGTTTTTGTTCATATTCATGCCAATGACTAGCATTTTATTAGAACAACAAAACAAAAGCAGGTTGTGTTGACTAAAGGGTAGGAAGAGAAGATATGCATGCAAAATACACACCTAGGACCTTAGACGTCTTCTTGATTTGTGTCTCTGTCTCCTTAAACTGTACTCAGTTCTCTGTAGTGTGATACGTATTATGCTTGGCGGTATAGTAATGCACAGAGTAAAGGATTTCATTTCAACAAGTGTTGAGCACTTAGTCTCAGCAGCTTAACTGTAGCTTTAGGCAGAAAAAGAAACTGCAAAATGCAGTGAATGCTTATATGGGAAATAACTAAGTTTTCCCCTCTTCAAAATCGAGTAGTTGATTTAAATAAGCAAATTAAAGCAATTTCAAGCAGGTTTTTTAGCTGTGTTTTTATTTGAGGGAAGGGGCATATCTTTGGGTTTATGGGTTTCCTTAAGAGACCTCCCTGCTGGGTGAGCACCTGAAGTTCATCTGATTTGTTGTTTTAGTATCTACAGTAGAGGAGCCTGTGGTGGATGGGGGAGCAGTCCCCTGCTTCCTCTTTGCTACAGTCACCGTGCAGAGTTGGTGAGCAGTCTCACTCTTTTCTTGTGACTGTTCATGATTTTACAGGCTCAGGTGCAGGTTTTATATGTTGGGGCACGCAGAGGTATGTATTGTACCACCTATGCTTGCAAAGGTATTTTTTGTGAAGGAGTGGGGAGAAAAGCTCTGCTCTGAGGAGAAACGGGCAGAATTGAGCACAGTGTCACAAGAACAATGAAGCTCTTCTAATTTTGAAGTTGAAGGCTCTGTTTGATTGCTTCCTAAATCTTTTAATACTCAAATATCTCTTCTAGCCACAATAGAAAGTTGAAGTAGAACAAGAATGAAAAATTTTGATTAAGCAATTTAATTCTGTTTAGCAGCATATTTATTAGAGGTAGTTTGCTACTTATGATAGTTCTTAAAACAACAAAACCAAGAAGCATTCAAACTCTTGGAAAAAATTATCATGCTTAAAAATCTAGACAAAGATTCTAATTCTCTGTCCTTCTAGAAGCAATGATACATAATCTGACAAAAAATGAGCATACTGTAAGCTAGTATGTCATTATTAGTGTAATAAGAAAGCTATTCCATGCTCTACTTGCTCTCATGCTATTAATAAAAGGCTGCCACATTATATTACTTAGTTTGAGCTGTGACTTAAATTTTTCACCCTTCAAGCAGGCCAAATTCAGTGATCTGATGCCCACTATATTATTTCATGTACAAAGTCAGATGAAGTGACAGAGTAGCTGCAGATTATAAAACTTTGACATTTCTAGAGAATGCAACAAAAGGCATCAAGAGACTTTGACAGCTAGTGAACTACATCAAAAATGCCTAACAGAATTGAAAGGTTGCACTGTAGTTCAATTTGATGTGATAATAAAGGGAATGCCAATATTTTGCTGTATGCTAACATTTTTTATGGAAGCATACATCTAAATATGTAGAAGCCATATCCCACCCAGAGAGCATCTGAGCTGAAATTAGTTTGAGACTGTAAGCAAGGATTGTTGTTTGCCATATTCTTGCTTGTCCTTAGGCATTTGCTAACACGTGCTGTTAGTGCAGCTAGTTATTTGTCTGCTGTTTTTTTCTAACCAAATCTAATTGTCTCTAGGCTGTTACAGTAAGACAAAGCAGGAATGTTTATATTAATGCCATGCTGTTAGTAATTTCAAGACCCAGAAAAGTTCAAACAGACCTTAAATAAGACACACCAGTGTGCAAAAAGGTGTCTCAGCTTGCCACTGAGAAGGGTTAAGCAATGATGACAGAAAAGGGGTATTGAAAGAAAAATCTTGAACAGGAGCCAAAATTGAGCAAAAGGCACACCTCAGGTAAGAAACAAGCTTTTCAGGCATTCTCAGGAACAGTGTAGGAGTATTGGAGAAGATGAATATAGAGTGCTCGGATGTAGCATGCTGGTGGAGATACTGAAGTGGTTAATCAAAAACATTTGGCTGAGAAGGAGCTGTTGTAAGGCAGTATTTGAGAGGCAGTATTGCTAAATGAAAGTGTGTTGAGCTGTTAGACTTCCCAGTTCCTTAGGAATTTGCGAAGGGGCTGAATAGTTTTTCAGTGAAGAACTACTGGGAAGTGTTAGGAAGGGACAGTGAATGGGCAGGTGAATGAAAAATGCAAGGATTCCTTTTTAGTCTGGGGGATTGGAGAGGCACTCTACCTGTTGTCAAAATCTGCTGTAATAAAATGTAAAAAGAATACTAGTTTTATTGTAATAAATTTTTATCATTCCTTAAACTGAAAGCTGTAGAAGAAAAGTTTCTTTGGATACTATTTCACTGGATGATGGAAGCCCAAGGAAAAAACTTTTGTCCCTTTTTTCTTGTTGCATCTTTCTTGAATTTTAATGTATCAGCAAATTAAGTCCTCTTAAATGGTGCACATAAAAATAGACAAGCTGATTAAGTGCAGTGTCTTATGTGCTTTTATCAAAATGCTGTGTGCCTTTTAAAAAAGCTACTAGTCTGAAATACCTGTTTTAAAATGAGCACACTGATGCTGTAAGCATTTTGAGAAACTTGATGGAAGGAAGATAATCAATGAGACTGCAGTATCTGGGTGCAAATATGTAGGAATCACATTATAGATTAGTTAGTTTGGTAGGAAGGTGCTGTACGATTAAGGAGAATGGGATACAGTAAGATGTGTTAATTGTGGATTGAAATATGCCTTAAAAGTAGATGAAGGGGTTTAATATTGTAGCTATGCTGTTGACCACATAATTGGAATACTGACAATTTTGTAAAACGCCAGAAGACATGAAAGAACATAAGGAAAAAGTTACGGTAATAGCAGGAAACTTCATTTGCTCTCGAGGGGGGAGGAGGAGGGACAAATCTCACAACTGAATGCAATGAAGAGACATCATTTTTTTTTTTTTTCAACTGTCAGGGATGTTCTTTGATCACCTGCCTCAATGTGTGAAGAGGAAATTTTAATCTTAAGCAATGCAGGAGGTCTGGTTCAAGATGTTACTCAGCAATCATCTTGTAAACATTACCTGTGTTGTACTGTTATTTGGCATTCTTGTATGAGCAAAAACACGCCCAAATTTTTTTAATAAGACTTATCCTCACCACTTCCCAAAAAACTTAAGTAAGCCTCATAGACTTAGTGAAGCCAAATAAGAAGCAATGAAGGGTGTAACTGAAGGCGAGTCTTGCATATGTCACGGAGACCAGATAAAGAGGGAAATTGGAGGCTTGGAAGTAACATATCAAAAAAGGGTTTAAAAAAATAAAAAAATCTACTGTTTAAATAGAATGAAGAAAGCTGATGATAGTAATCCTTCAAAGAGCAGAACTTGTATCTAAGAAAATAGGAGGAGGAGGAGTGTGGCAAATTTAAAATTAAAACCCTGAGATAATATCCCTTCCTTGATAGTGGGAAGCATGCGAGGAAGGCTGTAGTCTGTTAAGTGACTGGCATGTCGGGGAATTCTCAAGAAAGGTGCTGCTACAGCAGACAAGCCACAGGAGTTCTTTGCAGTAGTATTCACTGTGTAGGACTGTAGAGAAATTCCCAGACTGAAGAGTTTCTTACAGCCGTGGACAAGAGGAACTGTCTTTTAATTAATGTGTTGAGAGTGAATCGGTAAAACAAATAGGAGGACATCATGCAGACCAGATGATATTCACTCAAGTTGTAAAATACCTCAGATATGGAAGCATCAAATTTTTTGTTGCAAGTATGTAATCCATCCCTTACCTTGGGCTGTGTTTGCCGCAGGAATGGAAGATGCAAGTGTGATACCATAGGCGCCTAGGAAGGAAGTAGAACTGGCAGTTTCAAGGAAGCAAAGTATCATAAAAATTCTGTAAACGTATAAATACAGTAATAAAGAGATTATGGCTTTTTTAGTTAGAAGTTGTTCTTCACAAAGCAGTTAGAATCCTTTGAGTGGGGAACAAGTGTATGGCTGGTATAATGCACTTCGATTTATAAAAAAGCATTTGACAAGACCTCCTGCCAAAGGCTTTTAAAGGAAGTCAGCTGTTCTGGATTAAGAGGAACAACTCCTGTTATATTAATAACTGGCCTGAAGATGAGAAAAGGGTAAGACTAAATGATCAGTTTCCACAGAGGTCTTTCCAATGGAATCTTCAAGGGTATGTGCCCTCAGCAAATTTATACATGTTCTAGACAAAGGAACAAAGTATGCTGACATTCAGCTAGGAATACAAAATCACACAATCCAAAATTAATTGTGAGACATTCAAGAAGAATTTCAAAATACAGAGAAACTGGACAATAAGTAGCTGCTGGGATTCAGCATTGCTAAATGCGAAGTAATGCATACTGCAGGAAGAAAATGAAAACAGTTCTACTTACATGGCTGCCTTAACAGAGTCCTAGTTAGCTGTGATCCTTTGGAAGAAATTTTGTTATTGTGGGTAGTTCTTTGAAGGCATAAGCTTTGTGCTTAGTAGCTGTAAAAAATGGAAACAAAGGCAGAAGCGTTTAGGAAAAGAGTAGAAGATGGAACAGAAAACATTGTTCCTGTTACTCCTTGGTGTACCGGATACTGTACACATCTTTGGTCACTGCCTCAGACCATGAGTAAATCTAGTAATGGTGCCTGAGGTAATCACTATGGCATGACTTCCGTTTGAGGGAAAGCTAAACAGGATTGAGTGGTGAGAGGAAAGTTTGTGGGTAAAACTTAAGCAGGAGGTTTTTCTGGAAAAGGGACCCAACGGGTGTGCTTCCATGCATTTTTCCTAGCAAGTCCCACCACTTTATTGCAAGGGAGTTTCCATTACATGGATTACCGTAGGAGTATGGAAAGATACTGTGCAGAGTAGATTTTATGGAGAGGGTTGCACAAGATCTTAGAGAAAAGTCCTGATCAGTTTAAGAATTGAAGCTAAATATAAGAAGATAAAGCACTGCAAAAATAGCTAGCTTTTCAAGGCTGTCATGTAAAGTATCATTAATTCCGTTGTTTATGAACGATTGTCTCCTGTGTAAAACTTTGAAAAATTTTGGTTTCCATTATCTACATATAGGAATACAAATGTGGGCTAACCTGGGCATGTGAACTTTGAAACCTGAAAAACAGCATTCCTAATAAAGGTATTAGTCACCTACAGCCCTGATGATTTACAACAGGAGAAGCTGTAGTGAAAACTCTTTAAAACCAGAGCAGCTTTAATTTAGTCACCTTCCTTCAGGCCTGAAGTCACAACTTTGGCCATAACTTTCACCTTCACAAAGGGGAGGATTTTCTTTCCTGTTCAGAGACCTTGGTGAGTGTTTCTGGGTCAGGTTATGGCTAAGCACTGTTGCTTTTGTGAAGAGGAATGCAGGTGTTACAACTTCAGCTATGGAAAATTTTTCTGTGTGTCACCTTGAATGACTCATCAAATGGACAAGCTGATTAGTCTCCTCCCTGTAGGTTGTGGTGGTTGATGAGCTCCTACCATAGATTGCTGTCAGGTATTACGGTATTTCTCTTCTCAGTAGAAGAGAAAGCTGATAATCTAATGTAAGCTGGCAGAAACTAATTTTCATTTTAAATTTGATGTAAGGAAGTGAGGATATTAATCCCCAAAATTCCCCAAAACACTAGCAGAAATCCACCACAATTTTCTGGATAATTTCCGCCCCCGCCCCCCGCACCTCTGCAAAAAATTAGGGAACTCTTCTCGCATGGACTGGATAGATCTGGAAAACAGTTCTGTTTAAAGTTCTGGATTTTCTATTTAATGCTGTACTTACATTTAAGTGCCATGCAACATAGAATAAATTGTAGCTTATGCATTACAAAAAGGGGGCAAATAGACCTCCCAAATTTTTTATATTATTCCAAACAAAAAAGGTAAAATAAATCATCTTGTCATATAAGCAATTGAGCAAATGTTACAAGGTACTAGCAAAGTTCTCAAAACTTTTTCCATCCCAAGATGATTCACTTCAGTATCTCATGCAAATTCAAACTGATGGAAAAAAATTTTTTTCTGTATTGAATTGTGTAAGTGTGCGCATAAAGCTTTTTTCTTTACTCATATCTTCAGTCTTTTCTGAGCAGAATGGGAAGCCCACCTAACAGTACATAATTCTGTAATCTAACAAGATACTGTGAGTTTTGAAATGAGGTAGGTTAGTTTTCTCAAATTTCAAAGCCAGCTCTGAACTTGTCAATTTTTTCTGCTTATGTTTTTATCAACTAATCTCTATTTTGCACTTCACCCTCTGATGTAACTTACTCTGTTTCAGACGTCATTTAACTGAGCCTTTCCTCTTCCTTTGGCTGACCTGTTCTTGTCACATACACGAGTGGTTCTGTTTGTCACCTTCTTTCCCAACCTCAGCTGGGGTCTGAAGTGGAGGTGCAAGTTTTAAAATAACTTGCAATGTAGGTGCTAACTGTGGGAAGGAGGATACTTGGTTTTTTTGCAGATAATATGAAGAATAGCATGTATGCACACTGTTAGCATAAGAATAGAACTTTCTACTGATGTGCTTTTTATTTGACTATATAGTTTGCTGATCGTGGATAACTGTTTCTGGTAAATAAGACAATCTGAGAACAGTAAGTATATAAATAGATATTTCCACTGCATTTCTCTCACTACCTTCTAATTGATTTAGGATTGAAAGAAAAACATTTTGGAGACTGACAAGCACAAGGGGAATACCTTGTAAAGCACAAGGTCAGAGTTAGTGAGTAATACAAACAAAAGAGAAGTTATCCAGTAGCTGCAGTACATTAACATCAAAACAATACGGACAGTGAGTAAAAACTGATAAATGCTACACTGTAAACCACTGTAGAGAGACAGCTGGAGACAACTGCCATTAGACCCTATGGCTTGGGGTTATTTCTCCTCTTTATTTTCACCTTCGTGTCTTTTTGAGGGAGCTGTTAAGGGTTGTTTCTTGTTTGATACCAATTTAGTGCTCCTCACTTTTTGCAGAATACAAAGTTACATTTGTAGTAACTGTTCTGTTTTAAAAAAAATCAAATCTTTCAAAATCTTGTTCTTTGTTTTTAGGGCCTGCTTTTAGGAGAAGGGAGGAGCAGAGAGGGCAGCAAAGAATGATGAGAGTTCTAGTTTGAATTTACGTAACCTTAATGGGCTGAAAATGTAGAAGATTTTCAATTACTTTCTGCAACTGATAATTTAAAGCAGATGCAGGGAACTATTTAACTTAATGGAAGAGATTTCTGAACACAGTCTTTAGTGAAATGTGTGAAGGGAGATAAAATGGAGGTCACTTTTTTTTAGTGGGGAAAAAAAAAAGCTCTAAACTAAGTTTGACATAATCAGGGATAATCTGGTTAAAATGTAATGCTATATTTAGAGCCACATATTACAAACTCAAAAAGGGAAATTGGTACAAACTGAGGATTTATATTTCCTGCATTAGAAATGGTATCCTAAGAGGACTACTGCTGAAGGATTGTGGTTTTTCTCCCTCAAATTTAAATCTGTGAAAAGAAATTAAAGTTATAGTTGAGACTTCTGATATGCTTGAATCTGTTACAACTGAGGATAATCTGCAATTATATGAAACTAGCTTTTCTCCGTATGGAGTAAATTACTTAGCCATAAAGCATAATTATTCAACCTGGATTTTTTGATTGTGCATTTTTTAATCTTGGTATAATTTCCTGATCTAACTTTGTTGAATTGGATGTTTATTTAATGTTGTAAACTTATTTTTTCACTTTAATTTTTGTTGAACTGAGACAATAGTCAATTTTTGTATACGAAGATGAGAATTGACCACCCTCCCCTCTTAACAACTGATGCACTGGACTTTCTACCTTAATAGTGAAAAGTCACCTGAATATTAAGAAAGGTAGATACAGCTATCTTTGAAGTTAAAATTTTTGTGAATTATTCTGAAGATTATTCTATTTTTGTCTATTTTAAGAAAACTCAGCTTTTACAAAAGCCTATGAAGTGTTTCCTCTATTAGTAATCATAATTGGACTTCCAGAGTGGTTGGAAGAACAGTACTGGCACAGCACTGCTCTTAAGCCTTTGAATGTGTAGAATTTCTTCAAGGCTTTCTGTTAGAGGGGAATTAAACTCCAGTTTAAAACATAGCCTAATCCATCCTAGGTCCAGATTTTTGAATAAAAATGAGCTTTTGCAGTCTTCGTACTGGTTGTGTTTTCTGCAGAAGTGATTCACAAACATTTCTGAGTTTAAATTCAAATACTCATTGTTATTTTGCTGTTGCAAATTTAAAAAATTCTTCCTATATGAAGATGTTGTTAGTTTGTGCAAGAATTTGTATGGAAATCAGCTATGACAGGATTAAGACTGCAGAGGGCTGGAACAGGTTTGCCTTTAGGGGCTATGACTGTTGGAAATAATTTATTTAATGGTAAAACGTTTACCTTATTTAAAGGTAAAAATGTTTGGCTTCATTGGCTTCATTTGTGTGTGCATCAGTCGTATCTCTAGGCAAAATGCTTCATGAAATCAACCCCTGATAATTCCTTATTTGTTTGAAATGGCAAAATGCGTCTGTTTAAATAATTAGAAATCCTACTATTTTTGATTTGTTTGCTAAGTCTAACACTATGCTGAAACATGACCACTAAATTGCTTTTGTTCCTTTTGTCTTTCTTTTTTTGTGCTTTACCATTTACACAGTAAATTACTTAATCCCTTTTCCTACTTAAGTACTGTTAAAGCAGCTAACGCTGTGTGATATGGGTTACTGGCTAAAATGATATATACAACTTAATTATTATCTGAACAGAAGGAATGATGTATGAAGAAGGGAGGTTTGATAAACTTTTCGAAAAGTAGGTTTTCAACAGTTTTTGCTTTCTTCATGCTTAGGGTTTTTTCCTTTCCTTAAGGCATTGGATACATTGAACAGTTGAGATTTAAACTCAAAATATCTTCCTGTAAGGACACGTTCTTTTTTTCAACTCAGAGTAACTCTTAGTGATTCTGTCAGTTTATGTAGCTGTATTATTGTTGGAGAAAGTAGGTTTGCATGACTTTCTGCTCCTGCCAGTGCAGTGGAAATTATCTGAAGAATTGTGTGGTTAACAGAAGGATTAGTATTTCAGAGTTAGAGAATATCCTCTCAAAGCTGAAGCCATTGTTATTCTCTCGTTTAATGTGTGGAGAGAATGTGTGTTCATATTATTTTGAGATAACTTCTAGGGCCCCTTTTTAAAATCAAGATATGGAAACATCAGTGCAAGTGGATTGCAGTATTTGTAGCAGTGCTTATAAAAGGAAAGTCTCTTCCGTTGTGGCAGAAATGTTGCTATCTGTTTACTGCCACAAAACAAAAAAAGTCCTTGGAGAATGACAGAAAATTTTATAGATCCTTATGGAGTATGAAGTAAATACCTTATCTGCTTATCATTTGAGTGTCAGTGCCACTTTGCAATTTGCTAGTAGAGCACATCTTTCTTAAATGGATTTCTGTTAGGAATAGAATAGCTTCTCTATTTGTGTTGTGTGTTCAATTCCCTTTTTAATGTGGCATCATATTTACCGAGAACTTATTTCAATGACATCTAAATGTGCCAGATTTAAATCAGAAGAAACAGCATTTCTCAAAGGACTTCGATGTATTTTCTATTTTCGCTTTCATGACCCCTCCTTTCCTTTAGCAATTTTTTCTCTTCATTCCAGCCTCTTTTGCTTCTGGTATTCAGTAATATGGTGCTATCTCGCAGATACTGCTGTTGCCTGGAAGGGCTCAGGAGTTGCATGGAAAATGAGAATACTGGGCCTACTGATGTTCATATACTCAGAGCACACTTTACCTCTTGAGCGGATTCCCTTCCTCAACATTAATTCTTCTGGCTCATTCTATGCATGATGTATTTTTGTTCCTATGCCCATGCTAACCTATTTTCTTTGTTCAGAATATATTTTGTTGAAGCTTGATTTGAATGTCACATCTATTTCTTCTTGTTTCAGAAGCGTGAAATTCTTCTCTCTGATGGCTATGTCTGGTCAATAGTCATGTCTGAAGAGTGCTTAACAGTGCTAATAAAATTAGGCAGTATTTTGTAAAATTTGTCTCAGTGGAGTACTAAATGAGCTTTTGTGGGATTTTTTAAGATAATTTTTATACTTATTGCAGTGTCCTCACAGTAAATTTTCTGTGTGTTCTTACTGTCTTCCCAGCTCCCTTTGTCATACACACTGGTATTATGCCTGGGTTTTGGGTGCTTTACATGCATATGTTCGTGTGTGCAGTTAAGATACAGTTTAAAGCCTTGTTTATGCTTCAGGGCAAGTTGTGACCCAGCCACTTTGCAGAGAGGATGTGCAGTCTACCTCATGTTAGGTAATCCTTTGGTGTAAACTCACATTTCTTAATCTTCTGGCCCTTTTGTCCACTCATTTCCTATGACCCAAGAGTTGTCTGCCTTTCAGCGTTGAACACATTTCAACTTCTGCAGTACGTGGCTCACTGTACCCAGGGAGCCATCAAGGATGCCTAGCTGCAATACTGTTAGTGCCATACTCGGTAACTGTTAAAAGTTTAGGGAATGCTAAAACTTTAGCTATTGTTGCCTGCAGCTGCTAGATAACTAGGGTTTGGTGGCCTGTGAATCGAATACTGTTAGAAGCCAGGTATTTATTTCAAGCACACTGGTTGTACCTCTCACTTACAGGTAGGCCATTATTATAGTGGAGGCTTGTGGGAGATTTAATGTGTTAATCTTGATATGACAATCCCCCAAAACATTATCTGTAGGTCTTCTCAAGACTGAGGTACATAGCTTTCCATTAGCCATAGCTTAGCAACTTTACACAGGTATGCCATTTTTGCTCTGGTTTCCTTCACCAGAATAACCTGTTACACTTGGAAAATTCAGCGACTACAGCGCACACAAAATGTCTCCTCCAAGAGGCACCATCACCTTCTGAGGCAGAAGAAACTTCTGTGGAATTGCCCTTGGCCTCTCATTCCTTATCTGTATCTTGGGGCAGCAGCTATGCACTCAGAAGCGGGAGCTCTTTGTGTGTACAGACTCCATGACGCAGTGTTGACATGATCATACAGGAGCAAGAACAGAAATTGCTTCATTTATCTGTGTTGCAGGCTATGAATGCCCTAACAGGGAATCGTGAGGGAAGAACAGATTGCCTTACAGATAGTGATGACTGTTTTCAGGGTGTTTCTAGTTTGTCACCTTTTTAGCCCTGAAAATGTTCTGTAGAAATCCTATTGCAAAACTAATGTAATTACAATGCAAGTATAATTACAGGAAGATGTTTATGAGACTTCTGACATCATACGTCACCCCCATATGATACTATGGGGATACTCCCAGTCTCAGGCACTGTTTTCTTGGGCAGGAATCCACAGGTACTTTATGGATAGGTTTTTATTTAAGCAAAGAAAGGCCATGTCACTTGCACTTGTTTTTAACCCCGGGCTTTGTTGTTCAGTTGAATACTGCCACTCCTCCAGGAACTTAAAAATCATTTCTATAAAAAGGTTAAATTTAGCTGTGGTGGCCCTCATCGCAATGGAGTATCCTCACTGGTAGTCAGAGATATTTTAATAACTGTAGTTATTGTTCTGCAGCTTGAAAACTTGAAAATTCTGGGATTGTGCTATTCTGTTAATGTATTTTGCTGATTTTCTTGGTATCCAAAGCTGTTCCATAGCAATTATAAAAGGCTGTACTACTTAGTGTTGAGATGGTTTTGAGAATATAAGTAAGTGTACTGCTCTTCAGCTTTGAGGTTACCGCTTGCTAGGCTTAGATAATTGAAATAAGCAAATTCTGAGCTTCTTCCATTTGTTTGAGGAGTGTGTTAGTTTTGAATTCTGACTTATTGCCACTTCTGTTGACTGCACAATAGGTATATCTTTTAAATACGGATGTATAGGTATAGTCATCTGTTTAGCAAAAAGTATTCTGGGATGGAAGAACACTTTAAGTATAGACTAGATGAGCAATTTGGGATATTAGGTTTGGTAGAAATTTTCTAGTCAAATAGATGTCTGTCAGGTAATTTTTCTAAGCTGTGTTCTGGAATGCTCTCCATAGACTCTCATTTCGTAAAGTGTCATATTATTTCTAGTGAATATGTTTCTGTAACGAAAAATATTCTAGGAGATTAGTGTTTTTCCAGTGGAAAAAACATGCAGATTGCTGGTGGCTTAAAAAATTTCTCAGTGAGAGGACATGTGTCTGCGAGTGAATGATTAGAGTACCTTTTCCCCTCCCCCTCCTTAGATGTCTTTTTGCTTTTATTCTTTCAGATGATAAAGTTTCCTATTTTAGACAGCCAGCATTTGTTTCTGAATCTTCTAGGCATTTTTGTCATCAATTTATGAAGTTCAAGCTTAAGAATTGTTAAACATTTTTCCCCCCTGTTGGAAAGAGTTTTTTGATTTCCCCCCTTCTCCCCCCCAGAAAAAACACCTACAAAAAACCAAACAAAAACAAAACAAAACAAAACAAAAACCCAAAAA
This sequence comes from Calonectris borealis, assembly GCF_964195595.1. Lineage (NCBI taxonomy): Eukaryota > Metazoa > Chordata > Aves > Procellariiformes > Procellariidae > Calonectris > Calonectris borealis. The sequence continues at coordinate 153,494,948 of NC_134312.1, read as the reverse complement.
ACCTCAAAACACAAACTTCACTTCGTTTAGAAGCCTTCTTTTAGTTTCCAGTCAAACTTTACACACAATTTAGAATGATAGAATGGTTTGGGTTGGAAGGTACCTTTAAAGGTCATCCAGTCCAACCTTCCTGCAATAAGCAGGGACATCTTCAACTAGATCAGGTTGTTCAGAGTCCCATCTGACCTGATTTGAATGTTTCCAGGGATGGGGCATCTACCACCTCTCTGGGCAACCTATTCCAGTGTTTCACCACTGAATTTATACACATCTGTTCATAAACCGAACTTTTACTGTTTGTATTGATTTATTCTTATTCCAGTGTATTTTAGAGGACAACCATGCCTTTTTTCACACTTAAATTTCCTAGGTTCCTAGGTTTCTACCTTTTCCTAGACCAAGAGAGGTTAGTTTGTTCTCATCAAAAAGACACTCTGATTATTGATATAGTCCTGATGTGTGCCTGGTTTTGTTTGAGTTGATACTTTTTGAATAAGGAGGACCAGAATCATAAATGATTTTTAGATCTCACCCATGCCTTGTATAATGACATCAGTACAGTACTTTCTCTACAGGCAGCATCTCATCCTCTGGCTCTTACCCAACTAAAGAACTGCCAGTTTATAACCACAGCTCTTGCTGTTAGTCTTTAGAAGTGCTTCAGCTTGTACTCTGTACGATTAAATTTTACTGCTTTTTTTACTATAGTTTTCAAGGTGTTCTAATACAATATCCCAATCCTCTTTTGGTGCCCAACTTTGTGTTGTCATTAAAATTTACTACTATTCTGTAAAACAGTTCCATTTTGCCCAGGCCCGAGCCCTGTTTTATCTACTGCTATAGATGGTAGCCTTTGTTTTGCTGGCCGGTGTGTGTGATTGCCATGCTAACTGTCCACTGGACATGCTGCAGCTTCCAGGTTTCACTATCAGGCAGTTCTCCACAAAAAAAGCGGATTTGTTGTTCTACTCTGAACTTCATTTGGTTTGCTGTAGTAAAATACAGGATTATGGGCTGTATTCTCTTCTTGCTCCAGTTCAGCAGAAAAGGTAAGACTTGAGAGTCTCTATTTGTGGATTAGGAAAAAAAAACACAGACACAAAACAGTTCATGCAGCACTCTTAATCACTTTTTTGGGGACCGATACAAAAATGACAGTTGTGCTACAGTGCAGTGTGTGGTCCTGCTGCTGATCTGATCTTGGACCTAGCTCATGGTTCCCTTTATTAAATGATACCCTAAAGGCTGCTTTCTTGTATTGACTCACTAATCTCTAGCGGGAAGGTTCTCAAGGTAAAACTGTTCTTATGGTTAGATTTTCTTGGTCTTTTGTTAGAGTTGCATATCAGCAAAGAACAGGATGAGCCCACTTAGTTGCAAGAACACAGTGTGAGACTGAGCTTTCGATGGAAGCCTTGTGTCAGTATGGATGTGGAAAAATGCTTTCACAAGAGGAAGACAATAGAAAGAAACTTTTAATAACTGAAATGAGTAATATAAACAGTGGAAGAGCAGAGGAGGATTTTAGTAAAATGCTAGTTGGTACTCTTTAGGGGATAAGAGATCTCGTGCGTGGCAGCCTTGAGAGAACAAAAATGTAGAGATGAAACTACAATGTTTAGAGATCTTTTCATATGTCTTATAAAAGAAACTTTTTTCTGTTCAGGTTGTGTTGTATGCTTTATTTCCCTTTCTATGTGTCTAGGTTATGACAATTTAAACTATGGTAAAGATTGAGCAAGTGACACATTGCATAAGAGGATGTTGCTTATTGTATTATGTATGGGTGACTTAACAGCTTACGCTATGGCTTACTTTTCTTTTGTGAAAGAGGAACCATTTTTATTAAGAAAAGGTTTTTCTTCTAGAATAATCCTGAATAATTCCCACCACAGCTGCTTAGATCATGTTGCTTTGAACACAATTAGGAATGAAGTGGTTTAGGAAACTTAAAACCCTGTTGTTTGTTTTTTTTTTTAACTTGACACTGTGTAGCACTATATTAATATGAAGATCTGATTCAAAAGTTTCACTTTCTGATGCCTAGAGTAAAACCTGCAGTGTTTATGATTTATTTTTGCAGACAAATAATTGCTTTTTCTCCCTTCGCAAATGTTTCTTATGGATTTATGCATTAATATTGGTAGATATCTTGTTTGTTCCAACAAGTAAGTCTTATTGTCTGTAACAGTTGGTGCATTGTTAACTTCTAATCTCTTTATTATGCGATTACTAACAGAGCACAGGAACCGAAGTTTGAAATTCCAAGTGCTTTGCTTTCCCGAGAAGAAAAAAGCCAGCAAAGTCTTGTAACAAAGCATTTTTATTTTGTTTGTGTTAACATAGAGTGAAGGGGTAGAAAAATTATTTTTTATATACACAGTAAAATAACACTGCATGTATCTTGAAGTAGAGAGGACATGGGCTTGTGCCTTTTTAATTATAAGGCAACCTACTGAAGTGTCATGTGGATGACAACAAGTCTTAGGAGTGAAGGATGGATTTGCATGGGATGGTGGCAAAGCCTGCCAGAGAAAGAATGTTGCTTTTTCTATAGTGTCATCGTATATATGAAAATCAGTTACTAGACTGTAAAAATTTTTGGTTATGAATTAAATCTTCTCCTTTGCTGCTTCAGACTTAGTTGTAGTTTAACTGTTGAGGGAGGGAGGAATCAATTAATATACATAACGAATTAAGATCAGGAATCTGAGATGCAAGTTGCTTTCCATCAGTACAGGTAAGGTTAGGCACACAGAGAGTGTCATTTACTCATCATTACAGTTAGGAGTGATCACTTGTTACGGAGAGAAAAGTAACGATGGGGTGAAAAAAAGGTTGATGGGGTCTTTTTTATTGTATATAAATGAGTTGAGATGTGTAAGATTTCTGAAGTTCTTAAATACCTGACTTCAAGAGTGAAGTATTTTTGCTAATTGGTATGTGTCTTACATGAAAGGAAGATTTTGGTGTTAAAGAAAGTGGTTGCCAAGTCACTGTTCATCCTAAAATTACTTGATTTGTCTCTTTAGCTTATAGACTTAGATATGATATCGCATGAAAATCATATCAGTTACATTGCTTGTTTTATGCCTTTGGTGATGTGCAGTGGAAAGCTGTCTATTCTGATTTGATTTATGGAAATGGCATTACATAGGTAAGTTGTTCTGATGACCTCTGGTCCAGTAAGGAATGAGAACTAATATTGTGTCACCGACTGGCTTTACAGTAATTCTCAGTGAAGGATGATATCAGATTTAATTTTGTCTGGTGGTATATAGATCCCTAGTAGAAGATAGAGGTGATGCTGATAAGCATGAGGACCTTCAGAAGACTGAAGTGCTTTATCTGTGCTTGAGGCTACTTGTGTTTTGGGCTTTTCTTTGTTGTTTTTTTTTTTTCTGGGTTTATGGTAACATGAAAAATACAAGGACTTAGGGAAGCATGAACTAACACATCCTTCCAGCTGTGTATGGTAGGTCTTTATTCTTGATGTGTCATGTAGAAAAAGTTACCCACATTTTGTCAACTTCAGATATGTTTGTTATCATGCCTAAAATGCTTCAGGAATTCAAAACCTTAAGTAGAAATAGAGTCATTGAGCAGACAGGATTTGCGTGACAGCATAGTACTTAGTTCCGGCAAAGTCTGACAATCTGCTGAATTTATAAGGTTAGCTGTGTTTCTGTAAAAATCTGTGGCCAAACAACCTTCCCCCAGACATGATCTACTGTCCTGAAGGTTGGATATTGAAGGTTCTCTGACCTTAGAAATTCATCCACTTGAATGCTCTAGAGCCTGAACTAAGGAACCTTTAGATGCTGCTCTGAGGTTTGTTTGCTCAGCGTGTATAATTTTTTTTCTGTTCCGTTTTGACTTTTCATTTCTCTTTAATTGGCTGTTTGGTTTTATATTGAATGTAGCTAAGAAAATGTATGTAACAGGCTTAGCTGACCAAGTTAATTTTTGTTTTAAATGCCAGGCTGATGTGGTTATTATAGGCACTTTTTAACAGAAGCTGGATATGCCGTGTTGGTTCTTGGCTATGTCTGGTAGTGGGAGAAACACAAAAAGTACATTTAGCCAAATGTAAATGATGACGAAATTGGTGATTTTTTTCCTACGGCAAAAAAGGTATGCTTGCCCCAGTCACAGTAATTAGTAAAGCTCAGAAATAGTATTAGTATTTAAATGATCTGTACAAAACACTTATAAAAACTTACCTTGGGTATTGGTGTAATTCTAAGCAAACCAAAGTGCTTTTTAGTGCTTTTTTTCTGTTGCATTTCTCTGAAGGGAAGAAGCAGCAACAGAGAGCTTGTGTGTGGAAGCGCCTTTATGTTATCATATTTGGCCTACAAGACACAGTGCTGACCTGTAATCTTGGTGGATTAGTATTGAATGTCTATCTAGGGATGTTTAAAAACAAAGCTTGAATGTTTCTAGAGGGCTTGAGCAGGGAAAGGAAAGTGTCTGGAGAGGGTGTGAGTTTCAAAATGTCCCAAAATGGACATCTGCTAGTCAATTTTTCAATTTCGGGGCTTGGACAAGTAGTAATAATCTCTTTAAACCAGCCTCACATAACTTTAAATTGATCTTATTTGGATCACTGGAAATAATTGTGGTGATTAGAGCTAACTTGCTGTCCTGGTTTCGGCTGGAATAGAGTTAAATTTCTTCCTAGTGCTGTGTTTTGGATTTAGTGTGAGAAGAATGTTGATAACACACTGATGTTTTCAGTTGTTGCTAAGTGCCCTCTCAAGGACAGCTTCCATGCTCTACCAAACGCAAAGGCTAGGAGGAGGGAGCACAGCCAGGACAGCCAGCCCAGCTGGCCAGTGGGGTATTCCATACCATGTGATGTCATGCTCAGTATATGAATGGTAGGCGTGATCCAGGAGGTAGCGATTGCTATTTGATTATCGGTCAGCGCGGGTGGTGAGCAATTGCATTGTGCATCACTCATTTTGTATATTCTATCATTATTTATTATTAATGTTTTCCCTTTACTGTTCTATTAAATTGTCTTTATCTCAACCCATGAGTTTTTCTCACTCTTACCCTTCCGATTCTCTCCCCCCCGTCCCACCGGGGAGGTGGGACGGGGGGAAGAGAGTGAACGATTGGCTGTGTGTTATTTGGCTGCCTGCCAGGTTAAACCATGACACTTGGCAAAAGCTGTGATCTGTTCTTTTATTTCAATACAGAAGAATGGGAAAAAATGATGAAAGTAATAGATTTGACGTGTATTGATTCCTATTACTTGCCGTGACTTGAAGGAGAAGTGTTTAATATGGGCCTTCTCATTTATTTATTAATTCTAAGGAATCACCAAGGTGATTTCTGTTCTTAGCTTAGCCTTGTTCTGTAACCTAGAGAATTTTTGAACTAAGGTGATGCGACAATCCAATAAATTTCATCATTTGCCTGAATTTAATGTGAGCTCCCTGGAGCGGAACTTCTCAGATCAATAGGTTTTAGTGCTACTTATTTGTGAAGGAAATGGAACCAACCAATAATGACAAGCTAGCAATAAAAGAGGAATAGCCTTTTTGGAGAGATTTCAAAAGAATAAGTGTGTTCTTAGATCTTTTGGTGTGTGATCATTTCAGAGACACTGGAACCACTTAACTAATGTTCAAGAGTCCAAAACAGAAAGCTGGCTAAATGTTGGCTCTATATGAAATGGGAGACGTGAGATTTATGCAAGATGATCAAAGATGCTATTCGCAGTTAGATATATAGTACTTTAAAGTAAAATACAGTATCAGAAGACCTTCAAACTTCACTTTAATTTAGGGAGTTCATTAGCTTGTGGCAATTTAAGTACCAGTACAAAAGTCAAAGATAATCTAAGAACAGCATAAATGAGTTTTAAAAGGCCATGAATACAGGTTAAATGTGTTGTTTTAAAAACCCAAAACCAATTGTCCAATTGTCAGCTGACTTAACTGTGATTCTGCTTAAAGGAAAGGACTTTCCAAGAGTAGTAGTTACTGATTTATTTTTTCCCCCTAGGTTTACCATGTGAAATAAAGTGAAGAAATCAGTGCTACATTTAGTATTGGCATCGCCTTTTTCAGATGATGGGAGGGACTGCATTGTTTCCTGTTATCCACTACAGTATTGATAGTTTAACTGAGTCAGTGGTGTAAACTGATCTGCGGTATTTAAAAAGCTTAGAACTGAAAACACTAATAGAAGTTTGAGATTAACAGGGTAGCAATATGGGGCTAGATTATGTGTTTTGGCTGCTCTGTGTAACTCTATACTAATTCAGTTTTAACAGAATACGTAATTTGGAGCAAAATTTGGTCCCATAGGTGCAAGTCTTATCAGGGACTAGGAATATTCATTTCGGCAAATTTAAGGCTGCCTTGGAAAAGATTAATAATTACTTTTCATTAGGTGCTTTGATTTCAAAACACTGTGTGACTTTTGCTCAACATTACAATCATTTAAAAAAAAATAGTAAACTTATCTTCTGTTTCTGCCAAGATGTGTCTGATTTTTTTTCAATTAATACATACATTTGTGTACAAGGTGGGAGGGGAAAAACTTATTCTCTACAGCAAGGGAAAATGCTGTGTCTTCAGAACCCTGAAATAGCAAAGGAGAAGGCGCTTTGCAGTGTCTTTCAAGAGCAAGAGGTTGTTGCAACAATCGTTCCAAAAAATTGCATCCCCGGTGCAAGTCAGTATTTTTTGCAAAGGTTGTCTCCTCAATTTTTTTGTACTTCATTAGAGGGGACCTTCTCAGGTCCTGTCTCCATGCCTTTAAATTAAGTTTGAAATTCATGAATGTGATGTAGAAATATTTTTGTAGAAATTCTGTCTTTGCTTTCACAGCATCTTATGGAGATCTGGCTGAGAAGCTTTCTTAGCTGAAGCTAATCTTAAAGTGTGGAATAAGCAGGTTGTTTGGTGTGTTGCTCGACCTTTTGGTGGTGATGGCGGTGGTTACCATGTGGCCATTAGCTACAGAAAGCCACTAAGGTGGCTGATGGACTGTCAGAGGTGAGAATTTTAGTATGTGCCTGCAGTTTTGTACTGAAGATGCAGTTTTCCTATGTCCATCTCTTCCCTGAGAGAAAGAGGCTTTATAAAATGAGTGTGCCTGTACACTGGCATTTGTCACATGTGTGAGGCAATGGTGACTGTTTCTTGGATGGCAGTGTTATTCGTGTGTGCCTGGGACTGCCAAACGAGGGTGAGATCACCTGTAGCAGGGTCGTGGTTTAACTTCAGCCAGCAACAAAGCCCCATGCAGCCACTCGCTTGCTCCCCCCGGTGGGATGGGGGAGAGAATCGGAAGGGTAAAAGTGAGGAAACTCGTGGGTGGAGGTAAAGATCGTTTAATAGGTAAAGCAAAAGCCGCACACGCAAGCAAAGCAAAACGAGGAATTCGTTCACTCCTTCCCATCGGCAGGCAGGTGTTCAGCCATCTCCAGGAAAGCAGGGCTCCGTCACACATAACGGTTGCTTGGGAAGACAAACGCCATCACTCCGAACGTCCCCCCCTTCCTTCTTCCCCTAGCTTTATATGCTGAGCATGACGTCCTATGGTATGGAATATCCCTTTGGTCCCAGCTGTGTCCCCTCCCAGCTTCTTGTGCACCCCCAGCCTCCTCGCTGGTGGGGTGGGGTGGGAGGCAGAAAAGGCCTTGGCTCTGTGTAAGCACTGCTCAGCAATAAGGAAGACATCCCTGTGTTATCAGCACTGTTTCCAGCACAAATCCAAAACACAGCCCCATACTAGCTGCTATGGAGAAAATTAACTCTATCCCAGCCAAACCCAGCACAAGTGGGGTCGAGGCCAGGGTTTCAGCAGGCTCTGTAAAGTCATGGCTTTTTGACACTGTACAGCAATGGCCGCTGTTGTGGCCTCAGAGATTGAGAACCGTTTTACCTATTTCTTGTGTTCATTTGTAGGCCAGATTTTCAGTAACGTGCTCTCTGTCAAACAGGATGGCAGCTGCATGGGTACAGCAGAGATAGAACTTTCTGGTTTTGCCAGACTTTCAGAAATATGTTTGTTTGTTTTTTTTAACATCAGGAAATTAAATATCATAATGAAGCCAATTCCTTCATCCAGATGTGTACGCTTTAAAAACACTTCTGTCAGTGAAACCTGAATGCTTAGAAAAAGAAAAAAGTGTGCAGATGGTCCCTTGTAAGGTTAGGGGTGGAATTCACCTCTCTCATTTACTCTGATGGTTTCTTTGTCTTACAACAGGGGCTTGGCAGCTATCTAAGAGCAAACTACATCAGCTTTGTCTGCCTGCACCTTTAGTTTTTTGGGGAGTGCCTGCTCCCGGGCACTGCTGTGGCTCTCGGGACCCTCCCTGTGCAGGGCCCAGCAGCAACCAGGTGCTCCCTGCCTCTTCCCCCACAGCACATCTAGTCTAGCGCGGCCGCCTCTCCACCCCTTCCCTCAGTGCCTTGCCTGCCAAGTGTTGGCTTTCTTTTTGTGCTTAAAACGGAGGCCTAACAGACAAGGTCTTCTGGAAGGCTCTGAGGGGCCCCACTGCCTGGCCTGGTGGCGGCCATCAGGTGGCCAGCCCGGGACAGCCATGGTGAGTAGCTGCTGTCTTCCCATGTGCCTGCAGCCCTTGAGGCTGATGCCGAGGTGGGTTTACCCTGTTGCATGTCCTCCTTTGGTCAGTGCCTCAGCATGTTACTTGTTCTCCAAAGCCCTTTGGCCTATACGGGCTTTTTTTTTTCTTTTTAACAGCTCCTATCATCTTGAACTATTTTTTTTTTCAGCTCTAAGTACAAGAGATAGCATTGGGGAGTTTAACGTCTTTACGTCTTTACAGATAGCAAAGCGTTTATCAGCTTTAGGATTCTTCCCAGGGACATGCTTCCCCCCGCCCCCCCCCCCCGCCTCCTATTAAGTAGGTCTAGCCTTTTCAATATATGACCCTCCGCTTGCTCGCTCCTCACTTCTTTCACCAGTCAGTCTTCAGTTTAATTTGCTTAGCAAATCCCATTGTGAATAAATTAGGAAAAAGTATAAAGTGTAGGTATTTCCCTTTCTTTGAACTGGAGAGCTTGCAAAGTTCACCAGCATGGGTGGCCCCTCTGTGTCCTTTCCTCTTTGAGGTATACCTGAGGTACACCAAGACGGTGTACCTCACAAGACATCGAAGCAAAACTATGTATTTGTCATGAGAGTATTCCTCATTATTGAATATTTGGCAAATCAAATGCTGTATTAATCTTTACAATATTTAGAAATGCCTGGACTTTCAGAGTGGAGATGTCAATAAGGAGGTTGGTGTTAAGGTGAGGGATTGAAAGGGAAAAAATGCATCTTGAAACCAAAATATTTATTAACAGATGGAATTTTGTTTTGTTATCCATAAGGTTTCTAGCTAGCATCACACTTCAGGAAAATCCTTTCCCATCTGTCCCCTTTCATATTTGTTCAGATGTATAAACAAAGCACAAAAGGTTTTATAATAATATTTCACTTACCTCGAGTAAGTATGTCACATTAAAACGTGAATATTAGGAGTAAGCAGATTTCTATTAAGAATGAAATTGCTATTTCTTTCTTGTTCTGGTATCTACATTGTAAGAAATCTGTTTAAAAGTTGGAGAGAGGGCAATAAAAAGCCAAAGATAGCATCTGAGAATTAGGAGGATTACCTTACTCTGATTAAATTGAGAGAAGCATAGAAACTAATATTTCATGCCATGGAATCACAGGCTACTGAGGCAGTGTACATTCCATATAATGGATAACCTAAAGCAAGTACCATCACAGTTATGACACTGGTAAAATTCACATGCCATCTTTAAATCCAGATCTGACTATTCTTTAGACAGGTTCTGTGTAAATGTATTATGATATGAGATTTAAATAACTTGAGAGTTAAAATCCATCTTCATAATACTTTTTTTTTTTAAGATAACCTGTTTATATACTTACTGTTCATCTATTCAAAATGTTTTCACGAGTGAAATAGTTTCAGGCTTTGATATAAAATATTGTTTGTCCTTGAAAGTACTTCAGTCTGCTAAGCAAATAAACTTTAGTTTATCATGCCAGCTATTCAAGTTTATTTTTTCTCTTTCTTCTGTTTCTGTACTCTTGATTGTTTTCTATGTGATGGGGTAGCTAATTTTTCTTTAAAACACATAAAATGTGCTTTTTGTCACTGAATTGGCAATGTTGATATTGCTGTCATGATTAACTTGAAAGTAAAACTAATGATGGGAGAGTCTTGCAGGAAGTGTTAATTTTAATGGACACCTCACCAGTACAAATTTGGACTTTCTGGACCATTTCTCCAGTTTGCTGAAAATCAGTTAGCAATGATTTGGGATTGTTTTAACAATTTAAATTTCCCAAAATAGTTTGTTGATCAACTTTATTTAACTTCCTGCTTCCATCACCAACTTTCCCCTACTTCAAAGAGTAATTTAGAATATAATTGTTGCCTGGTGTTAAATCTGCTAATTGAAGTATGGAGACCCTTAAAATGGTCAGCAGCATATAACTTAAAATGATAACAAGGGGAGGGAAAATTGTTTGCTCGAGCATTAATTGGAAGGCGTGGGTATCTGTTAGATGATAGAAGTTTTCAGCATGAGTTGCTTCATGATACCTTGTCCCTTCCATCTCCATTGCCTAGCCTGCTTCCCTTTGTGCACACACATGAAGAGAAAACTTTCTTCTAAAGTTCATCCTATTTCAGCTCCCTGGGCAAATGCAGAAGAGTTCTCTCTGAGGGTGATACTGTGGGGTTTTTTTCTGCCAGTGCACCCAAAGAGAAGATAAAGAATATGGTTGTAACTTTCAATAGATCTGAAGCAAGCAGCTTCAACAGTTGGACATAAATAACACTGTTGTAGAGAAATGGTATTTTTATTGTTTATTGGTCTTGAGTGAAACAGTAGTTATTTCACAAGTACTCAAAATTTAGATGTTTTCTAAAACAACTAATTTTGATACTAAATTTACAGATTTGCAGCAAAGTGATTTTTAAGAATAATTACTACTATAGAAATCTAAGCAGCTTTCAAAGAAAAATACTACAGTTTTTACAGGGCTACTAGGTCAATGTAACTTTTATATTTGGGACATGGCAAGCCTTTCTTTTCACAGTATCTCCAGGTCTTTCAAATGTGACACTATGGAATAAGTGAAAGCATGCAGTTTATTTTGTATTTGTTGCCTGTTAACAGTCCAATGTTTGTCCTTGTAAGGAGCAATGCTAACCTTTGCCTTTATCTAGTGCTAAGGCTTCATTTTATACTCTTTTTATAGAGTATATGGGAGGGAAGATACAGGTACTAATACAGATTATTTAACATGTGTGACTTACTTGGGTTTTATAGTTTTTGCTTTGTTTTCACTCAAGATGTTGACCAATATATACAAGTGAAATTATGGGTGTTCTTTGGTTGGTATTTTAACACTATTTCAAAGGTACAGTAGGTCAAGAGAGGATGCTGTGTATCGTGTGTGTGTGTGTGTGCCTGCAAACAAAATCTGTCCTGGACTTGTCTCCAGAAAGTGTTTTTATAGCATATTAAGATTATTTAGAGGTATAGTCCTATGACAGGACTTTTTTGTAGGACTTTATAACACTTTTCATTTGGAAGGATTTATGTTAAGTGCAAATACATGTTGGCATAGCTTCTGTACTTTCCTATTACTCTTCTCATATATGTAATAAATTATCCTGCAGATGAACCCATTATCTGCTTAATAGGCTTCTGTCATTGTCCTCACAAAAGCATCTGGAGGTCTTGTTTCCAGAAGTTTGTAAGTGAAGTCAGTTTTGTTCCTTCTATAATGTTACATCCTCACTGAAAAAAAATCCAACCACCCCAAACCAAAAAAACCCCACAAAAAATGATGTTCTTTACTATTTGAATATTGTCTGTAATACCTCTCCTTAAGAGTTATAAGCTTTCTTTTTATTCAAAACAATAGCACATTTAACTCACTTGTGATAGAACTTGCCACATAATATCCTTATTCCTTGTATGTGCCAGAACTCATCAAACTGGTGTGAACATGACTTAACCTACACTAGAAGGTAAGTCCACTGCCATTTCCACCTCACAGTGCCCCATTGACTAGAGGCAGTGGCTCAGCTAAGTATAATGTTCCCACTGCCACCGGATAGCCTCTTGCATAAGCACATAATCAACTTGCATTAAGAAACAAAGTAAGTAATTATCTCTTATAATCAGAATACTTACTCCATTTGAATTCAACTTACAATGTATAATTGACCCCTTAGGAGCCATGTGTACTAGAAAAAAATTAACAGGATAACCGGTAGACTCATGCTCTTTCTCTGCGCTAGACTTAGAGCAGCTATCCACTTCCAGGAACATGGCTGTTGGATGTGGTAACTGATACTGCTGCTGTGGCAAGGCCTCAGATGCAGTCATATTCTAAAACATAAGCTTGAAAATATTTTCTGCTTTCCTTGGTTTTAGTCATAGCTACTTATTTATAAGACAAAATGGTGAGTTTCCTTTTTTGTTTGTACTATGCCTCCTAAGAGAATTCAAGTCAGGATCTGTCCCTGGTATTCCGATCTGCATTTATTAAACTTAGTTGTTATTGTATTTCCAAGGAATTGTCTGATAGAATGCTTCTTAAAACCAAGAAAGAGTAATTGTTTCTAAAAGGCAAAAGTAAATGACTTTCCCCTCCTGAAACTACCTCTCTTATTTATGGATTAAGTCGTCTTGTATTTGGGGGGGGGGGGAAGGAAAGTATTAGGAAGTAGACAGAAATAACTCCAGTAAGACATTGTACTACTGACCGGGATACTGCCAAGGATTAGTTATCTCATTTGTAGTAATACTGCTTGGGCTATCACCTGAAGTTTTATTTTTGGCACTATAATTTTGGTATCTTGCCCCATCTTCTCTGCCTGCAGGACAGCTAATCCTGCCTGTAGGATACATGTCCTGAAGTGTGCAGCATGTAGTCAAAACCATTTGGAAACATGCAGATGTTATGAAACTGATAATATGCTCTTCTGCAGGAGCCAAACATGCCTCGTTCATTATGAGTATATATTTGTGATATGGCTGAAGTAGGATTTGTAGAATCTTCTGTTATTTTACTGCATTTTTGGGGAAATGAGTCTAGAATAATGATTTCTGACTTGATTTGGGTTTTGCCTTTGGCTTTCAATGTTCTTAAAGGCTTAAGGTAAAAAATTACCTCATAGAATAAATGTCTTGAAAGCTCAGGCTTGTGTTTACAAACAGTTGTTCCTGAAATTGGCCTGGTAGCCAGTAAACTCATGTTAGCTGGTTTTAGACATAGCATAAAATTACCTCTCCTAAAATCACTGAATTGTAGGCATTTGTCTGGCAGTTTATGCAACCAATTAAACTTACCTGTGGCAGTTGTTTGGTCCAAACCTCTGCTCAGAATATGGACAGTTTTACAGTTTGATTGAACTTTGAAGTCAGATAGTATTGCTCAATAAATCTGTAATCATTTGAGAAGACCTATGAATGAGGAAGTGCGAATTAAAAGTACAGAATTGTTATGGTCATGTACTTTCCAAATAAGCAATATTTTGTATATATGTTACAGTATAATAAAAGTATTGGATATTCACTTTAGCCTTCACCTTCATTTATTGCCTGGACACAGGGATGTAAAAAAATAACATAACAAGCTAGTTCAAAATTCCTCATTGCTTTTCCTAACCCAATTTTGCAGCAACTGAGGATTTGCAGTTTTGTTTTTTCTTCCTTGGACTGGTTCCAGGAATTCCTAGTCAAACAGAAAGAGACAGATGTTGGGGGCACACTGTTTTCTGGGAATAGATGAGTTTTATTGAGCATAAAAACTAAACCTTTAAAAAGAAAATCTGTCTATTGGACTGTTTTCAAAAAGATAACATTAAGAAAGGAAACAATCTATTAAAAATATTTTTTTTGCTGTTGTAATAACTCCATTTCTTAAGTATGTGTATACATTTTAAATACAACAAAATGTTGCAAAAGGAAAAATATTAAATATTTTTCCCTTTTTATGATTACCTAGCTGTTTCAGTTTGTAGGTTCTTTAGCCTGTCATACACAGCAGGTTAAAATAGATAATCCTGATGATTCTGATTTAAAGGGTTTTTTGATATTTGTTTAGTTGAAGTAATACCTCTCAGGTATCCTCCTTCTATTTAAAGATGATTTTTTTTTTTCCCTAAGATAACCTCATAGAGGCTATCCACAAGCCTGATACTCTCAACTTGAAGGGCCTGTAGGGCCTGCAATGTTCTCAAGTACATATATGCTTTTTCAGGTTCACTAAATGAAGGTGTTTCCTGCCAGCATGTACTCTGTACTGGGAATTTACTTATCGTAGGGGTTCCCAACATGTGTGGTATGGGAGACTGTCAACCTTCTGCAGCCTACTCTTGGCTAATGTTGGTTTCCGTTGTGGTCTTCTATTGAGAAGAAAATGTGTTTAGATTTTTTTCTTATTTTTTGTTTGCTTATTGTTGACAAAGGGAAGGGATGGCAGATCAGCCTTCGAAGTCTGAGAAACGTTTCTTTAGGGAGTAGTTCACCAACCCGTTAAACATGTGAGTTAATGCTGTGTGGTATGTTTGTCTAGGGAAAAAAGGGGGAATTTTTTAGATTGCTAGAGTCCTGAGAGAGAGAGTTTTATGGCAAAAAGAGACTATCCCATCACAAGCTGTTTTTAGGGGATGATGTATTGTAACTACTTGCATCCATCCCTCCCCACAAAGAAATCACAGCAGTAAATTAAAGCCTGGAAGTAGGTGCCTTCTCTTGTGTTTTTATGTATGCTTTTGCTGCTGAATAGAAACCCGCAACATCAAAAGGTTGTCTAACCTTTTCTGTATCACTGAATGGCAGACATGTGGAGGTTGAGATTACAGTTATCATCTCATCCCAGACAAAGCTACATAACCTCCTTTGCCTTTATTATCAAAATCATTGCAGCTCAGAATATATTAATCACAATGTACTGTACAGCTCTAGACTTGATAGAAGAATCTTTCTTTAAAAATATCTTTGCTTTGCTGCATGAAGGACACAGAACAGTTTTGATACATTAAAGTGGAATGTGGACACTTCTTCTTCCATGTATAAATAAAAGAAGGTACATAGAGCATCAAAAGCTTTCAAATGCATGTTCCCCGTGTTCTATAATTACATTGATACCAGTCTCATGGCATTATTTAGGACCTTGCTTTCTGATCTATAGATAAATGCTGGAATGTGTGATTTACATTTTAAAGTGGGAAGTAGCTGCAGTTTTTACTAAAATAAAATCATTTGTACCTTCTCTCCTTTTGATCAAGAGATGGCCATTGACACTGTACTGAGTACACTGGAACTTGACTTCAGATGTGTTGGGCATACTGTGTTGACCTTACTATGAGTTCCCTTGCTATTATTAATGCTTTTATTAGTAGCGTTTTAAAAGTATGGAATGTCTACTCAGGATGGCCAGTCATTGTGGATCAACTTCTAGTACCTTACTAAATATATGTTGGAAAAAAAGAGTGTTTTATTTAAGTGTTCCTCACCTTTGTTACATTAGGAGAAGTTCCCTCTGATATTTGGTTTAAACTTCACTGACCTACTTAAGATGGTAAAAACCAAAAGTCTGTCCTTGATTTCCAGTGTCTTGTCTTGTTCAGTGATTAGTTAGGTATTGGAGTTTCTCTGAATTTAGTTACTGAAGAGTTCAGTTATAGAACTTCCTTTTCACAGTTTTGACTACTAAGCATTGGTTATTTTAATTTCTGAAGTTTGCTATTTAATTACTTGTATAATATATGTTCTGGACTTTTTAGATTTTTTTGAATAACAACTGGCACTAGCTTCTAACTGCCTAGTCAACTTGATTTCATTTATTTTGTATTGTGACTAATTTTTTGAAATGTTGCTTACATTTTTCTGAGACTATACATGACAAAGGAAGTAGCTGTAATGTAAAATAATTTTGTATGAATATCTAACTTTTAAAATACAACTAGTAGTAGCAAATACTATTAGAGTTTACTTTTTATAAATATTTGACAGGTTACTGTAGAAGTGTTTGTTCTTGAAATAAATCTTTTGATGTTTGTAAAAGTAAGAAGTTGTGAAATATTTATTGTACTTCATATTGTTTAGTTGCAAATCCTTAAGTCTGTTCTTCAAGAGTAAAAGTAAATATTAAAAAGCTCAGTACATCAAAGGAATTGTCAAGTAATATTTAATCTTCATGGAATTCACGTTCCTCAAGTGCAGTGGAAACAAAAGGGATTCTAAAATCTTGTGGTTATTAGTGTCATAAAGCTTTTTATGCATCACGAGTAGGTTTACTCATGCTCCTGGCATGAACACCCGAAGGTAATGAATGTCCTTCATGCCATTTTATAAGTTTAAAACTCTTGCATAGATTTTGTCAGAAGTCGAATTTATGGTCCTGATGCCTGCTACTTTTGGAAATTTTAAAAGATCTTCACTATTATCATGGGGATTGAATGTGATATTTCATCAGCAACACCTGTGTGATAGTAGGTAAAACTGTAAAATACTATTTGTGAGCTCTTACTTGAATCGACACATGGCCTTTTCCCTCGGATACTTCAAATGTTTCTTTAACCTTTATAACCATCTGTAGTCCGGGTCCTTTCTCGTATCAAAGTGTGTTTGTTTGTGTGTTGGTGTTCACCAAAATGAATTTGCATAACATGGCACTGGTGGGCAGTAAAAAGTAAGGAGATTAAGGAAAATGCTAGGTAGCTTCTAATGATATACACTTAATCAACTATTCTGAACAGCGAAGTTATTTTTGAACTAGAGATACAAGATTTCTTCAAGATGAAGTATAGGTATGCTGGGATTATGATGTGACTTTTAAAATAGCTCTCAAAAACAATTACATATAAAAGAAAGTGAGATACACAATTTGCAAGTTACACTGCAGGGAATATGGCAAAATATAATACTCATAGTAGTAATTTTGACTAATGCCAGTGCTTCCAGGCTGTTGATAAATTTACCAGTAATGCAGGGAAAGCTTGTCATTCGTACCTTTCCTGTTTACTTCTGTGGGTAGTTATATAGACCAATACATTCTGGCCTTAGTCAGGAGGAATAGTTGGGGACTGGAGTAAGTGAGCAAGATCTTAATTTGAAAATTTGTCAAAACATGACACCTGCTAATTTTGAGGATTCAGGTTTCTCCTTACAGGTGTGGAAGACTTACAGGTAGTAACTACATTAGTTGTACCACTTTCTGCAGCACCCATGTGATAATTTGTTTTTTCTTTCTCATTTTTCTTGGGGTATTTACTTCTGATAAGGTTGCAGCCCTGACCTCAAGTATGTATGGTAGCATAGCTACAGACAGATACTGGGAAGCTTATTTTTTTAATTAGCCTTTGTGTAGCAAAAAAAAACCGTAAAAGGCATTAAATAGTAAGTCACTGTTCACTAAGAAACTGTAGTTCAGTATCAGCTAAGTATAAATAGATAAATATGTAAAGATATATAGAGATAAAATGAGTTTACAATAAATATTTTGGTGAATTTCCAGTACAAATAATGTAACATAAGGACTAAAGCCCTGGACTATTATGGATGGAACAGTTCATGTAACAACGTTTGGACGTTCTTTGGCCACTGACTCAATGGCTTGCAAGACCAGCATTTTATGAATTGTTAGACTTGTTAGAATGTATGATGATACCACAAAGTAGCCCCACCTTCTCTCTGCCAGAATCGTAGTTTCGCTAGCTTTGTATCCACTTAGGAATGAAAATCCTTTTAAACTCTAACAAGAGCTGACCATCAGGGCAGTGAGTAGTTACTACTTGCAGTGAAGTTGTGTTCTAGATTTAAACATGATGATAAGGGTTAAGGAAGAAGGAAGATGTTTTCTTGGTGGAAAAACTGCATTCTGTTTCTCTAGTGAAAGTAGGACTAGAGAGGTCGTCTGCTCAGCTGTGTGTCAGTAGGCTGCAGAGTGCAATAGTTAACTATTTTTTTTTTTTTGTCCATAGCTCACCTGAACAATTTAGAAACTGACTAACATATGGATGAGACATTTTGAACATTCTCGTACTAAGTGTAAAGAAGCATATGAAAGCCCATATCTTTTAATTGTCTTTGCTCTGGAATCCAGGCCAGAAGTTTGACTCTTACCTTTGCTTTTTTCATTTAGGTGTAGTCATAGCATGATTTTAGCTTGAGGGTCTGGCAAGACTGCCATCATGTTGCAGGTAGGGTAGGTATAGTACAAGAATAGTTTTGTTTAGTACTTGCTTAAAGAGTAGCACATCTGAGAGTGAACAGAAGATAGACAAGTAAATTGAGTATTAGGTTCATTATTTGCTAAAATCCTTGTAGAAGGTGTTGTCACTCTGGCCAGTTCTGATCATGTCCATGTGAAGGCTGATGGTAGAGTAATTTACTGCTCTAAATTTAAAGCGTATTTTTAGAATGTCCCCTTTTGAATAAGCTGAAGCTCCTCTAAGAACACCACTTAGGAATGACTTTTAGTTGCATCTGATCTTGTCAATCTTGCCCACTCGTGTTGTTCCCGTATGTGTTAACTTGTGCTTCTGAAAAGGTTGACAGCAGGTATTTTTGCTTGATTTTTCTTAATCATTTAGTATCTTCATATAAAAGACAACAGATAATATGGTGTACCTGTGTTTTTATTACTTATTTTTGAATGAATGAAAACAATTTGTTGCTTGCCTCCCTCCATCCTCGGGTTTCTTTAGAATCTATAATCTGTAAAAATAGTATTTTTAAAAAATTTCAATTAATTTTCTGACCTGAAAACTTCGATCTCTTTAGAATATTTCTTGATGAATTACTGCAAATAGAAGTATTTCCTGGCAACTAAGAGAGTATAAAACCCCTGCATTCTGAAGTATCCGTACAGCGCTCTTGTTAAAAGTATCTTTACACATACTCTCTGAGTTTAACTGGCACTGCATGCAAATCTTAGTGGTGTTTAGTTGCCTTGCAAGAAATAAAATTGCTCTTGTTGTTTTGCAGCTTTTGTTAGCACTGAAGGAAGCTGTAAATTTTCTCCATAAACCTTAATTTCAGCTGTTGGTCTGGAGCTACTTGGATCTAAACTTGATTTATAATTAATTTAAGTGCTAAGGCTGCACTTAATGTGTCTTATGTGACACTTTCCCTTCTAGCTTCTCTTATCGCTTCTATTTGCAGTGTAGTTTGTTTCTCATTTGCCTTTCTAATTGCAAGTGAGACACTCTTGAAAGGATTTCCATGTAGCAATTCTTGACTGGGGCTGGGGAGACATGCAAGGAGGCACACTGTCTCCCTGTCCCACTGGCAGCAAAGGAGCAAAATGTGTCAGAACAAGTCCAGTGGGAGGAAGGGAAAGAAATGAAGCAAAAGCATTTTTCCAGTTGTCCAGTAATTCACAAATTTCACAGTTCTACCTTTTTACCATCATCACATATACCCCATCAACCATTCCTTGAAATTGGTTGAAGATTGTATGTGTGAAAGAAATAGGAGACTTTTATCTGTATCACTTTTATTGCTACTTTCCATGGAAATAAACAGGGAAACTAAACAAGATTCTCTTGAAGGGAATGCACAAGCATCACAAATAGCTGTACCTAATGGACCAGCATGTCAGCAATATTTGGAGTTTAAATTGACCATTTATGAAAGATCTTAATCTTGCTTGGATAACTTGGGTTAGTTTTTATGTATTTGAAACAAAGAATTACTGTAACTTTTTAGGAGGAACACAGATCACTGGCTTTGTCATCCATGAAGTCGAATGATTTTACCACTTAAGTATAGAGTATGTGGAATTCAGTTAAAAGGTGATGCTCTAAACTGGAAACCAGAAAGGAGAATTGTACTGTCTACAAAGTTCTATATTAGAAAGTCCCTGTGCAAACTGATGTGACACGATTGGAATATAGCTGTATTAGGGTAGCTTCAGAAACCTTTTGTTCTAAGTACAGCGCTCAAGGAAGCATGAACTGGAAGGCTGAGATAAATTTATATTGAGTACACATACAGAAATGTTAGTTATTTTACAGAAACTGGAATATTTGCTATTGTGTCAGAATGTTTGTTCTCACTGCTGTGAATTACAGAACTTTTACATTATTCCATTGTCATTTCTGCATTTCCTCTTTCCAACTTCAAGCAATTTCACAAAACTTTATGCAGCCTATTGCTATGAAGCCATTTTCCCTTCTGCCTGCATGCACAAGACCCTTGCAGGAGATGGAAAGATGGATCAGAAAACCAGGATCCACCAAATGGTATAGGTATGGCTTGGTCAGGAAATCTACTTGTGGACCTAGCATCATTTTCTGTAGTTAAGATGTACTCGACTTCTAATCACATCCCTTACCTGAGATTCATAAATAAAATAACCTATTTGAAGTCAAAGAATGTTTATTATCTTCTCTTTCTTCTCCCTGTGCATATACTTATGTACAACATTGTGTGATCTATAGGCAATTGTATTGGGAGAGTTTTATTTTCAAATGTTATTTCTGATGAAAATCACCATGCAAGGATTTAAAGTGCATTTGCCGAAAAGAAACGCAGTAGTAAATATTCTGTAGCAACAGTATAAGGCAACAGGTCCCATGACAGTGACATCTCCCAAAGGTAATGTGTTAATTAGTCATAGGAGTTTCTGGGAGAGAGTTGTTCTCGGTTTTTTTGTGGTTGCCTTTGAAGTGCTGCATTCTGGTCTTCCACTAAATTAGTGGTTTAATGGCATGTGTCCATATGGCTTATAGCTGCATGAAATAATTTACTTTTTGTTTACAGTACCTAATATTGAAGTAGCCCTTTTTCAGATTATAAAACCTGATAGAGAATTTATCTGGTAATTATATGTTTGAATTATTTTATCTGTGCCATTCTGTATTCATATGAAACATATAAAACCAATCTTAACAGCTTTTAAAGTTATATTTACTTTTCATTCTGACTTTGGTTCATTCATATGGAGGGCTGATATAATGCTGTGAACAAAACATAAATCTTAAGTACTCCACATAGGTCTTAGTGAGTTTGCCTAATATTTAAAATCTTACTAAGGTCCTTTAAGTGGACAAAAATTTCACCCTTTATCTCCACAAAGAAATACATGTAAATTAATGAGATTTTTTGCAAAGTGGGCTATTTCAATTCTTAATCTCTTTTACTGGCTAGCAATTACGGGAAATTTAGATGATTTTTTTTTATTATTATTTCTTTAGAGGGATTCTGCTTTTTATGATCTACAGATCAGATCTACCTTTAAAAAGACAGTGGATTTGATTGTATTTGGAAAGGTTAGGTAAAAATTTGCACACTCTACGCTGCCATTGTTTGCATGGGGAAATGGCATACCTGTAAGAATGGCGCCAAGTCAAGTGTAAAAGAACAGGTACTCAGTACATTTGATAAATGAAGAGAAAGATGAGATTGTATGATCTCATGGTTTGGTAAATAGTGTATGATAAATAAAGAAGATATGCTTAAGATATTAGAAAGGAAAATTAGTTCCTTTTTTTCACTTTAGTGAATTACAGCTTCCTGAGATACTGAATAAAAAATTAGAAACTGAGAGCATTTTTTAGTGCAGAGCTGTTGTAAAGTATCTAATTAGATATGAGCAAAATATTCTACCTGTGAAAGTTTTTTCACGCTGTGCACCATTAGTTCTTCATGCAGATTTTGAGTGATAATAGCTTGTCAGTATCTGTTACCCTGAATCTCCAAAGTGATTGAGCAGCTGTGTTAGGTGTGCAGTTTTAACAATGGTGCTAATTGCTTTATTGAGATCAAATAGTAGTGTTTTATTGAAACACCAGGCTGTTGCCAAAGCCTGCCTCTATGAGGCAGTGTAAAGTATTTCTGTATGAAAGAACTTGAGTTACAGCCTGGGTGAACGAGGCTATAGCTGATGCTGAGAATTCATTGCTGTCAAATCTGTGGTTAGAGTGTACTGTCCACTTATGACTCTGAGAAAGCATTTAGCAAAAAAAGGAGAGAATGTTGTTCAACAAAGTGTACTTAAGCTGAGTTTTCAGCTGTACTTAATGCATGTTAACTTATTTTAGTAGTGTTTGTGTTTATATTATTTGGAGAGAGAATATGATTTTGAACCAAAGATTGTTGCTAGTAATTATGCCCAAATTGCTAGTTCAAGTGGAGAGTCAGGAAATGTCATTCAGTATTTCCATTGATTTCCAAACCGAAAGTCAAATCTCTTTACTAAAAATACTTGGAAAGACTTGAAATCTTTCAAGGTCAGTTACTTTTCCAGGAACTACTACTAGCATCTTGAATACTAATACTAGTTGAATACTAATCCCCTTGTCTTTTCAGATAATATATTTTTATTTAAATTAAATTTAGATAAAAATCAGCAGAGTAGCATGAAAGTGAATTCTGGGTTTTGAATCAGAAAAATGAGCTGCATGAATATTTGAACTCATACATGCGTTAAGGTATAATCCTGTTAACTGGCTCTATTTAGTGTTACGTAAAGATGACTTAGTTTTTTGCTGGTCCTTGCTTTCTGTATTGCTGACCTTGCTTAAAAGAGTAAAAGCTAAGTAATGCTTCTTCATTGGTGTGCCAATGAAACTAGGTCTCAGTACATTGAGCTTTATGCTATAAATAGAAGCAGATAATGCTAAGGTTTATTTATGGTTTGTTGGACATATCCTTAATGGGCTTAACTAATAGAACTTAAAAAAAACACCAAAACAAAACCAAATGTGAATATAGTTCATTGTTCTGCCAGCAGTGTCAGATTGCTTTTTTCAGTTACCCTGGTGTCATTCTGTAAATGATCTCGCATGTGCAATACCTGAACATTAAAAGAATTGTTGGATGAATGTGTTTGGCTTTGTAGGTTAGCATTACCAGACATTCAATTGGTGTGTTTTGATTTCTGTAAGTGGCCTGCGCCCTGATGTACAGTGCTGTTTTCTGAAAAGCAACTTATTCTGCTTCATGCAAATGAGTTTCCTTGTGGTCGTATTCAATAATGCATGCTACTTTTTGCATTGCACTTTCACCTCACTGAAAAACATAGCTTTACTCTTCCCTGCTAAATTTTTACACTTGGACTGTGAATGCTTTGGGGGTTTGAAGTTGTTGAATTGTGTTAGTAAACTTAATTTATTTTCTATTCTCTATTAACATATCAAATGGAAGAGTGTGTCTTGATTTAATACCCATGCTTAAAGTATATTTTATAGAGCCTTTCTTTAGGGACACCAATTCCAGGTTGTGACATTAAGTTGGTTTACTTAGTGTTAACACAATACTCCAGGGCCATCAGGCCTTTAAAACTGGTAGTAATACAAGAGAATACTGTTTAGAGCTCTGTCTTTTGTACTTCCTAGCTTGATAGGTAATTTCAGAGGACTGTTTTAACTGAGTCATGATAAAGAATAGTTTATACTGTGAAATTTTAAAAATTATTTTTTGAACTATTAATATCCTTGTCAAGCTGTCTTAGATTGGCTCATAATAAATATAAGAGAGAAATTGCCAGGCTGGGCCTGTGCAGAGGGAAGGAGAAGTTGAGGGATTTCTTCCTGATGTTCAAAGATTCATGTGTTGAATTTCCATTAGCCTGTTATGCAGTCGTCTCTGAACCCAGGCACTGAACTGTATCAGGAGTAATCTTTGTGTTGCTTTTATGTCTGGAATGTCCTTCCTAAAGAAAAAATTAATAAACATTGTAGAATTTAATCTACTACTTAAGAATATTTCGCACTCTTTTGCATTTCTAGGAGTATTACTTGGCACAAGTGTCAATATATCATTTGTGTGCATTGTATATTCAAGTCCACTCACAAGGTAAAATATATTGTGTTCCAATAAAATGATAAAAGATACCACATTTTGTTCTTGGCATAGAAGGAAGGTGGAATACGGAAACATTTTCATTGCTTTACTGCCTTCCAAAATATTTTGGCTTGCTGAAAGAATCCTACCTGGTCTTCAGAAGTGGACAGTTTGCTTTTTGAGTTGTGACAAGTCCAATCAGTGATACAGGAGGACTTGTCTGGATGGAAAAATCAGTGTAACTTTTAAACTAACCTATGTCCTAATTTCAGGTCCACAGTGGAGGGATCTAACGTGTGAGAAATGTTGTATATGCATGCCCACTGAGTCAGGGGTAGTTACAGAGTTTAGCATAAGCTGCGACTAGGCCATTGGTGTGTCTTATGAATGGCTTTTACTTTCTTTATACGTCACTTGTCTTCGTGTAATATTTAATTGACTCCTTCAAATCGTTGTATATTGAATAACATATTAAAATGGCTAAGAAAAACTTTAGGTTTACCTTTATTTTTAGTTTTATGACTAGTTTTTTAATTTTGGCCTTTAGCTTCTGAACATAATGCCTTCATTTTTCTGTAATGTGCAAGAATTAGTAATGATTTAGGGTCCTTTTTAACTAGTTCTAGTATAAATGTCTGGGACAGCAGAAATTGCTTTTCTTTCAGCCTCTTATTTCACTTCACATTTCACTTCATGACTACTCAGCTATTCTGCGGTTAATAGTCTGAGTTCAATAGGTTTTCTTTCTATATTTTTTTATGTTCTCCTCCAGCCCCAAGAAAGTCATGCACATCACATAGATAATTGTTTTAAAATCTTCATTGCTTCAGGTTTTCAGAGTATTGCGAGATTTTATACATATATTTCAACACTAATTTATGTTGAAAGTTTGTTCTTCGCCTATGTGTTGCACTTAAGGCAGTGGAATAATCATATAGAAATGAACCAACGAAGGAAGTGTTAGGGTGAATATTTTTTTAAGTTTGAGGACTAAATTTTATTTTAGACTTACTAGCCATGTCTGTACTAGTAAAGTAAATGGGCCCAGAACTATTGACAGCAAGACTAGCTAGAAAAGAAGATACCATGTCTGTACGATTAAACTCCCTTTCATTGCTAAGAACTGCACAGCTACATCCAGCTGCTTTGGGGAGTGCTGCTTTGGCTGTGTTAACTACCAAACTGCTCCTGGTATTTGTTTGTGTTAGTTTGTGAAGAAGCAGTCTGACAGTTTACCCTTAGAGACAGACTATGAAGAACCAGTGCCCATGAGCACTTTCAGGACGTATTTAATACGCTAAATAGATGTAGCTGTGGAAGATGCAAAAAAGAAGCTTCCCTCTAATATGCTTAATGGAATTACATGTAAATGCATCATTACAACATAAAGCAGAGTGAGTTTAAATTGATTACATATTTAAACATTTAAATTACTCCAGACTTGACCTAATGATGTTAAAAGAGCTGATGCCTGGGCTTCTCTATGTAGGACAAACTATTAGGAATGTATTCCGTACTTGAGAAATATTTTTTCATATGGTAGATGGGAATTAGTAAGACTGTTGACTAAGGGATGAGCATTTTGTAATCCAAGTCCCTAAAAAAAAAAAAAATCGATCCTTTTGTTTTTATGTAAATACTTTTCTACAGTGATTTGTACATTTATTTTTTTTTTACAGTGAATTGAAAGCATAGAAGTGCTCATTTTGGACAAGCTGTAGGTGTGGTGGGGTTTCATGGTGTGAATATATGAACATTTTACTTTAGCTCACCTGCTTTTTTTTTTCTATTTGCAGACACAGTGTTCATTAAAGAGCAAGGGATCTGAGCTGACAGGCTGAGGTCTTTTCCTGGCAATCTAAGAGTCCCTAAGCTTGTTTGTGTCCGGGGAAATCGATCTTACTAGTAGTTCAGAGAACACAGTTTCCCTTTGCTGCAAATAAAATGCTAAGTTATGGCTGGCTAGTCTTAAAAATGAGATTTACTTGTTTTTTTTATATATATCTCTCTCTATAGATATATATATAGAGAGAGATATATATACACACACACATTTTAATTATCACTGATTTTTATCAGTGGTAAAATGAGTAGCAACCACATAAACGCTTACTAAATATCTAATTTGACTGAGAAAATCCTAAGCCATTCTTCTGTTTTTATTTATAAAACTAAAACGTCAGAATAATAATTTTAATGGATTCCCTTTTATTGCCTTAAGGGAAAATGCAGTGCAATTAAGGCAGAGTTTTGACAATTGACTTAGTTTTATGAGTTTTAGTGGTCTTGAGATTCTACAGAGAAGTGTGAGGGGTCATGCACTGATGGCTATGTACGTGTTGATGATGAGACACATGATCAGTTATTTCAGTGTGTGACTTATCTTACTGCAGAAATACTGAGTGAACTGATACGATGACTGTTTTTCCCCCATAGTGTGCTGGAGAAGAGAATTGGGTGGACAGTCGGACTATTTATGTTGGGCATCGTGAACCACCTCCAGGCACTGAAGCATACATTCCACAGAGATTTCCAGATAACCGAATAGTCTCATCAAAGGTAGTAGTATTTTCTTTCATTCATTTACATAAATCAGCTTAAGTTACTCTTTGTGTGTTCGTTTATTTCCTTCAAGATTTTCTTCCTGTACTTCCTATATATTTCTCCTTTACCATGACTGACAAAGATAAAATGAAGGTATATCAAGTTCTTCCACTAATTGCCAGATTGCCTCTAACATGAACAGGAATGGAATGACCTCTCCAATGTTTACTATAGTATATAGTAAAGTCTTAAGAGTGATACTGTGCTTTTCCACAAAGGAGTAGGAAAGCAATTTTTGTTTGGGCAACCCTGGAGTAAAGAAAATCTTCCCAAGGAAAGACAGCATTCTTTGTAATCTAAAGCAATACCTCAAAGTACTAGAAATAATATGATCAATGTAAGTGTTCAACAAATGAAGCTATCTCCACAATAACAGTGCCATTCCCTTCAAAAGGGAAACTGACATATTGACAAAACTCCATAGAAATAATATTCTTTGTTATACATGTACAGGTGAATCATTCTTAAACTCTTGGTATTGTGATACATTTGTGCCCTTTAGAAACCTTCCAGTTGTCCCTCACTTTAACTAGTAAATCTTTCCATAAGCTTCAGCAGCTTTCTGCGAGCAGTTGGGTTGTTGGTACTTGCCACCTGTTTAGACTGACTGGCTTGCTTTAGCTAGAAGTTCGTACTGCAATGGCATGGAAAAGCGAACATTTGCAGCTTATTGTATGGCTAACACTCCAAGAGCTTCAACCTTTTAATGTGCTTAGATTTGAATCTTCATGAGCACACACCTTCAACCTATTATGAAATAATGAATTCAAAAGAATAGCTCCTCTGCTGGGAAAACTTCCTTTTAAACAGTGGCTCAAATCAACAGACTCATTTTAGGAACCCTGGTAGCCTTGTGATCTCAAGGAACTGAGTGCTTACCTTCGTGGATCTGAACACTTGCCATCCATTAATATAATGGCAAAGCTGTAATAAACCCCACACTTCTCTCAAACTGTGTCTCATTTCTTATGTGAAATTTTGTATTTTACTACCTTCCTTCACTACTATTTTTACTCCGTCCTTTCTGTACTTCGTTCAACGACAGTGTAATAACAAACAGCATAGTATGTAGGCATCTTTAATTAGATAGAATATTAGAAGGGTAATGCAGTAAATAATCCAGATGGAATACAGTCAAACTAGTACAGTGAGAAATCCTGTGCTGTACACATGAATTTGTATCGCCTTTTGGATTATTGAAGATAATCAAATTTTATGCAAATCTTTGTACTCCTGTGACGCTTTTCTTATTTTTTCCTCTTGTACGTCTCATCTGGGACATACGTAAATAAAGCCATTGAAGTTACTGCTGACACTTTTTGAAAGAAAAACATCCTACTTGACTCTGCAAGATGTTTGACATCTTTTTGTGATGATAAAATTAGTGGAATTTTCAAGTTACCGTGCTTTGCAGAGTGAGATTTTTAAGTATGATTTAAACCTGGATTGAACTGAGGATCCCTGCCAGCAATTAGTAAATATGTATGATTTCAACTAGTTCAGGACAGAGATTTCACTATGTTTTTATTTGGATATAAAGCATGTTCAGTGAAATGTTTTAAATATTCAACTCTTTAGTTGTGAACTGTATCTGTAAACAGTTCTCCATAAACAAAAGATTATTAGTGGAAATAATTTCTTTATATATACAATGTTTCTCAAATTTTCTGTTTATTGATTAAACTTCTCACACTTAAAAAATAAAATATAAGGCATCTTTGTGAAAGTAAATACAGTGGTGATATTTCAGGAGGGAACAGAGTTCACATAGATGCTTTATAATATTGAACAGTTCCTTAGACTGCTGAAAGCTCTGTTTTATGACAGTTGTCTTTATATGAGAACTTTCCATGCTGTCTTGCCTGTGCTGTCCCTTTCAAGTAAACTCCATTATTCACATGCTCCATCCCGAACAGCCTGGGTAAAGCACCATCGTGACTTGACTTGCATTCATTCTGGTTCTGTAAGCTAGCTAGCTCTTAACCTTTCACTCTGTCCTTGTCACTTAACACTCCCTTATGGACACTACCACAGCTTAGGAAACACAGATGTAAGCTTCCTGAAAAATATTCAAATGTACAAAATTAAGATGGGAAATCCATAATTGTTAGAGTAAAATAAAGATACATGCATGCAAGCACACTGTGTAATGTTACCTCAACCATGAAGGATATTTCCTTCAGCTTTCATCAGTAAGACAGACAGTAACTTTCAGCTGTGCTTTTATAGGTCTTTAATGCTTAGATAAGAAAGTATATGATTGCTCTTCAAGGATGAGGAACTCTGAACTTCCAAGTACAGATTTTACCAATTTAAGACAAACTGAATTTCTAAAATGGGTAGTTTAAAACCATGAGGAAGCCTCATCAATTAGACTATCTGAATGCTGCTATACTAATAAATGCCCTGTCATAAAGCCCTGAAAAAGACAGCAGCTTGAAATAAGGTCTAAGGTTCATGTTATTTCCTTCCAGAGGTAAACTTTACTGTGCTTCACCAGAGGTTTCCTGGTGTCAGCAAGATGATAATTTGATTCCAGCACAGAGGGATATTTCTTCTATATTGCAGTGTCACTGTGGAATGTGGTTAATGTTCTGTCTGCTTAATGACATATTCCTGGTGGTGAAAAATGGTATCTAGACAGAGCTTGGCCAGACAAAAATGCACTTTTTATTTGATGTGTTGATTCAATTATGATTTTAACAATGCATTACAAAAAGGCTGTGTTGAAGTAATAAAAGGCAAAAACTTATGTCTTTTGGATTGTGCATGCAGTTTGCTTATGTTCTAGAGGTAGTGACCTTAGTAAGGTGGATCCTTTATGTTTATCTAACTTTTAGCTACTTCAGCTGCCTAGGGTGTTAGCCTTTAAGGTAGCTGTTGTGTGCCCTTGATTGAATTTATCATGTGACAGTGATGCAGCATGACAAAATACCAGCTAGCAGAAAATCCTAATGTTTCAAATGAGAAGAAAGAAAAAGTAATTGAATTGGCAGGGAGGTTGCTTGCTTGCCTTTTTTTTTTTCTTTAAAAATTATTCACATTTTGAAATTATTTACTGGTTAGTAGAACTGCTATGTCAAAAGGGAAGTAAGTTAAACTATGCAGCGGTAGCAGTTAACAGAACTCGGTGGGAAACAACTTTTTTGTTTCTGAAACAAAATCAGGATAATAAGTTTTTATTTTTTTAAAGACTGATAAATTACAAAATGACTTTTTAATATGAAACTTCCTTAAGGTCCAAGTTTCATATTTTTGTGCTGGGAGTATCCCAATCAGTATGCTAAACAGAGTATCTGTACATGCATAGTAGTATGTGGATATGCCTGGCCAGCTAAGAATTGCCGAAGGTCCATCTGGCTTAGTATGTTGTCACCAGCAGTAAATGCTTAGGGAAGAATGCAAGAACAAGTAAGCATAGAGTGATACGTCCCCTGAATACTCTTAGTATTTGGTGATCTGTGACTTAGCCATTTGAGAGCCAAAAGTGATGATTTTGTATTTAATAAGTCTTCAATGAATTTATCCTCCGTGAATTTCTTCAATGCTTTTTGAGCCCATCTAAATTTTTAGAATACATAATTAAGGCACAGCTAAACTGTAGAAATGTTTGCCAAAAGAAACCATGAATCTTCAATTTGAAACTCGTACTTGCTAATTTCAGTTCATGTTCCAAGTCCTTGAATCTGAGAACAACGGTTATCCCCTGTTTATCATCTTGATTCTGTTAGTGATATTCCACTATATTCCTTTCCAGGCTGAATAACCTTAGTCTGTTCAATAATTGCTTGTGTGGAAGCTCGTTCATACCTGTGCTCAGATTGGTCTGTACCTTTTCCCAAGCCAGCTGTAGAGTTTTTAAGATGGAGAAATGCACAGAGCATTCAATGTGTAGGCTAACTATTGATTTATACAGTGGCATAATGACTTTTTTAGTTCTTTATTCATTTGTTAATAATTTCTAACATTCAAATTCCTTTTCCTGATATCTTTATAGAACTACTATGCTTCAAGGATCTCAGTCATTTGTAGACAAAGTAGGGATTTGCATCTCCTGTTCTAGCTGAATCAATGAACTGAATTCTAATTGAATGTGTACATTTGTCTCTTGAACAGACGGGAAAGTTGTATAGAAAATAAAATCTTTTTGAGGCAACAGTATGGAGTTCTGTAAGAACATGTTTCGTTACAGCTGCTTACTGCTTTTTGACAGACAACCTAGAGAATGAACCACAAGAAAGAACTAAACATTTTAGAGATGCTAGGGTAAAATAGCCTGTTGAATGAGAGATCAGAGACTTCCTGGCGTGTCAGAGACAGCTGACAAACTTAGAAACCCCAGGAACATTCTGCAGGAGGACTGATTGGTTTTTTCCATACCACCCATAGAGAAAGCTGGGTTAGAGAGACTTAGTCTTTTATTCTTCTTTTCAGACTGTGGGTAATCAATACATAGTATTTTGCCTTGATGATCCTGTCTAGCTGCAAATTTTTAATGTCATCATTTCATAAAGAGAAATTTTTACAGCTACAAAAAACACTTGTGCCTGGGTCACTAACATAACTGGAAGCAATGGGGCCTAAGCTCCCAGAAGATGATACTGAAGAGTAGCGGGATATGACTCATGCATGAAATGCAAGATTGAGTCTACAGTGGATGCAGAACTGTTACTTGAAGAATTTGCCCTAAAGTAAAGAGATTTCATTCAAGTTAACTTATGATATGAAATGATGAAATGCTGACTTGTACTGTAGCTTTATTTCCAGTGTAGGTTCTTATAAAGAAGCAATAAGGTGAACTTAGGTGGGAAGATAGTGCTATTATTAACTCCTGCTTTGCAATGCTGTACAACTATATTCATGGACCAGAAGTGCTCCTGGTTTTGTTTCACAAATAAATCAATCTTCTGTTGTCTGCATGTTTCCTTGGGACTTCTCATCAAATACTGATCCAAACATTGATTTGTATGAGAATGGCCTGAAAAAATAAAGCTGCATGTTGAGAATCCTATAAATTGCAAGGGAGGCTTTAGCTACCTTCAGTGCTAATCTGATTAATTGTGAGTCATCTCAGTCGCAGTGACTAATAGTTCAATAAAGTAAGTAATTCTGACACGTTTCAGTGGATGTTGTTGAAATGTTCCTTTCTTTTAGTAGAAATTCATGCCCTTGTGCTATACCTCTTCCCTGCAGCACTCACTCTTGGCGTCATTATAAAAACACAAAGACTGCGGGGACTCTGATTTCTCATTTTGTTGCCACATTTAGAAGAAATGTTAATACTGAAGCTTAAGGAAATATTAAAATGCCTCCACCAAGATGAGGCCCTTGGAACTCGGAGAAGACCTAGGCTGTCCCACACATCTCCAAGGTGATGCTTCATAACTGGAAGGATTTGTCTGGCCTCTATAGGACCATGACATGGCAGTTTCAAGTTGAGGACTTCAAACACAGCCCTTAGCAATGACATTTGAAAGTCAAAAAACCATCGAAAGCCCACAGTGGGAACAGGCATGGTCATGTGTTTGTGAAGCTGATAAATATTTATGTGTAGCATGCCATGTGGCAACAGAGAGGATGGGTAGACACAAATGCATATGGGACAGGTACCAATGCAGGGGATGTTGTGTGTGCCTTCTAGTGTGTGGACATACTGATCTGCTCTAAAAGCAGCTGTAACACGGAGCTCCCAGATTGTGCCTAGGTAATCCACTGACTCACAGACATACTGACTGAAGCAGAAGGTCAGATCCAATGCTGCAAGGGTTAAATAGTCAGGTTTGCCCAGCCATGCCAAAGGGGCAGGAGCTGTTAGCAATGAAGAAGAGTGAAGGGGCTTGATGGGCAATCAGTCTCAAATGCTTCTGAATCAATTGGACTCTAAGCTGCCAGCTCAGCGATAGCAATAGCTGTGATGGGATGGGAATGCATGAGCGTGCAGTTCTCCTTCCAGGCATGGTAATACAGTTTCCTTCTGTGGACACCTGTCCGTGTCTAGAGAGAGCAAGGAAGAGCTGTGAGCTCTTGATGATCCTGCTCGGGGTGGGATTTCCAGAGCAAAGGCGCTCTGCAACCTCCCTTGTG
The DNA here is from genome assembly GCF_964195595.1 of Calonectris borealis. Taxonomy (NCBI): domain Eukaryota; kingdom Metazoa; phylum Chordata; class Aves; order Procellariiformes; family Procellariidae; genus Calonectris; species Calonectris borealis. The sequence continues at coordinate 153,462,429 of NC_134312.1, read as the reverse complement.
TTCCCGGGAGAAGCCATCTACCCTTCCCCTGACTCAGCCCAGGGTTAACAGCGATCTTCTGTTCTCTGCTGGTACTGCCCCAAACAGAGCTTTTAAGTTAAGTTTTTCATATCAGTATGGAGTCTGCATGCAGCAAGAGAGAAGTGGTGAAAGGAAAGAAAGCAGGCAGGTCCAAACCCAACACCAGAGACGACAGGTGTAATTCCCCTCACTTTACATATGAGAAGGTGAAGCTCACTTACTCTCACACACACACTCTCACACTCTTTCTTCTCTTTTCTTAATGCTCTCTGTGACTTCTGTCTTTAGTCAGTCATCCTTGCTGTAAGGTTTTTTAAAATTGTAATTAGATAATCTTCCAGATGCTGGGGGACACCTTTGTTCAGAGGAGTTTCTGGAGATACAGACCCTATTTGATAGGATTGAGAGTTGCTGAAAAAGGACTACTAAAGATACGCTTCTTTGTCATAGAAATCCTGTTTTACCAGCAACTATTTTTAAGGAACCCTATGACAAAATCTGTATGCTTGTTCATTCAAATGTGTAGGCACCATTTGAATTGATTTCCCGAAATCACTTTCATTTTTGCACTGTCTCTGAAGTGTACAGGTAGCTCTTAGTCACATACAAAAGCCCTACACGTAACAGAGCTTACCATGATCCATGTGATGTGAACCACCCTACATCACGTGGTGTGGAGAAACAGAGGTCTCTCACTCAATGGAGTGATAAACTGCGCAGGTGGCATGCATGTTAATACTTTCATTAAAATGTAGTTAATTGTGTATTTCTGTGTTCATTCCAAGTTGTCCTAAACGTTGCAAAGTGCTTTTCAAAATTTCATGCATATTACTATTCCAATTTTATTGAGTCATATGTAAGCACAGAAGACTGAAGTTTTTTGCCTGAAGAAATTAGAGAGTTGAGACTGATTTAATACATGGTAGATCGTAGATCAGTTCTGCTACACACTTCCTGTGTGGTTATAAGCCAGTCACTTGAGATAGACAAGCCATACTCTGGACTCAGTTCTTAGGATTTCAGCTAATTATTGATGTCCTTTTTTCACACTCTTTACTATAGTTTTCTCTGCCAGTTCTCTGTTCTATTAGACTTTACAAATTGTGTTTAAAAAAAAAAAAAAGCAACATTTTTAGAAATAAAACTAGTTTTAAAGAAGTTGTCAAACTTCTGATCAGACCTTTTTCAGCTGTTCTGTTGAAGGGGAATAACTATATGTACATAATATATATAACACATGTTGTTTTAATAGCATAATAATGTTACGTATTATTATATATAAAATGTTATGTGCATATATATGTACATATGTGCATATATATGTACATACACACACACTCTAGTTGTTAAGCTGGCAGCTTTAAGAATGTATTGTCCCTAGGTAATTGATAGATACTATAAAAATCTGTATGTTAAAAATACTGAAGTCACTACGGACATGTTCAAGTTTTGTGTACGTGTCTTGATCTGTTAAAAGAAAAACATTGAAAAACTTAAAGAAGTGACTGCAAGATTATTGTTCAGCTTTTATCTGTTCTTCCCTGAATTTATTATCCTCAAGATAATAAATGGATTCTATTTTGCAGAAGAAGGGATGAGAATCAGCATAGCAAGGTGTCTACAAACCAGGGCTGAAGCAACATAGTAGATATTTTTGTTAGAATAATTTTAAGCATCTACAAGAAACATTGGAAAAGGTTGAAGGAAAGGAGTGAAACCAGAGCAGGTTGGAAGAGAGATGGTGACTGTTTAAAACAAATAAGCTGTAAGAAATTGAGGTGTTGACAGAACTCAATAATGCAATATGGAGTGCTTTTTTCTTACAGCTCCAGCTTTTGGTGTCAGGTGATTACTTAAGAAATTCTCCTTTTACTTAAGAAAATATCTGCCTCTTAAGATAGAAGGAGAAGCTTGAAATGTGAGCCAAAATTCTGACGTACAGATATCAAATGAAAAGGTCAAAATACAGTGTTTAAAAAAATTAAACCATTGTTAAGAAGACCCTATTTTATATTTTTGAATTCATGGGACTGGCTTTAACAAGGAGGTGTTGGAGCTGGAAGCAACATGGCATTAGCAAAGAGGATGCAGGAATTGGTGAGATGGAGCAGGGGCATGAGCAGGAATGCTGTGGAGGTGCACATAAGTAGTCCAAGCACATGATTACAGAAATACACCAGCACTGCAGGTGCTATTACGATTATAAATGGGAAGAAAATCTACTTGAATTATGTTGTTTTGACTCTAGACAGACTGATTTTACAGTTCCTTGCACAGTGCTTCATATGCATCTGTTCGCACAATGTGTTCATCTCTTGGATGAAGACCTAACTCTAGTACTTGCTGACTGATGTATTACCTCTTGTATGCAAAAGGCATGTCTGGGCACTGGCCTTTAAGTCTTTTGCAGCAATTGAAAAAGATCAATTAAGCCTTCCCCAAGTGAAAAGCTTTAAGTGCGTAACTATTTGGATAACCTTATTTTTTTCAAGTGATTTATAGTGAAAAAAGGTAGTTAAATATACCTAAGCTGCTTTTCAGAGTTTACAAAGAGCATGACTAGAAATTATCTGAAGAAGAGAGATGGTACTAACTCTCTATCTGGGCACAGTAATGTGATGTATTCAATATCTTCATTTTAGTGTCTTTTCTTCGAAGATTTTTATTTTGTTCTTGCCTAACTATGGTAGAAAAACTGCCTTGAATGCAGTCATGAGATAAATCTTCTTCTGAGTGGCAGCCACTCTATTGTTTATCCTGGGAGTGGTTATAGTGGTTAAACATTAATCATCCATTTGTAGATAATTGCTCTGAGTTACTGATGGCTGGGCAGGGGGGGATCTGTCTCGACATCTTAGTGGAGTGTCTTTCTTGCCTAAACTCCTTCAAAAATTGTTACTTCTCCTTTGAAGAAGAATGGGCAGAATGATGTACTTTGTATGTCTGAAACCCAGTGTAATAAAGTGCTAAAAGTCTGTCAGGTTGATTGAAAATAAAGTTTTAAGAAGTTCTTTGTGTTAAAGAAGCATCCATTTTAAGTAACACCTGTCAGACCATGAAAGTGATCTGCTCCAGGCCATCCACATTTATTCAGGTAAGAGAGTTGCTGACCAAAGGTGGAGCTGCAGGAAAGACCACTGCTTAACAGGGAAAGCAGTGAACTGAGGTTGGAATATGAGGAGGATCAGGTATTAAGGGTAAAGATGAACATTCAATCTTTGTTGTTTAACTAATCTACTTGACTTCCTCAATCAGCTGTTTTAAATATCTAGTCTGACAACAGTATGCTGTGGCCACACATTTAGTCAAATAACCCTCTAGGAGATTTAAACAGGAAAAAACACTTGTTCTGTCAAAAGAGCTAAACAGAAAAATGTAAACAAAAGTTTTTCACTGAAACCTCTTCATCTTTCCTTCTCAGCAGGCAGAGATTCATAAAGAAATAAATGCACAAGATTAGAAAGCAGATAATTTGCCTGATAATCAAAGTTAATGATGAAAATAAAAAGTTATTGTCATAGAATATGTTGTCTCATATCACAACAGCAGCTTTGAATGATTGGTACTGTTGTGCAAGGAAAAATAATCAAGTCTAACCAGTTCTGTTTTGAAATTCCAAGATAAGTAGTTGGGTAGTGGGCAGTGCAAACAGCATTCCAGTCTGATGAAAAGTATTCTGATTGCACAATGAGAGCACTTGACCTTCCAGCTATTGCATGTATGCCTGCTTGAGTTTTGGCTTGCTCACAGGTGATTTAATACTGAGGTAACTATTAAGCAGAGTGTTTACTTAGGGCATATTTAGAATAGATACTGATTTTTGGCACATGGTAGAAAAAGAACATTTCATTCCTATGTCCTACACATGTCCAGGCTTTAACCTCAAACAAGTAAAAAGATGACTGCATAGTAGGGGCTTCATGTATAACTAAGGCATGCTTCTTGGGGATCCTTTTCATCTGCAGGTGGAATAGAGGTATTTTTCTTCTAGAGCTCTGGCTGTCTTTGCTTTTGGGGCCAAATTTGGAAGATGTATAACTCGTGGCATAATTTGCACATCAGGAAGTATCAGTGCAATCTGCCAAGAAGAGACAAGGCACATTTGTAGCAGAGCAAATAATTAGGAGAAGCTTCTTAGCCTGTCTCCTTTGAAATGAAAGTTACATTGGAGTTGTCATTTTTTTATGTGTCAAATGATAATTTGGATAACAAGATGATAGAATGTTAGTTTTCTAAAGCCATTTTTCACACCTTTTCACACAGTTTTAGCTGACATTTTTACATGCATTCCAATAAGCAATCCTTGCAAATTTTTTTTGACCCACAGAATGATCTGTGTCAAAAGAGTATATTTGAAACTGCTGCAGGGCAGAGGAAGGGACTAGATGATATAAAGTCCTTTCTCTCTCACTTTTATATGATTTTTTTCCTTTGAAGTTTTTGCATTTTCTGTTTGCACTTTTATATACTGTTTGTTATGTCATTTTATTAAATTTTAGATAATTGTAAGATCAGTAGAGAAATATGCAGCCATATACTCTTACTCTGTGTTATAGTTTATTTTGAGGAGTATGCTTGTGTCCAAGCCAAGGAAGAGAAGAGGGGCTTGGACACAATTATTCGGTCAACTTGCTGTGACTGAATAGTTAACTCACAGAGTGCCACCTACCTCCTCAAGTCATGCGTACAAAATGGAAGTGAATTGAAAGTGGTGTTAGAAGTGACTAGGAATTTTTTAAAATTCTTCGATTTAACTGAACTGTTCTATAACTAAATCTCTAAATGAGTACTGTTGCTAGTTAAAAATTATTTCAGTCCCTAGTACCAAGATTATCGCAGCTCAGAAAATTCCTGAGGCAGTTGATATGATTCCAGGAATACATGACTGCCAATTTAAGATTCCATTTCAGTAAATAAATAATATTTAAATTAAATATTATTTAAACAAAATAACAGAAATACTACCATTTTTTGTTCAGTTGAATCTTGAATTGTAAATTATGAATTTCTTTGGTTTTGGAACACAGAATGTGAATAATACTTCTCTGACAAACACTGATAATCTGTGCATTTGTTTTCAGTACACGTTTTGGAACTTTGTACCGAAAAATTTGTTTGAGCAATTCAGAAGAATAGCTAACTTCTATTTTCTCATAATTTTCCTTGTTCAGGTAAGCTATCCCCATTGTTTAATAAATTTCTGGACTCTTCCTAAAAAAACAAGAGGTTGAAAAAGGTTTAAAAATCACTGGTTTTGAAGGGGAGGTAAATGGTTGAGCTTGGATAGCCGTTTACATTCATGATGTGACAAAAGAGTTTTGTTTCATTTCCGGGTTGTAAATGTGAATCTAACCTAAAGAGAAATTGACACCATCACTGGTTTGATGGCAAGACATCTCTTGATAAAACTAAAAAGAATGAGTGTCATTTTTTATTTTTATTTTGTAATAAACAAACATCCAAATCAGTAAAGCCATTGTTATAAATTATGTGGATGATGAACTTTTATTAGTTTTGCTAAATATTATATTTTTTATAACAGAATGATGCCTTGGCAGAAATTTTCCAACTGCGCTGTCATTAAAGCCTGTAGAGAAACCAAAATATAGATGCTTATATAATGCTTGCTTAGGGTGGTACATAAATATTTAGGTTTGTAATTATTACCTCAGATAACTAGTTTGCTGCTTTCTATGTGTCTTCATTATGAATCTTTCACTATCGCTTAAATGTGTTAAGCAATAAAAATCTTACTAAGTTAAGTGAAAAGCGGTATTACTTTGTACACCAGATTGTGCAGAAAGAAAAGCTATGCGGATTCCCAGAGCAGTTTCGTTATCTGAACTCCTTCTATAGAGTATACCTCTTTGTATATAATTGCAGAAGCCACAGCTCAGTATTTCAGGATTTATTCCTTGCATGCATAAGAACAGCTGTATTGTATAATATGTGAAAACAGCACTATGCTGATTTCTAGCACTGCTCAGTAATTTTGCCTCCAAAGCTGCAGCTTTCCAGTCTGGTACTTAAACTCTCGCACGCAAATATTTTTACTAGGCATTAACATCTGAATGTTAATGTGATCTAAGTATAGTATTGTATCTTACTGTAGCATACAGTTATTTTTCAAAGTTTGTATTGAAGTACTGTTCTTTTTAACTAAAGTTCCTTGGTGCTTTGTAACATACTGCTGAAAAATTACTTGAAATGTCTTGCTTGAAAAATCGACTGCTTACATTTACAAAAATATAACTGGAAAATCTTTGTCCCTTTTGTTGCAGTTGATTATTGATACACCTACTAGTCCAGTTACAAGTGGACTCCCACTTTTATTTGTTATCACTGTAACAGCTATCAAACAGGTCAGTAGTTTAGTGACGAAAAGTATAACCAAAAAGAACGTTATTATTTGTTTTGCATTTCAATTTTCCCTGCCTTTTTGTCTTAGATTGTCTTAGGGCAATGCCTGAAGAACAATTGCGATGAACTTTGACGGATTAATTTTATTTTTGTTTCTGTAGTTTAAGTAGAACTGGTTGCTACATTATGTTGTCTCACTAATTCAACACAATCTTCTAAATCACTTTATAATTTTGATGTCCTTGTGTTCCAAGGAATCATTTACATTCTTGTGTTTACTCAGCACACTTTGACTTTTGTTTGTTTCTAAATAACTGTCTACATCCTATTATGTTTTTCCATAATGACTGAAAATTAATTTAATAAGAACTACAAAAGCTTATAAGATAAATCTGCACTTACCTTTGAGATTTCCTTAGCCTTTACAGTATGAACAGATAATAAAAATTATTTTGGTTCAAGTCTTTGGTATATGTTGATTATACTCTACAGTTCATAATGATAGCTGTAGTGCTTTCTACAGTTCAGTATTGAACAGATGTTATAGTATTCTCTCATTTTTAATGTGAAAATTAATCCATGAAATGGAAGTATTTTTTTGAAATCAGTTCTTGCCACATCATTGAGTATAAAAGTTCTTCCTAATAAAAGTTCTTCTGTCGAAATAGAATTGCATAATACATTGAGTTTTCAAATGTGCTCAAGAGAGTTAGATGTAAAAATGCTATGGAATACAAGTGATATTTTCCATGTCATAACCACTGGTGTCTTTGTCCGTCCCAGTCTTTATCCCATGGCAGGACCTTTGAATGGAAAGTTGCAGATTCCCTGTCCTTTACTTTGTCTGTTTGTATAAAACACAAATTCATAGGATAATGAAGCAATCAAAATAGGTTACTCTGCAAAGTCTCTTGAAACAAAATTCTTTATGACTATATATATTATATATAGGGTTAAAAAGTTTGACATAATTGTATGACAGTCAGCAAATATGACCACCTTCAGTCATGTTGTGACTATCATCTTTCAATATGGAGTCCCAGTCTTCCAAAATGTATTTTCTACACTTTTATCTTCTCAGCAACTGCTTTTATAAGTACTTTGCACTTACTCAAGAGTCAATAGAGCTCTATTGACTTTCTTAAGTGAGCAAGAGATGATCACTTAAATACCAGAAATTGTTCTACACTTTGTAAACATCCCTATTCATCAAAATGTCTTCATTAAAATACGTAGTTTTGTTGACTAATTGTAACCGTGAATGCTCTTTTTCATATATGTCCAACATGACTGTATTACTGACGTGTATCATAATTTCATTTGTTATAGTGAAAATATTTTCTTTGTTTTTTCCTTATCTTGATCAAGGATAATTTTTTAATTTTTTGTTGCAAGCTAGAGCTGTTCTGTGTCTTTATAGCCAAATGTGCATCACTGCGTCATTCCATTTCACTGTTTTCTAGGGTTATGAAGATTGGCTTCGACATAAAGCTGACAATGCAATGAACCAATGCCCTGTTCATTTCATTCAACATGGTAAACTGGTTAGAAAGCAAAGCCGAAAATTAAGAGTAAGTAACTATGACTTAACAGATTTTAGGAGTCAGGCTTTACTTCACACTTCTTGTAAAACAAATTATACAGAAATGTAGTGTGATGATGTTGTAGCATTTATTACATGTAATGGAGATTAGACCTGCAATATACTAATTTTTAATTTAATACCTCTGAATAAAGTATTTTTAGATATGTTTCTGCTTTATCTTTGCTTTATTGACTCCTCTTGTAACTGTTCCTTTCATTTTCCATTTTTTAACTTGGAATTTCACTCATGATTTGTCTTTTGTCGTTTCTCCATTTTCAATCCTCTGTGGTTATGCATATTAATAATTTATTTAAGCCTGATTATGATAGTCAACACTACCAATTTGTCCTATGTATACAATACATATATATGCATATATATATATATATAAAACACATTCAGAATACTTTCTTCATTACCCATCAAATCACAGCCTCTTCATTGGCCTTCTGAATGTTGCTACATTCCCTTCCTGGTATTTTGAAGGTTATTTTCAGAAATTAATTTCGACTGCTTCTTTTTTTTTTCTTTTTTGTTAGGAGATTAACTTTTCATCATTATTCTCTTTAGAACTCAGCAAATTCGATAGATACTTGTTTGGAGTTTCCTTCTTTCTAATATCTTTGTTCGGGATATCTTTTTCTGTTCTGCCTTGTTTGCGCATAAATGGCTCCATAGTGTTCACAGCCTTTCTGCTGTGACCTTTCCTTTGAGTGTGACAGCTCCTGCGTAATAAAAAAAATTAAGACATCACATGCTGAGTATTCCATGTGTGTAACTAAACACATAATAATAATAATGATGATGATGATGATGTACCATGTAATTGGAATTTGTATTCCATTAATTAATTTATTGCCCATATTTTCTCAATTTCTCTCCTATTCTTTGCCTTTCAGAAATTGTATTTCAAGCAACTAAATGATAGGAGAACAAGGCATAGGAAATAGTTGCATGGAAAGGGATATCTGTATGGATGGATAAATGGGTAAAATTCTCTGACCCGTATTATGCAAGAAAACAGGCTAGATTGTATAAAGGTAGATCCTTCCGCACTTAAAGCCTGTGGACATTTGATTAAAGAAAAGAAAAAGAGAATTGCTAAAAGATGAGGTTTCTTTTTCACAGAATCACAGACTGGTTGAGGTTGGCAGGCATCTCTGGAGGTCATCTGGTCCAACCCCCCAGCTCATACAGGGCCACCAAGAGCTGGTTGTCCAGACAGGTTTTAAATTCCTCCAAGGAGGGAGACTCCACAGTCTCCCTGGGCAAACTGTGCCAGTGCACAGTCATCCTCCCAGTGAAAATGAGATGGACCCTCCCATGTTTCAGGTTGTGCCCGTTGCTTCTGGTCCTGTCATTGGGCACCACTGAAAAGAGCCTGGCTCCGTCCTCTGCACCTTTAGCTGACACAGTGGCAAATGTTGTCAGAACACCTTTTAAATTTTATTAAGAAGATGCTCTTTGCTAGTGTTTTTAATTGTTTTGTTTTTTTTTTTTCTTATTCCTACCTTTTTCCTTTTGCAAATTGTTTAGATTATTAACTTCTGTTTTAATAGGCTGTTGTATTATAGATTGTTCCTGGCTTGCAGGGTGACTTGTATGCCGTGGGTTACAGAGAGGTAATCTTGCTAGATTGATTAATAAATAATAAGGATTATTCAACACTTATGATCTGTGAAAATCAGATGTAAGGGGACTCTTTTGTCTTTATGAGTTGGACCTAGAAACTCACTTTCTGAAACTTAAGTTTTCAGTGGCAACTTAAAAGCTCCAGACACAGTGGGCATTTTTTCTCATGCTTGTTCTTGTAGTGACACTTTACTATCAGAAGGGTTTTGTTCGCTAAACTGGCCTCCCGACTTTCTCTCTGGCCAGATTCAATGTTCTGAAGAATTCTGATTTTTCCTTTCATGGCATCTGTAGAGGTGATTAAACTTTCAGTAATATCGCTGTGTTTTAGGTAGCTGATAATTACATTAATGTTGTTTTCGGTGGTAAAGACAGCTAGTAAAATCAAAATAGTTACGTGGTGTTCTTACAGTTTGTTCTAGGAATAGGTGGATTCTCTGTCACCGAACAGTTTATTCAAGATAATTCCCTAACAGTGTCTTGTCTGGTTTTGGTAAAGTTCTCACTCTGAGGGCTTTATTATAATTTATCATGTCACTGTCTTTCATAGTGAATGATTTTGTGGCAAAAAGGCAGGTTGTTGTGAAGATACATCTTGGAAGAATAAGGCAACTTGAGCAGTAGTCTGGTCCGTCAGGGTCCACCGCTCTTCGGGATGAAGGCCCTGTATTGTTCAGGCTGGCTCCAGCCAAGACATTCACCACCTCCTGTTCCAAACCTACCCCTTCACTGTCTCACTACATATCTTCACTTCCCTGGGTCTGCAGAATGATATGTGAGAAGTCATTTAATCAAAAGGAAATACATAAGGAAATTAATCCCTTCCTAAATTTGAATGGGCCAAAACTTTTTATTATTGGTTAAAAGTGCAGCTTCTTTTCCCTAGAAATGGGGATTATGCTGTTCTAATACGTCTCTAATTTTCATTTAGAGACTGAAAATTAGTAAACCATACAGCTCCGCTGCTGCACTAGAAGTCGTGATTTTCAAAAAGACGCCATTGTTTACACAAAAGATGGAAAAATTCTTATTGACGTTTCTGTTAATTTTCATACCTGATTGTTGCAGGTATGCTTAGCAACTTGCATGCTCCTATGCCATATGTACAATCTGCAATTTTTCATTGCTATTGGTTAAAAAAAAAGCCTTTTTCATATCTACAAGAAGTTAAATCTCATTATCATCATTGTTCTGGTTCTTCAATACATGTTAGTAAAGCTTATCTAAGCTGTCACAATTTTATTATTAGATGTTACTATTGCTGATTGTTATCAGGCTATTTTGCTTAACTAGAATTAGCTGACTCCTGCCAACTGCTAAGGATATTGGAATTTAGCTTCATAAGTTTATCACGAGAACAATGATTAAGCTGAATCTTATGAGAATGAATTATGACATAAAAGTATATTGAACAGATGTTGAGCTACATGAAAAATTGCAAAAATTATATATTTTGATGGGATTTTTATTGAAAATTTGATATTCTTAAAACATGTAGTATATCTTTGCCATTTGTTCATTTTTTTTATATTCCTTTGTAAAAGATGACCTCCAAAAATGTATCAAAGGCTGTTTTTCTCAAATGAATGGTTTACAGTAATATTTTGAATTTATAGTTTGTTGGCTGTTCTGTGACACTCTTTAACACGCTGTAAGATATTACCTATGTTTGCATGAATAAAAATTAATTTGCTCACCTTTAAACATGGATAAAAATAGGATGGACTTCTAGTCATAAATTCTGCTGAAAATGCATCCTGTTTTCATTGGCAGACTTGGAATTCCTAGTTTTTTCAGCTATCTCTAATTATAATATTCAGAGCTAGATGCTTATCCTCAAGAGCCAACATGAGTAGCTCACATCTCCAGCTGTTTTTGAAACAATGTTTTGTTGTATTTAGCCTTAAAACAAGAATAGTATCTTCCATCTCTCAAATAACGTTGCAAAACCTAATAAGACAGTACTTGCAAAACGGTTATCCTGAGAGGAAAGGTAGTACACAGTAGACCTCAGTCATTCTACAAGGTGTAATTCAGTTTTTTAGAGATATTTCTGTAGTTCTTTACTCCTGTGGTAAAATCCTGGTGTAAATAAAAATTGATGAGTTTTCAAGATATTTGAGTGAACCTAGGTTTTGGTTTTGAAATCTGAAATTCGGGCTGCTACATAAATGATAAATGCATTTTATTTTGTTGTGTTTTTCCCCTAGGTTGGAGATATTGTAATGGTAAAAGAAGATGAAACATTCCCTTGTGACTTAATATTTCTATCAAGTAGTAGAGGAGATGGAACATGTTTTGTTACAACAGCTAGTTTGGATGGTGAATCCAGTCATAAAGTAATTAAATGTTCTACGTTTTCTTTTTAAGGCAAAGTTTGCATTTAATTTTTTGCACAGATCACAATATGACTTCATGCTTGTAAGTGTGAGTAGATACACTAACTTGTGTAACTTAGTTTCTACAAGTTGACTTCATTTCTCTTGAAGTATCATTATTTTATGGAAAGTTTTAAAACATATTTATTTGTGATTTTTTCTGTGTCTAGTATAGGCATACAGATTACAGAGATAATGTACAAACTTTTTTGTACTTAATTGGTTTGACGGTGACCTGATTTGTAAGTCCACTGCAAGGTACTTGCATATAATGTAAGAAGATGTCCAATTAGGAGCATTTAAAGGTGCATCTTATTTGAACTATGAGCTCTCATGTAAAAGTTAGTAAATCTATTTCATGCTGAACTGGAGGTACATGTGCAGATTAATGTCTTGTATATCTGTCCTTACTTTTTAAATCTTATTTATACCTTTTTATTCATTCCAGACTTATTATGCTGTTCAAGATACAAAGGCATTTCACAATGAACAAGAAATCGATGCACTACATGCTACCATTGAATGTGAACAACCTCAGCCTGACCTTTATAAGTAAGAAAGTAATTCTTACCTGTTTCATTTAAGGTACCCTAGCAATAAATTATAAGAATATCATGATGAAAAGATACTGGCTGCATCTGGCTGGTTAGAGTGGGCCCCAGAGTCAGCTTGAAAAGTTAGGTTAGTCTTCCATCCATGCTCCTTTCCTGCAGGTAGTTGGCTGGTCCGCTCTAGGGCAGTGGTCTCCAAAGGGGGGTGCACAAGACGATCCATTGGGGTGCGTGACGAAAATTTTAGAACTTCTATTTATTTTTTTAATCTAAAAAGTAAGAAAGAAATTAAGCTGTACTAATACTTAATATATTTCTTGACACTGGCACTTCTACTCAGTCTGTATGTCAGAGAGTTCTCACATACAGTTCGTGAGGAATCTCCAGGGGGAAGAGAGGGTGTTCCACAACGTGGAGAGGTTGTCAGTGGCACCCTCACTCGTTCCTTTGTTTTCAGCTTATTGTGAAGTATTGCAGTTTATGAGTGCCCGGTTAAGTGGGTTTATGGATTATATTATCTAGTTGTAACTAAAGTAATCCTCACAAAATGATCAAGTGGCTTAAAAAGAAAATGTGGATTGAAGATAATACTAACAATGCAAGCACAAGTGAACAACAAGAAAATGGCAAACACTTCCACTCCTAGTACGAGTTCTTCATCAGCCACTTTACAAGGTAAAACCAATGCCAATCTAATCAGATCTGACAAGAAGTTGGCCAGAAAAATTTTAAATTCTCAAGGCTATTTGAAATACGGATTTATATGTGCTATTGTTAACGATGAATCTCACCCCATGTGCTTTGAGATACTAGCTAATGATAGTATGAAGCCATCATGATTAGCGAGACATTTAAAAACTAAGCATCCAGAACATGAAGAAAAATGTCTACAGTTTTTTAGCAATGTTTAAAGTCATGCAGTACTCGGTATTTTACAAAAGTACTGTACAGAATTTCACTAAACTTAATGATAAATCTTTAGAAGCCTCTTTTGAGATTTCTTTCTTAATAGTGAAAGACAAAAGGCTCATACCATAGAGGAAACACTTGTTCTTCTTGCCGCAGTAAAAATAGCTGAAATAATACACAGAAAACAGTATGGCGACAAACTAAAATGGACTCTTTTGTCAGCAAATACTGTTGGAAGATGCAGAGAAAACTTATTTCTGAGGTGTGGAGGTATCTCTTTTCCCTGATCTCAGTGACCAAGGAACTGGTCTAGAAATCTGCAAGAGAACAGATTCTTTAGAAAACTGATTCCATGAATGGCTCGATCCTTTTTTAAATACCTGGCTCACAAAGTGAATGGTTGGAAGTTGAAGCTCACGCTATTATAGATGGTGGAATTTGCTGGGACAACTGTTGACGCATGAATAATGAGAACGCTTATTGGTAGACAGCTTCTATCTCTGCTAATTTTTACTTGGCACTTTACCTCTTAACAAACCACAGTGGCGAATCTTTGTTTCCAAAGGCACATGGTCATTTTACATTATAATGCATCATAACAAACTGTACAGTGTCTTTAGATGTGGCTCTACTGTTTTGTATATTCTCTCAGCAGACAGGTCACCACTCCTCTGAGCCTGAGAGGTTCCCTTTCAGGGTAACAGACCCACCAGCTCCCCACAATTTACTCTGCCATCCAGAATGCTGATGTCGGGCTTAATCCCTTTTGATTTGAGGTTACTCACTTGGTATTGCAAATACAGTGTACTGGGTCTGGCTGGAATGGAGTAAATTTTCTTCATAGCAGCCCATGTGGTGTAGTGTTTTTGATTTGTGACTAAAACAGTGTTAATAACACACCAGTGTTTTAGCTGTGGCTGAAAAGTGCTTGCACCGTGTCAAGGCTTTCTCTGTTTCTCACTCTGCCCCTCCAACAAGTAGGCTGGGGGTGGGCAAGAGGCTGGGAGCGGACACAGCCAGGATATCTGACTTCAGTTGGCATGATGGATATTCCGTGCCATATAATGTCATGCTCAGCAATAAAACTGGGGGGTAGTCTTTCCAAAGTAGCTGTTGCTTGGAGACTGGCGGGGCACCGGTCTGCTTATGGGAGGTGGTGAGTGGTTGCCTTTGCATCACTTGTTTTTTTTCCTTCACCTATTAAACTGTCATTATCTCGCTTTTGCTCTTCCGATTCTCTCCCCTATCCTGCTGGGGAGGGAAAGAGCGAGAGGCTAGTGGGTGCTTAGTTGCTATCCAGGGTCAACCCACCGCAGACGGATAAAATGTACTTAGAGATATTCAGAGGGAAAATTGCTTATTGGCCTTATGCTTTTGTTTTGTTTTGTTTTTAACTCAGTTGTAGCTTTTAGGTTTTGTGAAGGATAGTAACTACCTCATGTAGTTTAGGGAATAAGATTTCTTGTTATTTCTTGCTAATGGGTCTACTTAGAAGATTTGTTCCTAATTTTATAATCTCATGTCTTTTTATATGCAAACTTTACATTGACTTACTGTTCCGTGTATTTTTGTGTTTACTTGTTTTAAATATAACCATATGTATCTCTATGTTCTTGTTTATGTACTGGATAATCAGAGCGCGTTCAATTGGAAACTGCTTACTATAATAAATACTTTCTAGAAAATACTTCTCAATCTATTCTCACATATATGTTTAAAAATTGAAGTAATTCGCTTTGGTTTTAGATATGTATGTGTGGTATATATATCTGTATATAGAGAGAATTATATGTCCTTGTAATGTACATTAAAAAAATGGAAATATTGGGACATATATGTGTAAGAATACGCAAATTAGCAGTGCTGCTAAACTACTGGTATATTTCCCTTGCAGATTTGTTGGTCGAATAAATGTTTACCATGATAGGAATGAGCCTACTGCAAGGTAGGAAAAATCCAGAGTTTCTACACATTTAAACATTTTCAGGGTTGAATGAGCATTATCAATAATGAGAATTATCTTTGCTTCACCAACATTGTGCTGCCTTGTCTTATTGATAGAATATTCTTCTCTTAGAAGTTTCCAGACTGTTACTTCATATATCATAAATATTTCATCTTTTAATCAGATAGATTTCTCTTATTTTATATTTTTATGTCTTTATTCAACTTCAATTTTTATTTGACATGTATTTAGTTTGTAAATGATGCTGATAGGATTTTGACAGTACTGGTACAATACTGCCCCATTAGCGTGGGTTCTTGGTAGTGCACCAAGCAATATGAATTGTCTATTTCCCTCATTTTTCTTCTTAGAAATTGAAGAATTTGAACTGCCAAAACAGTTTAGTTTTACTAAGGGTGTTTGTACATTTGTCTAAACTGTCCACAGTGTTGTGTGTGTTCAGGAAGGCAACATCCAGGGAAATGCATTTTGATGTGGTGTAGGGGACAGCGGTCTGTTACCCTGGGTCTGGCACCTAGAAGGGTCTCTGCCTCCTGTGCAAATAGGTTTCATCCTGAAGGGAGTGCGGTGCTTTCTGCTCAAGGAGCAGCCTAGGACATTCCATGTCCAGCAGATAGAGAAGAAAAATGAAGCACAAAAGAGGCACGAGTCTTCCTGTCTTTTCTGCCTAGGATCTTCTGTCTACCAGCAAGGAAGAGATTTGCTGTACCTGGTTTTGTTCAGGTCCTTGCCACAAAGAGGCAAAGCAATAGGAGAGAAAGGCTTCTCGCTCAGGTGATATCCTAGACCCCAGCATGTGGGAAGTTATTCCATTCTGGCTAAGCGCCTTCCTAACCTCAGTGTGTCTGTAGATACGTGATCTTCTATCACAGTCTGCTATGAAAACTGTCTTTTTTGCTTCTTTCACTTTAAAGATTCTTTTGACTAATAAAGTTGGTTGGAAATGAACTTGGGTGGGAGAGGAAAGGAAAATAAGCAGAAAATACCTTTTTAATCTCAACAGCAATAGATTGATCTGTGTATAACACATGAGAAGAAAATCTGTGGCATTAAGACTTGTATTCCTTGGACAGCACTATTAGAGCAATTGATACTTTTTACCATATTGGGGTATAATGTCTTATAATCCAAATCATTCATACAACATCACTCCGCTGGTTTAAATGGAACTAGTTTCAGGTTTTACATCAGAATTATGGCCCTGGGGTTTTTGTTTGTTTAGAGTTTCTTGATTTTGGGGGGTTTCATACCACAAGAACACTTCGAATAACATTAAAAAATACTGAACTTACTTCTTGGGTTTTTTCCATTGCTGTATAGATAGGGTCTGACAATTCTGCATGCTGTCTGTCTATAAAGTAGTCCTTGTTTTTGCACTCCTATCGTGATTTTTATTACATACCATGCTCCAAAATATTATTTTAAACTGCATGGGGATCCTTACATTAATTCCCCTAGTCCTCAATAAATTATTTTACCTATATTCATCTTTATGCTTTGAAATGTATACAGTAAGTATCAAATAATACCTTGTCTGCCATTTATACTTAAAATAAAATGGAAGAATGTATTGTCCTTATTAAGTAATTCTAACGTGCAGGACACTGTAGTTTATATAAGCCTAAAGACTTGAATCAGTATTTTTAAAAATAAGCACCTTACGATTAGGATGATGAGTCTTTATTTAGGTACCTACATATGTGGTTTTTAGATGCATTGCTTTAAGACTTGAATTGTGAAATTATGAGCTTAATTTTGGGCATCTGTATTTATATTTTTAATTTTCACTTAAAAGCTTTAAATATTGCTAGTAATTTTGTTACACAAAATAAAAATATTTGAGTAAAACTAATTTCTTGTTTTACATGGCTTTCACTAAGGTCTGCTGTTTCTCTCTAAATGTTTATATTTTGTAATACTTATCTTTTGCAGGCCATTAGGATCCGAAAATCTGCTTCTTAGAGGAGCCACTTTAAAGAATACAGAAAAAATCTTTGGTAAATATTTCTATTGATTATTTAAATGGACCCTGAAGTAATAAACAAATATCAAACAAGGTTACAACCCTACGGTTAATACTGAGCATAGGATTTCTATTGAAGCACTCGATTTACAACTTCTTTATTAGGTTTACTGTTGCTATAATTGCAGTAAAATAACTATTAATGATGTACAATGACTATAGAGATTTTTGGGAGGGGAATTTTATAGTTTAGTTTTCAAAGATCAGCGAAGATGACTCAACTTCTTAATGTAACTATATGGCTTTTGAACAAGCACTGTGAATTAATAATGTTGTCCCAAAGCAGTTAATGAGCCTGTGGAAAAATTTTAAATCTGTTTTGCTCATTTGTCAACCAGATATAAATATGGCTGATTTTAAAAAAAAAAAAATCCACTTAAACAGTTCCTGATCAGAATTAGACTGTCTGCTAGCCAGTGTATTTTGTATGTATGAATTGTCTTTGTTCCATGGAAAATTTTGAATATTTTAGCAGAAATAGGAAGCAAAAACCGAGATATGTTTTTTGGAAATTCTTCAAGAAAGCCTAGTGGGAGTAGTAGTTCTGTTGTAACAAGTCATTCTTTGCTGGTGACAAAAGGGATAAGATCCAAGTCATCCTCTATCATATACAACTTCAGTACTCCCAAGAAAGAAGATCATAGATAGCCATAAACTGCTTAGCCTAAAATACAAAAATCTTGTAACTTTTTCTCAAAAAAAAAGTGTAAAAAGTATGTATTAATTTAAACTTCCTCTCTTTGCTTTTAATTGTAATCTAAAACAGATGAACTAATATAATTAGTTTGTAGTAAGTATTTCTGTAAACTTCAGAGGATGGTTTTAATGTTTCTGTTAATTTGTGTGTCAAGCAGAGATGTTCCTAATACGAATGGTTGTTTCTGGTCTGCCTAACACATGCAGTGTTTGCCATTACCCCAGCACAATGCATATCCCAAATTATTTTATTTTAGCAATGTACAATTGTGCTGGTTTAATAAGCACTTTAAATCCATCTTCTTGTTTACAGCTTCTTTTAGTTGTTGTATTTAATCTTCTGAAGTTTAGACTCTCGATCTGTGTTATCAACAGGAAATTGGTATCAAGAGATCACTCTTTTCACAATTTAATTTTTCCTGAAGCAAGCAAAATCAATGGCTGCCTTTTATTCTTCTTGGATGTATTATGTAGTTTAGCCCTATCTGGATTTTCTTTTACAATGTATGACTTAGATTCTAAAATTAAATCCAAAAAAAGAACTTAAAAACACAAGGGGGTTTATTCAAAACCCAGCTTTGGTTTGGCTTTGATACATAGCATGTGTTAGCAATTGGGAACTGTGACTCTGGAGTGGGATGTAAATGCTGCTTAAAATTTCCCTCTAAGAACCAAGATATTAAAGCTGTTTCTAGTTTTTGAGTATCATCCAAATCTTTGTCTTTTTCTTCAGACTACAGAGAATTAAAGAAATGGTAGAGTATAATAATCCAGTGAATTATGCTTTTATGAAGTTATTGTACTGTGCAATCTTTATTAAAACAAGTTGTCTAATTTCAGGTGTTGCTATCTACACTGGCATGGAAACTAAGATGGCATTAAATTACCAGGCAAAATCACAGAAGCGATCTGCTGTAGAAAAGTAAAATTTCTAATACTTATTTTGGGGCTGGAAAACTGCGTGTTTAAATGGTGAATGAAAGGGGATTTTTTTTTTTTTTTTTTGCTAAAAGTGTATGTTTCATTGATTTAAATTAGAAAAGAGGTCGGGGGACTTACAATTTGCTTTGTTTTGTTTATCATTTTTTACTTACAAAATCAGTCATATAACACCATATAAATTAGGTTCTCAATACTAAATTATTATTAAATGTTAAATGTTAAAAAAAAAGCCACCTTAATGTAATGCTTACCTTTTTAAGATACGATGTGTTTTGCTGTTCCAGAAGACCTTTCTTTCACTGGTTAGAGTACACCTACCAACAGCTTTCCAAGATTATGTGCTTCAATATCCTAACATTCCTTTTCATTGCAACTAATTCTTGAATTCAGTAAAAATAACTTTTTTGATGCACTTCACTTCGGATCAACTGCAGTAACACAAAGCTTGTCTGTGGCAGGTTTTCCATGGTTTAGCTAAAATTAAAAGTTCCATTCAGGCTTATATGATGGGAAAGGAAGACACTGCTGTCCTCAAGGAATGAGCTGACGTTGGTTGCTTAGTTTTTTTAAAGTAGAGAGAATTATTTTCTAGTCCTACTCTGCTATCCGAAATCATCAGCTCTGAGTAAGGTGTCCAACCTTGTGAAGAAAAAGACGTCATTGATTAAGGCAAGATGTACCGACCAGCTGACAGCCCTTCTCTTATGCAGTGACTGAGCAATGATGATGTGTCTCTTTATTGTTATTGATGTATAACCCATGGCTTTTAGTTCATGCCCGTCATTAATGAAAATATAATTTTAAATGCAGAGTGTTCTTGCTCTTTCTTTTTTTAGACCTGTCTAGAAAGAGTTAAACCATTACAGCTACATAGCAAAATGTTCTCGATAGATTTATATTTCTATAAAAGTCTTTGTGTGAGTGTTTTTATATTGGTTCAGAGAAATGGCATAAAAAGGTCTGCAGATACAAGCCCGGTTACTCTGTTATGATTCCGTCTATGCTGTTGTTTTCACTAATATACTAGGTTTGATAATGTGTCACACACATTTTGGAAACAATTATAGCAGTTAACATTTTAAATAGAAAATGGTCCTCAATAATACTTTTCTTCATTGGGAAAACACTGTAGAGAAGTTATTTAATATCATAGCATTGTTAGAGTTGCAGCAAATGTTAGGCTGAAGCACAAGTATAACATTTTTTAATAAACTCTGTAGTTTATATGCTAATGGAATTCTTATTTTGCTTTTTTTTTGTTTAGATCAATGAATGTATTCCTTATTGTATACCTCTGTATTCTCATCAGTAAAGCACTAATAAATACTGTCCTGAAGTATGTCTGGCAGAGTGAACCATTTCGTGATGAGCCATGGTATAATCAGAAAACAGAGCCAGAAAGGAAAAGAAATTTGGTATGGAAATAAATTAAAATACCAAAAAAGTTTCACTAAACCCTTAATTTATAAGAATCCTACTGAAAAGTATATACAGCCTGCTTACTTACCAATCATAAGTTGTTGCTTTTTTTGCTAACAATGGTGACGGTATATTTGTAGAAAACTTGTATATTCAATTTTTACACTTAATTTGTATGTGTGAATTTAACTGATGAGAAAATGTCTATTTTAGTATAAAAAAACTCATGAAAGTGTTTTGGAGTTTCCTGTCATTTATGTGAATTACTAAAAACTGACCTTCTGCAGAGAAATACAGGACTGAAACGAATCCCACAACTATTGGCAATCATATAACAGACATGTTCAAAAGAATCTGCTGTAGGAATCTCTGTAAAAATGCCCCTCAAAAGCTTGGTTTCATATAGCTCTGTAACTCTGTCATGAGTACTAGAGACCAGTAACAGAGTTGTCCCATGTCCTTACGGGAGCAAGGACATAGTCCAGAACGGATACCCAGATGATCCAAAGTAACGAACTGAACCCAGCACTACAGGAAGCATAATATTATTTCACTAAACCCTCCCAGTTGGACTAAGGGAAAATTTCCTTCTTTACCCTAAAAGCATGATGAGCAGATGCTAGCCAGGCATGTTCTAGATTTCTCATTACCACCAGTAACACTATCTCAACCTGCTCAGCAGGTTGACTGTACTTTGAACAAGTCTCCACCACTGAAAAAATTGAGCCAGGTTAGGTGCGCACATTCTATTTGTATTGAGAGAAGGAAGGGAAACGCTTTATTTATTAATGAAATGCTGCCTGAAAGTTATGTAATTGGGTAATCCTTCAATGAGTTGCTGTAGTTCTATGGTATTTTTCTGGTAAAAATACAGAATGTACATTTTACTGTTTTCCTTGTTCTCATACGGGTATTCACCACTCTCATTAGCTGCTCTAGAACTTTACAACAATGATGTGTAACTGTACTCTACACCTGTATGTCTGTAAAGAAAAATACAAATTTAAAACAAAAAAGTTTTTTTCTTCATGCCAAATTAGTTTTGATGTGTTAAGTCATGAGGCTATGCATCCTGTGCTGAACTGTGAGCTGTGAAAGCTGTTGCTTACTGTTTGAAAGTTATTAGAAAAAATAATTTGCGAATGTATGTAGTCATCTTTCGCTTTTTGATGGTACATGAAAAATCAATATTTTCATCTTGTTTCTTTGGCAGTTTCTTCGAGCTTTTACAGACTTCCTTGCATTCATGGTTCTTTTCAACTACATTATTCCTGTATCCATGTATGTCACTGTGGAAATGCAGAAATTTCTTGGTTCTTATTTCCTTACATGGGATGAGGAAATGTTTGATGAGGACACAGGTGAAGGACCACTGGTGAATACTTCTGACCTCAATGAAGAGTTGGGACAGGTAAATTTCATTGAATGATAAATTTTTTCAACTGTTTCTACCATAATTTTTTATTTTAAAATTGTCACTTCAAATTTTTTTTTTGCTGCTTAGTGTGCATTTTCTTTAGTGCTGATTATTTTTAAAAATAAAATTTGAGATCTTCTCATTTTCAGAATCAAAAATTCTGGTTTCTCAGCCAGTCAGTGGAAGTCAATTAGTATTACTGTATTAGTAAAGGATAAACACTTTAAGAAGGTGATGATTTCTCTCCATTGACTATAGAGGGAGATTATATAAGCATCTAACTTCCTTAGAGTAAAAGTCAGATGGGAAAAAAAAACTTTTTGTCTGGCTAGACTGACACCAAATCTCCAGACACAAGTTTCATCCAGTAAAATGATTGACTGCCACTCTCATTTTCCAAAAGAAATTTACGTTTAGTATTCTGCGTTAAGAAAATCATCACCTTGACACAGATAAGCATGAATATTTTTTGAGAAAATATTTAGGATCTCTATTAATTAAAAATGTTTTCATAGGTTTTCAATAAATAAATGAGATGGTGTATTTCCTTATTTTTGTACAGCCAAATTAGTAATTAAGCTTTTAGGAACACATATCTATTGGGATAAAAGCTGTTAACAAGTATTTTGTTATTATGGGAGACAATTGGCACTGTCTTTAGAGAAACTGATGAATCATGGGCTGGATGAGCAGACAGTGAGGTGGATTGAAAACTGGCTGAATGGCCAGGCCCAGAGGGTGGTGGTCAGCAGCGCAAAGTCCGGTGGGAGGCCAGTAACTAGCGGTGTACATCAGGGGTGTCCAGTCCTGATCATTAATGATCTGGATGACAGGGCACAGTGTACCCTGGAGGCCACCCAGCAGTAAAGCAGCTTGGCAGAAAAGGACCTGGGGGTCCTGCTGGACACCAAGTTGAACATGCACCAGCAATGTGTCCTTCTGGCAAAGAAGGCGAATGGTATCCTCGTCTGCATTAGACAGAGTATTGCGAGCAGGTGGAGAGAGGTGATCCTTCTCCTCCACTCTGCACTGGTGAGGCCATACCTGGAGTACTGCGTCCAGTTCTGGGCTCCCCAGTACAAAAGACATGGACATACCGGAGGGAGTCCAGTGAAGGGCCACAAAGATGGTGAAAGGACTGGAGCATCTCTTATGTGAGGACAGGCTGAGAGAGCTGGGACTGTCCAGCCTGGAGAAGGGAAGATGCAGGGAGGATCTTATCAATGTATATAAAAACCTGAAGGGAGGGTGCAAACAGAATGGCGCCAGGCTTTTTTCAGTGGTGCCCAGTGACGGGACCAGAGGCAATGGGCACAACCTGAAACAGGAGGGTCCGTCTGAACATCAGCAAACACTATTTTACTATCACGGTGATTGAGTTGCCCAGGCAGACTGTGAGTCTCCATCCTTAGAGATAACCAAAACCTGTCTGGACATGGTCCTGGGCCGTGGTTCTTGGGGGCCATGTTTGAGCAGGGTGGGTGGACCAGATGACCTCCAGAGGTGCCCTCCAACCTCAACCGTTCTGTGATTCTGTTATAAAAAATAACTTACTACTACTAAATTTAAGTGTCGTCCCTAGAATGGGACCCTCATCAGTACTTGGCATTATTAGTATGAATCCAATGAACTAAATTTTGCTTCTACATTTCTGAAAGATGATATACATTGTATTTCTAATGAAGGCTTTGATTGCAAATCCTTATTTGTGGTTGTAGTAAATACTGTCAGAGTGATATACATGCTTTATTCCTTTTTTCATGTAATGGATGTTGATCCCAAAGCAGCACACTGAATGAATAAAAGATGCTTCCTTGATAGCATTTTGTATCTTATATAAATGTATTATGAAACTGAATATAGGAGTTGAGATGAAAGAAATCCATATAAATCCTGCCCACTTTGAAAAAAGTTGAATACAGGTATTGTGTCCACAGATAACAAACCACTGGAAAATTTGGAAACTTGCCTTTTCAGATTAATGAATATTAGAAAAGTCAATCTAGGAGGAAAGTTCACATATTTAATAACTTCTCTTATGACTGAGAGCAAAAATTTGATTTTTGTTTTGTTTGATGCACTTGATAAATTTTTGAAGTTTGTTAAACAATCTGATGAATACTAAATAATTGCCTTACTTCCAGTGTTTAATTCCTATCCTTACATAATGCTCTCAGTTTATCAAATACATACATGCAATCTGTATACAATACCTATATTCAATATCCAAAATTGAGCTCGTGCCGATCTAGCTGTTCTGGTTTATAGTTCAGGTTTTGGTTTCGTTTTTGATGTCGTTATCCTTAAATGCTGGGGCTCATTGTAAAATATAAAATTAATGAAAAATTCAATATTGAGACAAAAGAAGTGTTTCCAGGGCAATAACAGTGCCCCTGTGTATAACTGAATGTCACCATTAGTCCAGAGTCCTCATTTAAACTAACATAATTGTAGTGGGGAATTCTGTTAATACCCTAAGGACCATTCTGACAGTAACTGATCCAAATCCAGGCATGTACATTAAATAATGATCCCTGGGAAATGGAATTTTTGTGCATTTTGTTTCCATAAATATCTGTCTTGCAGCAAGAAAGACATGAAAAACCAAAAAGGAGCTTGAGAGAAGAGTGAAAGTAGATTAAAAACATTATTTATATGCATTATGAGGCAAAAGATAGCTTTGCTGATACTCTTGTATGATAAAATCTTTCAGGGCCCACATTTCTGTGGAAGATGACTCCCAAAAGAAATTGTTGTCTTCCTTTTCTGAAAGAGCCTGCGTAAGGATCTTTAAAGGAAGGTGTAACCCAGTAATAATCTCAGTTTTGTTAAGAGATCTTGGAAAATCTCTGTTCATATTCCGGCTGTTTTTAATTTGTGTTCATTTGCAGATTGAGTATGTCTTCACAGATAAAACAGGAACATTAACTGAGAACAACATGGAATTCGTAGAATGTTGCATTGAAGGGCACATTTATGTACCACATGTTATCTGCAATGGCCAAATTCTCCACGATTGTACAGGCATTGATATGATTGATTCTTCTCCAGGAGGAAGTGGAAAGGTATGATGACTCTTTCTAGGTTCTTGGTTTTTTACAATGAAACATGAAAATTGAACTGTGCTGATGAAGGGAATATTAGAAATATAACATCCTTGAATTTCACTAATCAAAGCAGGTAACGGCAGGAAATGCATTACAACATAGACATTTTCCTTTCCTAGTTTAGAGTAAGATTTAAAGGCTTAATAGGGAGTTTCCCAACTTACTGCAGCTGTAAAACTGAATTAAACAAAACCCAAAAATATAGAACTTTCTATGGTTAATAGCTAAAGAAACATATTCGCTACAATAGGGAAAGCAAGGCAGGAAACTCCTCAAGGGGGAAAATGAGTGCTCAGTGCAAACACTTACTTAGTCATCACTGAGTGAAGATGTGGCCAGAGAATGGTTTATGATCAAATTAAATTACTTTTAAATGTGACTTAATATAGCCACATCTGAAATGTGCTACACACAGTATGTATGTACTGTGGAATTTTTGCTGTGTAAAGCAAAGTTAGTTGAAAGTTCAGGAGACTTCACGTGTCCATTGATGAGCAGGGTGTAAATGGGCAAGATAATCATAGCCAAAGGACAATATATTTTTGAATATATCAATACAGTCTCAAATAATACTTTGGCCATATCCTTCACTTTGGCAAAACAAGGTCTCTTAAAATATGTTGGTGTAATTCAGCAGCCTTATGGCTCTCACCCAATGGCCTTCAGAATGTGGTGCCAAGGTACACTGTGTTTTTATCTTGGAATTACAATGACACAGACAGTTTGTATTGAACAGCACAGAAGAATAAGATTCAGACACAAAGATATAGGTAGAACATAGCCAGGTGTCCGTGAAAGAGAAATCTCTTTCTGGTGTCAGAAGTTGTTATTACCAAACCATCTGAAACTTCATAGTAGTTGTTAGCTCCAGCTGCCAAAATGCCCACACTCCTTTTATTTTATATAGCTCTGAGAGATGTTCAAGCTGTGTAAGAAATTGAAATCTGTAAAGCCTGTTAACACTCATGCTCCAGGTGCTGCGTCCCTCTGTCTGGACTCAGGACTCCTAAAATTGTACCTTGACTAGTATTTGATAAAGGTTTTTAACGTGTAAGCAAAAGTAAAGAAAAAAACCTTTAGCCACACCTAGGCACTCAGAGGAAGCAAAAGATGCACACTGTCCTTTTTGGGCATCAGGAACTTGACTTGCAGGGCAATGCTAGTAGCACTAGAAGCTATTAAGCAGTTGTGTGGTTACCACTGGGAAAGACTTGGCTCCCCCTAAAGGGCAGATGACCTGTGACACTGCCGTTATCTGATAATAAATAGTAGTAATCGGTGACATTGCTAACCTTCCAAAAGAAAAGTTTTCGAAGGAATACTTGAAAGTGATCACTCATAATAACAACCATTCCTTTTATTTTTTAGGAGAGAGAGGAACTATTTTTCCGAGCTCTTTGTCTTTGCCATACTGTTCAGGTAAAAGATGATGACAGCGTAGATGGATTGAAAAAAAACCATCTCTCAAGAGGATCTTGTATATATATTTCATCATCACCTGATGAAGTTGCTTTAGTTGAGGGAATACAGAGGTATGTGTGTAATTAGGTATTATACTTTTTTAATCTAGAGATCTAATCACTGAAGTTCAAAATTGTTATCAGTACAAAAATTGTAATAACAAAAACCAAATCGTCTAGAGCTGATGATTTTCTTAACATACAGTCATGATTATTCATATTCATAAATCAAATAAAAACAGTTTGTTTTTTTTTTTTTTTCAGACGGTAAGCTCAGTCTTAAATCCTTATGACATACTTAAACTGCATAATTATATATTTCTTGTATTCATTCTCTTGATGTGTGTTTCATTTGACAGACTTGGTTACACCTATCTCAGGCTGAAGGACAATTTTATGGAGATCTTAAATCGGGAAAATAACATAGAGAAGTGAGTGGTTAAAAATATAACAGAGTGATGAGGAGTTTTTACTGATGAGTTTAATAAATCATTCTTTCCCTATACATTAATTTTTAATTCAAAAACGTCAGAAATTGTACATTTTAGTAGAAAAATAAATGATCTACTAATATTTATGATTTTAATAGACCCTGTAGTTCTATATTTTCACTTAGTCTGTTAGTTTGACAGTATATGCAATACGAAATATTAATATAACAACAAAGGTGTGGTGTGGGGTTCAAGACCTAATCTAATAGTTCCTAATACTTTTAGGAACTATGGGTATTTTTCCTTTGTTATACGGTAAATAATAGTTTCTTAATAGAAAATTGTATGTACCCCATTTGTTGTTCACAAATAATCCATATAATTTACAGGAGGGTAATATCTATAGAATAAATTTTTATAGCTGGTTCAAAGAAAATTTAAAACAGGTACTGTTTTTTGTCATTTTCCTTTGACATGTAGAATAAATCTTGCAGACCATAATATGAGTAAAATTTTCAATAACATTTAATTAGTACGGCTGTTTAATGGGACGTACATACTTTTGAAAATGTTACCTTACATTTCTGTAGATGTCTGCTGGTTAAGGCTATTGTATATCTGTGTCTTCCTACATGTGTACTCCGCTAACTACACAGGGACTCTTGGACACAAATATAGGAACCCTGATGTTATTTTTCCCCCTTTTAGGGGAATATGGAGGGTTTTTCCCAAGGGTTACTTCAGACTTTTGTGGTTCAACTCTTGAGAACTAGAGTCAGTATAATTTCGTGATTTATGAAAGCACTATAATGATTAGGAATTTTCTCCAAAATGCATCACAGTTTGTAGACATAGGCATGATCCAGCTCCTTGTTAGAATCTGTTGTAACTTTTAATGGAATAAACACTGTGGACTCGCACAGGTTTGAATCCCGGGCTGTTGTAAGGACTTAGAACTGAATCATCTCATTAAATAAGCAGATCTATTTTATAAGAAAAATATTAACAGATGAATCCTGAAAAAAATGGGATTAATGATTGGGATGCTTATGTTTGTGCTGAAAAAAGGGCGAGGTCTCTTAGATAAAAGGAAATAGGTAAGAGAGTAAATGATAAAAGTATATAAACTGACGAATTATACAGAAACAGTACAACAGGAGCTTGTGTTCATTTTTCCTGCTAGAAAGGAAAGGAAGATGGGATAAAATCAAACCATAAAAACAATGGCAAATATAAACCAGTAAAAAGAAATGTTTTTTCACTTGAATAACATGTCAGTCAACACTTGAGCAAGATTCATGAAATTAGGTGGGCACTTTTGGGAGATAGGAATAGTCAAAATTAGAAAAATATTAAATAAAGACTTCTGTGTAATCACCTCTGCATTTCAAGTTCTAAGGCTATGCCTAGGTATTACAGGTAGGAATTTACTCACTTTATAGGCAGTGTAGTGCTCTACTGCAAGGTTTCGAGTCTTCTGCTTAAATAAATTATATTGACTATATATCCAAAGATACTTATGAACATCATGCAGACAAATTCTCTTTCAAGTAATTAGGAGCTGAGGGCCTCCCTTATTTATTGTTTGTAACCTGCTGTTTCATTCTGTACTAGTTCCATATTCCATAGTACTCGACATAATTTTCCATGTTAGAAGTCGTGTTTTATTTGATATGCTCGAAGTCATAATAACCAGTTTAGGGATCTGGAAAAGCAGAGTTGTTTAAAAAATATTCTGTTTCTGTTTTAGGTTTGAATTATTAGAGGTTTTAAGTTTTGATTCTGTGAGACGGCGAATGAGTGTAATTGTTAAATCTTCAACAGGTAGGGCTGTCACATTCTGTTTCTTCTTAGATGTTTTTGTTTCACTTGAATTTATTTCAGGTTTATCGAAGAGTTAAGCATTAATCACAATCTGTGTGCCTTTCTTCATAAAAAGGGGGACCGGGTACCAGCATGAGTGCCAATGTTATAAAAAAGTTGGAAGAAATCTTTTTGAAGGCTTAGTAATTTGGATGGGATTTTGAAGAAAGATATATTTGGCCATTTTGAATTCCATATGCTGTCTCTTTTAGGTGATATATTTATGTTTTGTAAGGGAGCGGATTCTTCCATATTTCCTAGAGTTAAAGAAGGCAAAATTGACCAAATACGATCCAGGGTTGAACGCAATGCAGTGGTAAGATTCCATTTTGTTGATCTGTTCATGTGATATCAGTGTCAAAAAAAAAATTAAGTGTCCTTATCTCCTGCTTGATCTGGTAACAGATTTGTCTTCCCAGGCACCGAGATTATTTTATGCCGAAGTGCACACAGGCTGTATGGGTAGCAGTCTGTGTTACTCCCTTACTTGAATCTGTCCTCCATCTCATCTTCCAAATGGCAGTTGTGCTGAGATATAAATGCATTAGATATGCATAACTGTGTTATACCAGAGGTCATCAATTAGCTTTTTAGTATGGCATCTTCACAACTGTGGTTGTTTGAATTAACTTTTGAATGAAAGAAAAGTGAAAAACTTCACTGAAAATCTCATCCCTGCTTTCAGTCCGCAGACTTAGCAATTGTGATTTGCTGCCTTTGATTGCTTTACAAGTTCTTAAAGGAGAAAATCCATTAGAGCACAATGTAGCAACAAATGTGCTTCTTATGGGGAAACAGGGCAGTGATCATCCTTATACTTACATTTTTGCTTGCTAAAAATGAACTATGAACTGCCTGATCATCTTTAAAAGAAATTCAGAACTTGATTTTACCTAAAAGGTAGTATTTGGAGTTGTAAAACACTGAATTCTGCCAAAAATATGTAGAACCCATTGCAATGGAATATGACTGCCAGTCTTACAAATAGGATAAAATTTGCTGGTATCCAGTACTCAAACTGAAAACAAAGTATTATTACAGGTATGTGAAAAAATACCTACAGTGTTACCTGCTTTGGTTTTGAAGGGAAACTTCAAAACTCTTTGCCAAAGTGCTTTGCTAAGCTTTACTAGATGTAACAGCTGCCTGATAATTACAAGTGAAGGAGGCGAGTGAAACTGGAAGAAGTGTTCACATATCATATCCATTCAATGTCTGTCAAGAGAGAAATCCAGACCAAGAGCTATTTCTTCCTCTTGGATAATTGGAAAATAGAGCTGGCTCCTACATACAGAAGCTTCTGAAAGAAGATACAGGCAGCTACCTGGCACCTGCCCTTATCAATAGCAAGAGTCAGGGAGATTTTTTAATACTTCTTCTTGGATTGGTAGTAAGTAACTATACAAAGACCTACTGGATTAAAGTTTATGAAGGTAAAGTGCCAGTTAAATGGTGTTGTGAGAGGCAGTGCATTTGAGGTGGCAAAACTTCCTTTCTGGGTTGTAGCAGCTTTTTCCCACCTTACGCAGTCTATATACTCCCTTTCCTATTCATCACACTCCAGAAGTCTGTGAAACACCCACAGCGAAATTCTAGTTTTCACTTGACTGAAATGGCACGGTTGGATTTTCACTTTCAACACTCTCTGTGATGTTTTGTCCCTGTCTCTGCTGCAACACAGCATCAAAATCAGACACTGCAGAGCTACTATTTATATTATTGTTATTTATTCTGACTCATCCTGACTAATGATACACATAGGGAAGGAAACCTTTACCTTGACTCTCCTTTCCCTGGTAATCTCATACATCCAGTTGGGTGGCTGAGCTGTTTCTCTTCTGGAGGATTGAGGTTTGTCCCTCAGGTTGTAACTGCTTCCAGGGCAGCACAGAATCAAGCTGACTCATGTTCTAGTCTAGACTATGCTGTACTAGTCTATACTATACTCACCTCACTATAGAAGTGAGCAGTGGGACTCTTCATCTTAATTGTAAAATCATTCCAATTTTTCAAGTATTCCAGCATAAACACCAGCAAGAAGTCTAAGAAGAGTTTTCTAAGAGGCATTTTGTTTCTTTTGATTACATTCTTAGGAGGGACTGCGAACATTGTGCGTTGCATATAAAAAGCTCACAGCAGAAGAATACAGCAATGCACAGAAGCTGCTTCAGAATGCAAAGCTGGCCCTCCAGGACCGGGAAAAGAAATTAGCAGAAGTGTATGAGAAGATAGAAAGAGATTTTATTTTACTTGGTGCTACAGCTGTTGAGGATCGGTAAGTACATTTCTTAGTTTCTTATGTTTAGTGATGTTACCAAAGTAGTTGAAGACTCTCTTGTAACTCTTTTTCTGGATTAGAGATTTATTTGAAAAACCCTTTATTTGAATCAATTCCATACCCTTAGCTTACTAAAGTTACACATGGTAACTTTATAATTTAGTAAGCTAATAACAACAGTTAAGTGTACATTAAAGCCATTTACACGCAGTTCATGTAATACCTTATTGAACAAATTATAAGGAAAAGATTTGAAGGAAAGAACTACAAAATGGGTATTGAAGAAATGAATCTTTAGGTCTTAAAAAAATTCAAAAACTGTCTGTTAAAACTGAGAGGTAACTTTAATAACTCAGCAGTACTTCACTGTTTGATGTCATTAGCTGAAAGCACTGGAAATATTTTAATTAAAGTACTTGTGTGGAGAATGAAGCATCTTGTCTTTTAGGCTGTATAAACGAAAGGTGAAACTTTAAGCCCTTTGAAAGTGTCAAAACTAACAATTTGTAATGTTCTACTCCCCTAAACATTTTTAGATTCACACCTTGGGGAAAATTCTTAGATCTGATAACTTCTATAGAAATTTTTTATTTGGTTATGGAAACCTTTCAGTAAGAACCTCTGAATTTCTCATTTCCAAGCAATCTATCTATGTATGTTGTCAATTGACTTCCACAGACTGCAAGAAAAAGCTGCTGACACTATTGAAGCACTCCAGAAAGCTGGAATTAAAGTTTGGGTTCTGACAGGAGACAAAATGGAGACTGCTGCAGCTACTTGCTATGCTTGCAAACTGTTCCGGAGAAATACACAAATACTTGAGCTAACCACAAAGAAAATTGAGGAACAGAGTTTACACGATGTGCTTTTTGACCTAAGCAAAACTGTCCTAAGACACAGTGGCAGCCTAACCAGGGATACTTTCTCAGGGTAAGGAAAAAGTTGAATTCTTAAGCCAAGAATGGGCTTCCGTGCATTTCATAAACAATTAAATGATTGATTAAGAGCAGCAATATACTATGTTTCAGTTTATATTGTTAAAGTGTGAATTATTATATGGCAATTAAGTATAAGTTTGTTCTATATAAGTTTGAATTTTCACAGTCATGGGTCTTTCTGTGTCTTATTACTGGTACTGCTTTAACTGTTAAAAGAAAATCACAACTGACATTTTAATTATATATTTTTCCACTGCAAAAATATTTATCTTGGCAAAAATGATAGTAAAGCAAAATACTGTTTCTAACTTTTAAAAAGGAAGCAGATACGATTTATTGCTGTAATCAGAGTTAGTACGTGATGTGACTTTCTTGATAAGACCAAGGCCACAGGGAGCAACAATATTTAGCCCTACTGAGCTATTTCTAGAGGGAAGATTATTCTATATTTACGGGTAACAGGCAACAGCATAGTACCAAATCTTCTGGTATGCATAAAAATACTTAAAGTGCCCTAAATTATAAAGAAACTATTGACTTCTGTGTATTTTGAATATCCAAAGAAAGATAGGTATCTTGTATACAGAAGTGATTTCCTTGACACATAACATGGAAGAAGATAGAAAATGGCATTAAAAAGCAAAAAACATGTATAAAGTAAATACAGGTAGTAAATAAGGCCACTTATTGAAGCTTAGTAATTGGTACACATTACTTGCTCTTTTTTTCCACTGTAAAAACCTAAGAATTAGATTCTAAAACATTTTTATCGTCTTAAGATGTTATTAAGAAAAGAAGTTATTGTCTTCCAGACATAATGGTGTGTGTTTGCTTTGTTTTTCTTTTTAATATGGAACCAGCTAGCAAGTCCATTTTATATGCATTTGCAATAAGTTTGTAGTAAAGGAACAACAAGCTAACAATTGTTTGTGATATTTCAGCAGAGAGTTTATAAAACTCTTAGCCTTACAGCTTGAACCTCTGAGCCTGAGCATTTTTCTTAGCTTTTATATTTTAAACCCCATTGGTCTAATCAAGAACGTTTGTATATTCAGTTAAATAAATCATCTTTCTCTATATCGCATTTAGCTTAAATCCCACAGGTCTTACAACATATGTTTAAACATGTTTGTTTAACTTCTTATGCGATGCCAATTTTCTAGACATTAAGACTAATCAGAATTTCTTGTCATTGGCTCCAGAGGTGCAAACATAGTAATGGCAGGATTCTGCCTGGATGTTCAAATTCAGGCTGAAAATCCAAACGTTCAGTGTATTGCTTGGACTTCATAATAATACATTTTTGGTTGATATAATTATATACAAATGGTGTTGCCCTATTTGTGCTGTAACACAAGTGCTGAAAATATCTGTGAACTGTTATTAAATATAGTTTACAGTACTTTACACTTCATCAAAAATAGCTTGTGTTCTAGTAGTGAAGATGGAGAAGCTTAAAATACGTTAATATTAATAAATGTGGTGTTTTTCTCACAAACATTGGTCCTGGTGAAACCACGTTTTTTGAAAACCCACGCGCAGTAGTATAACCTTGGAGCACTGAAACGAGAGCACAAATAAACCTCACTGTACGTTTATACAACTCTCACTGCTGAGCTGGAGCCTGAGGCTGCTGTGTAATGCAGGCAAATGCAAGGGTGCTCTGAAATAACTGGTTTGGATGCTGCAGAAAACTTCTCTTACAGTGCGGCTCTCAGTGTGGACCATCTTCCCCCATTGCTCAGAATATGTTATTGTGGTAAACCGTGCTTCATGCAACCACGGTTACACTTCTAGCAATATCCAAATTATTACAGGTATACCCGTAATAGATTAATATACATAATACTATATTGTAAT
The DNA here is from genome assembly GCF_964195595.1 of Calonectris borealis. Taxonomy (NCBI): domain Eukaryota; kingdom Metazoa; phylum Chordata; class Aves; order Procellariiformes; family Procellariidae; genus Calonectris; species Calonectris borealis. Next base: position 153,428,593 of record NC_134312.1, on the reverse strand, counting down.
ATTATAGATAACATGTATAATAATTATATGATCGTATTATAATTACAGGTATACCTGTACTGGACTTAGCCACCACACTAAACGCAAAGCATACATACTGTAAATGTAGCCAGTGGCTGTATCTCTCCAGGCCAACAAGTCTCTTTTAGGCATTTCCTTCAAAACATGGTTTACTTCCTTAAACGTAGACCCTTGAGAAACAAGGTTATTTTCTTCATCAAAGTAGATTTCAGAGTACCGAAGGCCTTTCCCTTTAACTTTTTTCTCTATATTATGGAATGTGCCACAAAATTAACTTTCTTCCTGCAACTCAGTTTACCTCACTGCAATTCTTGGAGCCCTTTCAAACCAAACTGAAAGGTCATTAATTATACACTCATACTCACTGGTGAAGTTACTGAGGTATCAGATTTCTTTGAACTGGTGAAGCGCTGAATGTTTTCAACATAATTTAGAATTTTAAAATGCCATAAATAGCAGTCCTACAAGGAATTTCCTTTAGAAGTATATTAATTTTGCAGTATTCCATACTCATTATTTTTTCATTAATTAATTTTCACAGAAGAACTATTGTCAAATCTAAAATATGTCTGAGAATTTTACAGTGACTCTTAGTTTATATTTTATCCCTGAACAGACTTTCAACTGATATGCAAGATTATGGTTTAATTATTGATGGAGCAGCATTATCATTAATAATGAAGCCAAGACAAGATGGGAGCTCTGGTAACTACAGAGAGCTTTTTCTTGAAATTTGCAGGAATTGCAGTGCAGTGTTATGCTGTCGAATGGCACCTCTGCAAAAAGCACAGGTTTGTATTTAATTTTGTAATTTTGTAAAAAAAAAAAAGCTGTGCAAACATGTAAATATTGAAAGTTAATATTCTGTGTCACTTATTATGATAACTTAATATGTTACCATTCACTTTTGTATCTTCTAAAATGGAAAAAGCAAAAAAAAAAAAAGGGAGAGGGGAAAATTTCTACTGGCAAGCAATTTAGATAATGGTATGCTAAAATGGCACCCAGCTGTGCACCTGAATATGATTTATGTACATATTGTGCAAATTTTATGCTTGGTACATGCTGATAAATGAACATATTTAATGAACTGAACTAATTGCTTCCTTTTTAACCTAACAAGCTTTGAATAGTCTACTATCTGTTGATACTACAAGAACCTGCATTATTTATTACTGTAGAGTGATACTTCTTCTCTATTTTTAACATAAGTGGGAAGCCACGAAAGAAGAATCCAGACATAAAAATGTGTGCATTATCATTTTTAAGTACTTCTTGACTGTTGTATACTAGTTCGTATCAAGTAAAAACATATCCTTCCATTACTGAAATATCTCAATATAGCTGAAGAACTTTTAAAGGAAAAAAACATCGGTATATACACTTCTTTTTTCCTTTCAAACTGTCATGTCTTTTTCTTAGTGCTCAGGTACAGCATATGTAGCCCTTACTCATTTTAATAACTGTATTTAGCCAGCACTTTTAACTGTCTGGAAGTTTGTAGAAGTTTTTAGTTGCAGCTGACTCGGTACCGAATTTACAGAGGTGATCATTTATAATGAAGAGATTTGACATCAAGTTTTTCAACAGTTTCTATGTCAACAGTGTTTAGATACATACAGAATCCTATTACCTTTTCTTAAATAGTAAGAAAAAATTTCAGCACAGTTAAGAAAGCAGAATCTTTCAGTCTTTAGTTTCAGGATTTCTTTGAAATCGTACGCTCTGTCTGGAACCCTTTTAATTTATTAATGCACTTACACAGCATTAAGCCATCTCAACATCATCTTCCTTTCTTCTGCTCTTCCTTCTTCCTGTCCATCTCTCTCAAAATAGTTTGGAAGTATTTGAAAAATGTTATTTTAAATTTGGAACAAATACTTTTAATATGGAGAAACTACTGGGATCTTTATGCATAGTAGTTGCATTGGGTAATACTGGTTTTGTGTCCCTTCACAGAATTTCTTATATAACTGTGTTGGTCATTTTAATTAATTGTACACTCATGCAAAATAAGCAAACCATTACAGAGAAGAGTTTTTAACACTGTTTTTTTTCAGATTGTAAAATTGATTAAGTTATCAAAGGAGCATCCTATCACATTAGCAATTGGTGATGGAGCAAATGATGTCAGTATGATTCTAGAAGCACATGTTGGTATAGGTAAGTGTGCTTTTTAGAACATTAATTCAAGTGAAATGACAAAAAACATTTCCTTCTTAAAAACAGGCAGTCTCAAAGAATCAGGTTATACATTTTATAGACAACTTTTAGTGAATTTACTCCAGGAATTTTATGAGATACAGTGGTGATCTCTTATTAGATCAATGTCATAGCATTATTATATAACGTTTCAAATAATTGTATCTTTGAAATAGTTCTTCAGTTATTAAACAGCTTCATCACTTTTTTTTAAAGGAATCATTGGCAAAGAAGGTCGTCAAGCAGCGAGAAACAGTGACTATGCAATACCTAAATTTAAACATTTGAAAAAAATGTTGCTTGTTCATGGGCATTTTTATTATGTTAGGATATCTGAACTTGTGCAATACTTCTTTTATAAGGTAGGAGAATGTTTATTCTAATTACATTAATCTCAAAAACTTACATGGTGATATCTAACTATATACATTTTACGCAGTCAATGGTACAAAAAAGCAGTAATTCCATAAAGAGATTTGGTCGAGTGCCAGATGCAAAGGTGAAATGGGATTATTGCTTTTATCCAGACCATGAAGTGAAATAGCTTTTATATAGATATATTCTGTAATCTGTGGTATGTTTAAAAGCAAAATTTGCCTTGTCTTTTTTTTTTCCCCCTCTCTTACAAATTCCAACACAGGCTGTTCTACTTATTTTCAGTACCTTCTGGGATCTCTCTACAGTGGCCTTTTAAATCAAGTTGGAAATAGTATTTGAGAACTTAGCATAACTTAATTTACATTAGTTTCTAAATTCATTAGGATAGTGTAGGTGGAGAAAGTTTAAAATATGCATCCCCCTGTTTAGACAGTTTTGTTATGTCTAAATGTTGGGATCTTTCAGTAAGCAATGGAAGATTATAGAAAGGAACCTTCAGAAGATAATTCAAGGTCTTAGTGTTTGACTATATGTATAGTTAGGAGAGGATGAAGTTTGGGGTCACAGCTAGAAACATCTTAAAATTACTTTGCTGGGAACCATGCTAACCAGAGTATCCATGCTTGCTTATCACAGTTTGTGTCCTACTGTGGATTGTACCTTATCTGCCTTGCCTTAAATGAGCTGTGCTCCTGGATCGCAAAATCCACTGCCCTTGAATTTTGAAACTGTAGCCTTATAAGTTTGCTTCCAAAATATTTTGAGTATTTTTCTTAACAGTACTACGGTAAGATGAGAATGTTGATGTTTAACGTATGCAGCTCTTTCTACTGTTCCTGCAGTGTTTACTATTACTAGTGTTATGAAATTATGGTATACATAGCTATAGCATTGTACAGCATATAAATTAGTGCTTATATTTCACTTGACGACTGTGTCACTTTGTCTTTCAGAATGTCTGCTTCATTTTTCCTCAGTTTTTATATCAGTTCTTCTGTGGGTTTTCACAACAGGTTAGTTGTTCTTTTTCCCTCACTGCCACATTTTCTCTTTGGCATTTTTTTTTTTTAAATGGAGCCTTTAACACTGTGCCTGTTCAGCTGAGAAAATTTCTGGGTTAGTTTACATGTTGTAAAAAGAAGAGCATCACTTTTGGCTCATATGGCTTTCAGTGGCAATTGCAATTAAGTTACAGAAATCAATTTTATGAATTACCATAAAAGCAATGTTTATTTTCAAAGTCAAAGAATACAGGAAACCAAAATTTGGAAATGGCAATGCGAAGTGAAATGTCTGTGAGGTTTAAGCTTACTGAACATGGAGAGAGGCAATCCTGAAAGATAAGTAATTGAACTAGTTGTTCATTTTTAGAATTGAGAACGAAAATGGGGTGTGCAGATGTTGTGGTTTAACCCGGCAGGCAGCCAAACACCACACAGCTGCTTGCTTACTCCCCTGCCCCCAGTGGGATGGGGGAGAGAATTGGGGGGGAAAAAAAAGTAAAATTCGTGGATTGAGATAAAGACAGTTTTAATAGAACAGAAAAGGAAGGGAAAATAATAATGATGATGATGATAATAATAATAATAATAATGATAGAATATACAAAATAAGTGACGCACAATGCAGTTGCCCACCACCCGTTAACTGATGCCCAGCCAGTCCCTGAGCAGCGATCGCCCCTCCCTGGCCAACCCCCCAGCTTATATACTGAGCATGACGTCATATGGTGTGGAATACCCCGTTGGCCAGTTGGGTTAGCTGTCGTGGCTATGCTCCCTCCCAGCTTGTTGTGCACCTGGCAGGGCATGGGAAGCTGAAAAGTCCTTGACTAGTGTAAACATTACTTAACACACTGATGTTTTAGTTATTGCTATCAACATTATTCTTGTACTAAATCCAAAACACAGCACTATACCAGCTACTAGGAAGAAAATAACTCTTATCCCAGCCAAAACCAGGACAGCAGGTGTGAATTGCAAACTTCAGACAAATAGCATTCAATTAGTTGAAAAGGAAAAATAAACACTGAAAGATAGAGGAAAAGTGAACTGCTGCTCACGGGAAAAGTGCCATCATTCAGGAGATCTAGTATTCTCCTTTCTAAATTTTTGTTTATTTGCTTTTTTCCCTTTGTTCTTGTCTAATTTGTGCAGAAAAATCTACTACTTCTTTCTTCTGAATGAGGGGCCAAAAAAACAAAGGAATGAATGACTGGACTTAGACAAAAAGAGGATTAAGTTTTCAGGATTAAATTGGACAAGAGGAGGATCTGATTGGGAGAAAATAGTACTGTTGCTTTGAATTTGTGGAATGTCTCAAAAGAAAGCTCCAGGAGGAATAAAAACGACAGAACTATTTTTTTTTGTCTGTTTTGGTTTTAATTTCAAATGACCATTCAAAACTTTATAGGTTTTTATCAAGCGTTATTAGGATTTAGATATGAAAGCGTGTCTTGATGAAAATGTAGTTGTAAAATTTCCTGTTCTTTTAAGTGCTAAATATAATTCTAAATCAAAAAGGAGGTTTTGACAGCAATTTTTATGGCATAAATGATCACCAAATAGGTTTTGGGAAATAAACAACTCTTTTTATGGGGTGATGTGCTAAGTTTGAGTGCTAGTTACAATGATGATACATACATGGAAAAGTAGTTCAGAGGGATGAAGAATCAAAGACATGTTGGGGTGTTTCTTTGCACAACACATTGCAGTCACCCACAGCTGAAGAACCTCTGGAGTACTCCCTCTTCCTCCCTGCATGTCTCCATGTCATATAGACATGGAGGAGAGAAAAGCGGGGGTGGATGTTCCAGAAAGGCATTTCTGCCTCTACAGGAATCTGCTGTTGTTCAGTTTGGGTAGTTTGGAGTTGGTCTTAGAGCTGAAATGATAGGAGAGGCCAATATGTAGACCAGACTATTAAACTGATCTTTTAGTTGACCTTTTGTCCTCCAGATGAATGGGGTACAAGTGCAGAGTTGTGTCTTATATCAGTTAGCAGCTGGTCAGGGATATTTGCCTCCATTGTGAAGGGATATAGGTTTTTTTTTTCCCAAAGAAGTTGACTCATTCATTTTAAATCAAGTGTCATGCAGTGGACTGTGTTTTAAAATTAAAACTAGCCAATTTAATTCTTTTCCATCTACAGACTTTATACGATACTGCGTATCTAACACTCTATAATATCAGCTTCACTTCCCTTCCTATCCTCTTGTACGGTCTAATGGAACAACATGTCAGTGCAGACACACTCAAGAGAGAGCCTTCCCTATACAGGTAAAAGTAATACATTATGCCCTAAAGTTTGGCTGTTCAATTGTGGAAACTATCTCTGTTATAACCAAAGTCCTCAGGATTTCTGTACAAGGTTGCAGTAGAACACCAGATACACTGCGACAGAAGGGTTGAAGACCACATGCAGAGTCTATAAACTACAATAGATACACATGTATTTTTACGTGTATATTTACATACTGCAATCCACACCATTCATTTGCTACATTAGTGAGTGAGAGCAAAATAGAAATCACTGTTCTGCAAATCAAAATATGATTTATTTTAGTACTCCCTATTTCCTCCAGCCATGGGGAACAGAAATATTTTAAAAAGAGAAAACATGCTGTTTCTTCTATATACATGTTTTATTCTGAAAGAAAAGAGAACTGAGTGGTAGAGTGTTGTATCATAGGATGTATTCTGTGTGGTGTACAACATTATCCTCTGCATATTGTTGACTTACTTCTGTACATTGAAATTGTGACTGGTTTAGATTCTTAGCCACTTGAAATACAGTTCTTGCCAATTAACTGCATGTGGCCATCTAAATTAGGAACAGTGCCCAGTTTTGATTCTTGTAGCTGCAAAACCAGTACATTTTAGAGAGTGGTAACAGTAAATAATCACAGGGAAAACATTTTTTGAGAGGTAATATTAGATGCCCAAAGTTTAATCAATGCAGTGATATGTTTTTACCTATGAAATTGAAGAGGAATACAAGATATTACTGTTGAAACCTAACCCCCCCATTTTTATTTTCTCTTCTATATTTTAAATGTTTTCAGTTTAGAAATGGTCATTCAGAATATCTTTCTCGTTTTTGAAAGCTAGCAGAGGTTATTTAGTCAAAAACATTTGGTTTTTAATATCTAACAGAGTATTGCTAAGCTGTTTTGGGCAATAATGCAGTTGTTTTGGGCTAGGTGAGGCTACTGTTAGCCACATACAGTTTTGCACTGTATATTGGTAATCTGCAGGGAAAAATTACTTCATATGGTCATCAGACAATTTTTAAAGTGCATGTGGTGAAAGTATTGGTTGGTAGTAAATGTTTCTGTAATTCAGGGTTTTCATTTAACTGTGTTCTGATTTACTCTGATGTGTTTTATGATATGTGCCAAGTTGACATATACTCCTTCCGTGGGCAAGAACTAAAGTTGTAATATTTATTTTGTTTGTAATTAGAAAATGCATGCTAGTGAACCGTTCTATTGTTGACCAATCCCTGTATTTTTTGTGGGAAAACATTCAAGAAATCCAATGTGACCTGAAGCTTCAACTCAACTGCAAAATCCTTGTTTTGCATGTTCCACATAAAATTAATATATTGTTTGTTACCATTTTCTCTATAAAAGTACCCCATGGGAAATAAAGTAAAGTCTCCAGAGACCTCTAGTGTTTCCATTTAAAATCTACAGTGGATCATCACATGCACAGCAAATACTGGAAAAAAGGTATCTTCTGTAAAAAGATTGAAAAGTAAATGGGTGCAGCACAGGGGAATTTACCATACAGTTGAAATAAGCGGAATTACAGGCAGCAGTTAAACGGGTTTAGTAAAAATTAAGTGAAAAAAAATAAAGAGGAGATGTCCAGGAAGGATTTGGATGTGAAGTGGTAGACAGTTGTCATGTGGAAATGTGGTCATTTTGCATGCAATCTCTTAATTGTTTTTCCTTCAAAAACCAATATGAGTGACATCATTTGTCTAAGCTTTTTGAACATGCTGATAATGAATGCATATATCTTGTTTTACACAGAGATGTTGCCAAGAATGCTTTGCTGCGCTGGCGTGCATTTATTTATTGGACATTCCTAGGAGTGTTTGATGCTGTGGTATTTTTCTTTGGTGCCTATTTCTTGTTTGACAACACAATTGTGACCAGCAATGGACAGGTTAGTGTTGGATTTGATCAGTTAATCAAAGGTAATTTTTTTATGTCTAGTGTGCTATGAACATAGTTTTAATTGTTTTCTTCAAGATTTCCACCACAGATGATAACTGTTTTATGAGTTATGGTAAGATAGATGGGTTATCTGCTTAGCAAAGTCTGAACTATGCAATAGGAATTCTGCGTATCAGTGAACAGAGGCATAGGACGAGATATAACTTAGGAGAAATATATCTCGTAAATTCCAAGTATTCCTGCAGAATTTACATAGTAACTTTTCTGTTTCGTGCTTAACATGCATCTGATGAATATCTGATTAACATATCAAAAGACTCTTGGTAGAGTAGTTACGAAGGATCATAAAAGAGCTTAAATGTAACAAGCTTTTTAATATTTTAATTATTTTTTACATATGGCAGCTTAAAATAATCTATCTTTACTTGCTTTGCAGTCACATGAATGCAAATTTCAAGAACTTTTGCATTTTATTTATTTTACCCATTGATATTTTGGTCTATTTTATTTGTGTGCTTTTTTTTCTTTTTGCTACTTGCTTCTCTTCCTATCCTCAGCTAATGACAACCAGCACTCACATGGTAAGACTATTGTGGATTTGTCATGATACCCATTTCATCTTTCACTGTTCTTTAATTAAATTGTTAAAGAGCAGTTAAGTATTTCCTATAGTTATTTCAAAATATCACTTAAACCTGTAGATAGAAATGTTCTTTATTGCTACTTCATAAGTACTTAAAATATAAAGAACTTATATGGAGTGTAAGGTATATTAAGGTATATGTGGTGTGGTAAAGAGCCATAAACTTTAAAAAATACGTAGGCTTTTTGCTTCCTTGAGTTTTGTAATTTTGTTCTGTGCTTTTCTGTGACCTACATTTTGTTGCTGACTCTCTCCGCTATAGAAAATTTATTCCAGTTTATGCTTTAAAGTGAGAGAAAATAAACTGGGCACAATTTTGTTGCTTATATGTAACATACACGTTTGCTAGAAATGCAATATTCAAATATCAAATAAATATCATTAAATACTATCTTTGTGACGTCTGTGAGGGAAATGAACTTCTAATGTGCGAGAGAACACTTGTTAGAGCTTTTCTAAGGACAGAGTGAATTTCCATTAGACATAACTGTACACTGCAACACTTCTTTTTCTGGTACCATTATGTTGTTTGAACGTCTGTTAGATGTTCAAAACTGCTTATATTTATAGTCCTGAAAATTAGGCTTCTCATACCTGTACACATTCTGTAAACGGTTTGTATTGCAAATATTCTGACTGGATTCCTTTTTGAAATTTTAGTCTACTTCTGTTGCACATATTAAATCAAATTCTTTTTGATAAAGCTCTAAAGCCAGACTAGTGCCTAATTTTCGAATTCTGAATGAGTATGTTTAAAACTAGATACGCATGTTAATATTTGATGATAAAATGTATTGCTTGATGAGACATTCTGACTCTTTAGTGTCAGAGTGGTTAGAAAATTCATCATCATTCAGCATGCATGCTTGTGTGTATGTATAAAACCTACAGATTTTGAGTTGCGATTTTAGATTTAAAGGCTTGAAAATGTTAGTGTTCAGGAATATTCAGAGATACATATGTGAGTTCATATATACATGAATGCTAGTTGGTGTTGATGGTTATTTCCAAGTATTTAAATTATGCTCACGTCTGGAAAAAGTCAATGAAAGATTTGAAGATTTGAAAGGTTTACTGCAACAATATGTTATTATGGAACAGGAAAAAGGTAGAAAGCAGGAAAGGGGATAAAAGGGCTGAAGGTAACACTAACACTATAAATGATATAAGATGATCCAAGTTAGGTTCCAAATGGTTCAAATGGGTGCTGAAGCAAAAATTTTGAATTCTTCTTTCCCTCCAGAAATGAACTAATCACCATAGTTGCAAAACTAGTAAAAAGTGAAAAAAGTCAATGTCTTTCAGTTAGACTGATGCCTGTGTCAGACTAAAATTTACATACCATTAAGCTTGCTCCCAAACATAATCCCCCCAGGATGTTTCTCAGTATTTAGAAATGTGTTTGAAACTGTTTGCATGCTGTAGAGTGATGTTACTAGAATAATGGAAAAGTGTACTTTTAATCGCTGAGATTTATTTCATAAATGCCTGCCTCAGTCATTTCCTGGTAAACAAAACTAAGATGCCAAAGATTTATCTCTTATTAATTGTTATTGGTGTTGTAAAAACATATAGTCAGAGACCAACTACATAAGGAAGGTAAGAAGAAAAGAAGGCACCATAGAAGTAACTGCAGATTGTAAATGTCATCTTAGTTTACCCATATAATAAAAATGTATTTCCTGTGTGATTTTTTTATTTGATGCGGAGTGGATTAAATATAATTGTTAAGCTGGGTTCAGAGATAGATAGGAGAAACTAAGTTATAGGAATAACAGAATGGGAAATACAAAACAGCAGGAAGGAAAAGAGGTGAGTAGAATGATGAATTGGAACATGGAAGACAAGAAATACAGTCGCAGGAGGAGGAGGGCAAGTCTTGGATAGGCTGGGAAAATATTTGTTAATAAACTAGATGTTAACAAACAGACTTACAAAAGAATGATTCACAGCCTGAAGACATGAGGAGTATCTTGAGATAGTCAATGCTGAAAATACATTGTGAGTTTTTGTAACTCACACCATCCCATATTGCTTACCTTTCTCTGTGCCAAATTAGCAGCCCCTTATGGAGTCTGCTGTCCCTGTGCTATGGCCCCATTTTCTGAGCCAAAAAGATGGGTTAGAGAAGGGTTTGGTTGCAACCCGATGCTTTATATCTAGCCTGACAGAGACAGGGGAAGGTTGTTTCAACTTTTTTATTTAATCTAGCAGCTTTTATTGGAAATACGGACACAGCTGTTCAGTATGCAGAAACTTAGACTGACACTAGGCTTTCTCAGAGATGCCAGATATGACATGAGAGTATTGTAAAATTTTAACTGCAAGAAGAAAGTCAGTACACGGCCTAATTTGAAGTTCCTGAACCAGATTCCTGTCCAGTTTTAACTGAACTGACTTTTTTTTACGGCACACAAAATATTGTAGCAATGGCATGACCCTACAAAATCATTATATTACATACCAAAGTAAAAGGTCAAAATGCTGAAGGTTTTCTGCACTTCATCTTGTGTTCTGTACACTTGGTCACACATTGAGTAATTTTAAAATAATGAAATGGTTACTCAGAATACTGAATCTTTCGGCCAATCATTTGTTTATTTTTTAATTGATTTTCTGTTCCCAGTTGATCAGATTATCTCAGCCTAGTTTCCTACAGATTTCTGTCTTGTGGCTGGCTGTGGTCTCGATTCAGAGTTTTCCCCACGGCAGCACATTTGTGTGATTACTTGCCCATGTGGATCCCTGTCATCTAATGTTGGGCGAGCTCATACATAGTAATGTAGATGGGAAGGGACCCTGGAGGTGACCCAGTTCAACTCCCTGCTTTGTGCAGTTGCTCAAGGCTTTGTCTAGTCTTCTTCAAGTTTTGAATATCCCTGAGGATGGAGATTCCATAACCTTCCTGGGCAATCTGTTCCAATGTTTATCTGCCTTTTTGGGGAAAAAATTTCTCCTAATACCTAAGCAGAATTTTTCTTGTTGCTGAAGAGAGGTCTGTTCCAGTTCATCTTTGTAATTGTTCTTCAAATATTTGTGGGCAGCTACTAGGTTGTTCCTTAACCTCCCCTCCACCAGACTAAATGGTGGTCCTTCAACCTTCCCTCACAGGAGAGCTGTAGACTGCTAACTACCTTCGTTGCCTGCCACTTGATCCTTTCTAATTTTTTTCACATCCCTCCTGAACTGAGGAGCCCAAAACTGGGCACGGTGTTCCAGGTTCAACCTCACTATAGCTGAGTAGATGGAAGTAATAACCTTTCTTCAGTGGCCATGTTCCTCCCAACACAGCTCAGTTTGCAGTTTCCCTTGTGTATAGAGAGAACACACTATAGGCTTGTATTGAACCTGCAGTCCACTGTAACCCCGCTGCAACTTCCTTTTCAGCAGGGCCGTTCCTTAGCCAGTCAGTTCCAATATATGGCGTTACTCCTCCATGGGTGTAAAACTTTGCACTTTTCCTTACTTAATTTCATAAGATATCTGTTAGCCCACTTCTCAAATCAATGGAGGTCCCTCTGGATTGAAACTCTGCCATTCATTATGTCAGCTATTCTCTATTTTTGTATCACCTGGCAATTTGCTCATGATGCTCTCTGTGTCACCGTCCAGGCCACTGACAGAGATATTCAGCAGTATCAGTCCTTGGTGCAGTTCACTGCTTACCAACAGCCACCCAGGCATCAAGGACATTGATCACGAAACATCTGAGTCCAGTGGTTCAGCCAGTTTTCAACTTAAGTAGTAGTCCATTTACCCACCCCCTGCTTCCTTATCTTCCAAATGAGAATGCTGTCTGAGTCAAGTGTCAAATGCCTTGCTAAATTCAAAATAGATTGCATCCACTGCTCTCCCTCCTTAACAACTCCTTAACCTGTTGCTCCCAACTGTTGGCTGCTTTCCTTCCCAAGCTTTGCTGTTAAATGCAAGGAGCAGGTTTTGCTCGTGTAGACTAATATCCAGAGTATTGAATACTTCACCATTTTCTTTAACAGCTTCCACTAGGTTGTCTTACCATGCCATCAGTGGACTTACATTTGCCCTTTGAAACAAGGGTACCTGTAAATATCCTTTTTGTCACCCTCAACAGCCCTCACTAATCTTAGCTTGAGCTGGACTTTTGTCTGTGTGATTTTGTTCCTCTGTACCCAAGTAATGCTTTTATGTTAGCTGTTTGCTGCCTGCCCATATTGTCATCTCTTGTATGCTCCCATTTTGCCTTTTTGTTCATTGAGAAACATCCTGCGTGGCTAACTGGGTCTTCTGCTGAAATTTCATGTCTTCCTGAGAAGACAGTTCATGAGATCTCAGCAGTTTTCTCTTTCAAAATCATTCAGCTCTCTTGGGCACCCTTATCTTTCATGAGCGCGATGCCCTGAATAAAATAAAGTCTCTTCTAAAATAGAGTGTCCTAACTCTGTTGCTTACTTTCCCAGCATTTCTCTGGATCCTAAACTTGATCATCTCATAGCTGCTGCAGTCCAAGCAATCCTCTGTGACCCTATTCAGCACCAGTTCTTCCCCCCATCAGAGTTAATGATCATTTCTGCCCACTTGAAAAGCTAAAGTGTTTTTAGTTCATATTTCATTATGCAAATGAGGAGAAAATCAACCACAATTCAAGTGTTTTATCTTAAAATGTATGTAGAACATTTATGTACTTACATGGCTTTCATGGTTATCACATCCTTTCTTGTACTGTTACTTGTCTATATAACATGCTGTTGAGCCTCCAAGAAATTGTGGGACACCAAGGACAGCAGAGAAGGGAAGATCAGAGAAAAGATGACATCCAAGAAGATTGATGAAATTAACTGCAGTTTGTTTGTAAATCTCAGTGATTTGTTAACTGCACTACACTTAATTTTTATTAAGAAACATACCTGTGAACTTTAGGTTGAGTGCATTGATTGTATTTTTTTCCTGTCTGTATGAAATCTGAGGTGTGTACACACAAGGGCAAGAAACCAAAACAATTTGCACTGGATAAATCATGTAAGAATTCAGTGTTGTTGCTTGAGTGTCAGTTCCTGATACAAAGCAATACATAGCTTTAAGAGGTTTATTCTGGACAATTCACAAAGTAGTGGACGATATTACCTATTACCTACTTTGGACCATTTTTTATAGATGTTTGGAAACTGGACCTTTGGAACACTGGTGTTTACTGTGCTTGTATTCACGGTTACATTGAAGGTAAGGTATGCTGTATTTTATCCATTGAAACTTTCTTAGAGCTTGTTTTCTAATTGCTGCTTACTTGTATCGGTTTCTCTCTATGACCATACATTGTCGTATTAGTTTAAATTAGTTTAAATACAGATTTAAATTAGTTTAAATATAGATTTTGCTATCTGTGCCATCTTAACTGTGCTCAAAATTGAAAAATGTTTTTTAACTAATTCTGTGTAGAATCCTTCCTGTTTTTCAAAGGGTATAATTTTATTTCATCTCCTGCTGAGTATTCTGTTGCTGCTAGATAGTAATAACACCATATAATCTCGTTTGGTTTTTTTTCAGCTTGCACTAGATACACACTATTGGACGTGGATAAATCACTTCATGATCTGGGGATCACTGGTATTCTACATTATCTTTTCTCTGCTCTGGGGAGGAATTATTTGGTATGAATCCTAATATAAATTGCATCGCAAATGTTATTTCAGAAACAGTTGTTATAAAGTTGTTATACATTTTTTTTGTCCCAAACAGAATTAAATTTAGCTTTTATATATTGCAGAGCTCCCAATATTAGTCACATTTTAAACACATCAGTGATGGTAATTACAGAATGCTCAGCTCTTCTTTCACTGAATGGCTGCTAAAATATTCTTAAGAGAAGACTGTGAAGAGTAGAATATCAGACCTCAGCCTGCCACTGGGGCTATCTCAGTGGAATCAGTCAAAAGCAGCCCAAGGGTTGGTTCAAGTAGCTGAGGCTGTCTATCTGAGGCAAAACGTCACAGAGCAGGTCACGTCTATGCAGCCTGGGGCTAGCCACCCATCTACTCGGCTTGTCTTGGAGGCAACTAGCTGTAGCAGTCTAAACTAGGGCCGGGGAGTGGAACGAACATTGAAGTTGTGTGGATGACCGGGAGTCCTGTGTTTGAGCTCATTATTTGTCCCCTTATTTAGCAAAGTAGACTTACTGTAGATCTCTGAGCACCTACTTGTTCTGCTGTTGGTAAGAAGATTTTTAAGAATTAGTATAACTCTTGTACATAGCTGATTGAGAGTAGTGGGTTTTTTTTTCTCTATTAAAAAATGCTGTGTACTTCAAACTGAAATTTTTGGGAAGGAGATCAAGTTGAAATAGGTTCAAGTTCTTACTATGCCTGATTGCCATCAAGAACTTGAATTTGCGTTTCTCACCTTAGAGTGCCCAGTTACAAGGTTATCTTTTCTAACCTCTTTGCTGGAACTGTTCTACTCTGTATACATAAGTAAACATTTTGAGAGAAAGCAGAGCCTAACTGTTGCATGGTGATTAAGGTGCCATTTAATTTGGAGTAAGGATTTGTATTTCAATGTGTCCTTTGCAAATGAGTAACCATCTGTCAACTCCTTGGATATTCAGTATCCTCTTCTTTTTTTCAGTAAGATCAGATCTCAGTTTCTTCAGCATCAGAATGAAAACAGTTTGCAGAAGTGACATTTTCCCTGCTAATGTTTTCCAGGCAACCTTGCTGTGTATTAGAGCTGTGACTATTTACATGCAGCAGTATTTTAACTTAATTACCTTTCTAAAATGCAAAGAGTTCTATCAAATTTTAGAAACTAGGAGGAAACTGCCCTACTGGTTGGAGGGCTTTACATTGCAATGTAACTACAAACTGTCCGTTGATCTTTGCTCTCGGTAAACATGGCCTCTGGTTCCCATTACTGTACAGTGATGGCATTTTAATGACCGGACGACTGCCATGGAGATACAGGGAAACATGGAAGTGAAGGCAGTGAAAGTAGGGGCGCATAAAAATGTGGTGAATAGGATAGGGAGCATAACATGAAACTGTCAGAGATGCTTAGAGGAGCTTGAGGGGTATGAAAAAAGGTGTGGTCCGTGAGCCTTACTCTGAGGTTACATACAAATGAGTGTGTGTTGGGAAAGAGGAGGGAAGTGATGGGTGGGACACTGAGAAGAAAGGTGGAAAATAACTGGGGCAAGATAAGGAGTAGATGGAAGAGCATAAACAGGATAAGAATGTAACTTAGTTTATCTTTGCAAGGGAGAGGCAGCATGGGAGGGAGGACAGCATGGTATTTCCTGCGGCCTGGAAGACAAGAGGAAAGTAGTTCTCTCTAGTCAATGCATGTTTAGATCTCCTTTTGAGAAAACTGGGATGGATGAACTCCTGCAAACTGGGAAGTTGAACCTGAAGTATTTCATCACTGTCATAATTTTTTATATTTAACATTGCCAGTCTTTCTTTTGTGTATTGAAGTGTAATATCTATTTAATCTTTTTCCTACAGGCCTTTTCTCAATTATCAGAGGATGTATTATGTGTTCATGCAAATGCTGTCTAGTGGTCCTGCGTGGCTGGGTATAATTCTGCTCATAACTGTCAGCCTTCTTCCAGATGTTCTCAAGAAGGTCTTATGCAGACAGTTGTGGCCTACAGCAACAGAAAGAATCCAGGTAAAAATGTTTTTCATTGTGAAGTTAGTTTTTTGTATCACAAGTCTCTAATAATTAGACCTCTTCCAAGCTTAGAGACAAGATTAGAACAGAGGTTCCCCACCTATGGTGTATATCACTGGTTGTATACCAGCCACTTCTGAGTGGTATGGTGAAAGAAGCTGCTGATTATTTACATGGTGTATTTACCTGAACCCTGGGGCAACCCCTGTGCCTCCCTACCAGCAACCACGGGGAAATCAGCTGATGAGGATGGTGGGAGACAGGTATATGGCTCTACATGATTCCTGATTTGAGGAGATAAGAAGGGTAAGGGGATTGGGATCTTGGTGAGGGTAGGTAGGAGGCACTTAACCTCAGCCTGGACAGCGGTTGTTCCTGCTGTTGTGGAGCATTCAGAGGCACTGCCCACACCCCTGAATTGAAGTAATTATCTTTCATACCAAGTCATTCTACTGCATAAATGAAACTCTAATGTGGACATTTTAGCATTTACCGTGCAAGCTGAGCATAATTATCTAAAATGGAAAACCAGCTAAAATAAGCTAAGCTCAAAATAAAATCGGTAGGAAGAGAGCATGTGAAATCCCCTTTAAAGTCGGGATTTGCACAAGCAGTTGCAATCCTATACCAAGGGACTCTACAACTGTATGTGTGTTTATTATTGAATAAATCTAGAATTTACACACTTAAGATAAATGTGATAAATATATAGTATGTTGGTAAGGAATATGTAGTAAACTCATGCCAACATTCATATTGCATGATCTGTGCCATGTAATACTTCCTTAGCAAACTATTTTATACTGATGCTGTGCCTGTTACAAAAACACCTCTATTAAAACTCATTCATATTCTATGAATAATTATTTCCTCTTTTATATTTCAAATTACATTTTGCCTGTTACGATACATTATCTCTACATAAATGTGCCTTGCTGTGCCAATGGGAAGAGTATTTTAAAATCTGTTGTCACCTCTCTTCTGATAAGCCAAAAAGGAGAAACTATTGTGTAAATAAAGACTTGCTCTCCTGAGGCTGAAAGCGAAGCCAGGTTCTGTGGGATGCATGGTGCTATTCTGGGGCCATCAAACCAGCCCCGACAGAAAATTTTACCTGTATTCAGGTAAAACTTTCCTGAATACAAACAACAAACTTTCATATATTACATATGTTAGAAGGTGAAGGACATTAGAGGTGTTGAACGTGAAACTTAACGTTATTGCCCTTGCCCTTTTCAGCCCATCAACCACCACTGGTAGGTTAAAATAATGAGTTACCAGCAACTTTGTGTGTAGGGATTAGTTAGCATTTTGATGTTTATTTGAGAAGATAGTTTGCATTAAGAGGAAAGGAATAAAGGAACTTTACTTCCAAGGAAAGTAAAATTTCCCCTTTGGCAAAGGTAAAAAATTCTTCTCTCAAATCTGCAAAGTAAAACCCCTTGCCACTGTTTGGTATTCCTTGAACATACAGTTGTGAAAATGCCCCACTTCAGGAGGACAGGAAAGAATAGAGAGGAGCAGAAAAGCATTCTCAGGCAGGTCAGCATTTAGCGTTTTTCTATTTCGATACCTTTAATAGATGTCTCTCTGCCATATATGCTACTTGTGGAAGAAGTTGATCTCAGTATAGGCTCTGCATGCTTAATTTAAAAGTCTAAAGAGAGAGAATGAGGATGGGTTAATGCAAAGAAACAAGCTAGCAAACAAAAGCCCCAAACAAAGGTATTACCGCATTTCTTACATTGTATGTTAGTGCTGGAAAATGAATCAATTGTAAAGCAGACTTTGGGCTTAACACAGGCAATATTCAATTTTTAATACTTAGTAGAAAATCTTTAACTTTTAACCAGATATATCCCTTGTGTTTCTTCTTCCCTCTCTTTGTTTCTTCCTGTCTTCCAATCCGTTTTGTCTAAATAACTGCTACCTTGCTTTAAACATAAATGATGTGCACGGTTACTTCCTACAATCTTCTGGGGAAATCAGACTAAACATCAGTGCCTTTCTGTTGAGCAGTCCACCATCTTTATGCTTTCTCAGACTTCAAGCAGTCTAAGTTTCTAATGGAACAAAAGGTGACTTTTTTCTGCCTTTCTGCATGCTTGGCCATTTCATTCAAAGGACAGTAAAAAGTTTATCATCAGAAGTTATTTACTGTACTCATTATCTCCATTTCTGATTCACGTCAACTATATTTTGAAGAAGAATACTTTTTCGTGTAGTTTTTTCCTTCTTCTGTTTGTTTTATCTTAAAGATTCTATGAATCGTTGTCACAATCTGTTACTATCATTTTTGTCACTGTTGTTACTGAATTTTACATAAAGTTTCTGCCTCAAGAATCTAGGATTCTTAGATCCCCATTTTAATGATTGGTGTATCTGTAGGTGAATGCATGTCATGTTTGCATTGTACCTGAGTACATGGAATAGTTGCCACACAAAGAAGTGATAACTCTGATTATGCTGATGTTACTAGCGTAATACAGAAAATGTGGTACTGGAAGTCATTTAAGCGATATTTGGAATACATTAATATATCTGCTCTGCTGTGATAGGAGAAAATGCAACTTTTTTATTAATAAGTTATTTCCAGCATGCATTTCCAAACTCAGCTTTCCTTATATTCCATTTTATGAAATTCTGTGCTCTTTCTAGAAAGAAAATAGCTCAATATCCAGAAGTATATGACATCTAATTTAGTATAAAAGTAGAAGAAATGCTAGTAAATCTTAGCTTCCAGACAGTCTGCAAGAAAACTCATTTTGACTTAATACGTGGAGACTGTTGGTTTCCATTGCAGATTTTATATCTTTATTTCTTAACTGGTTAAGATAAAAAATACATTTCCTCCTTCTTTCCCCCTCCAAAAATATATAGTCAATAAAAATTACTGTAATTACGTAAGTCACAGGGAAAATACACAAGGTTTTTTTCACTATCGAAAATTCTGGCTAAAATTGGCTTTTAAGTGCCTTACGATTGGTTTGAACTGAGCTTTTAAACCACTGTTTTTAAACTTACTGCATTCCTATAAGCTATATGGCTTTCTTTATAATAAAAGGGCTTCTGGAACAGTTGAAAAGATTAACATAGAACTAGCAGCCACCTCCCAGATTACTCAAGCAGTTCTCCTCAGGCAATAAGATCGCATAAAGCCTTTGAAGCAATTCTTACGCTTCTAAATTTTTCAATTATTTGAGAGTCACTCCAGTGTGTGGTGAGTGATTGTTTACCATCATTATCATTCAGAGGTTTTTAAACATTCCAGATATAGTTCTGGGTTTTTTTGAGAGAGCTTTTCAGTGATATATATATATATATATATATATATATATATACACACACATATATACATATGTGTGTATATACATATATGTACATAAAAAATATATGTATATATATGTGAAGGTATATTTTTATATATATATACACGTGCATATGATCTGTTGTCTGTCTTGGGCTAAAATATTAATTCTGCAAAAGCTTTGGAGGAATCTGTTGCCTTTTGGTAATTTCAGTCAAATTCTGCTCATTTCTTATACATGTAGTCCCAGTGACTCTTTGGCTCAATGAAACAAGCTGAATTTTGTGCTTTAACTGGAAATTGTGCAGCTGTGAGGTTTCTTTCAGCCTTTACTTTTAAAAAGCAATAGGGTGTTTTTTTAATATATCCAATCTACATTAATTGATTATATTTCCTTTTTCTTTATTCTTCTTTCATGAACAGCAGAAGCGCGGCAGCTCCGTTATGGAAAATACAAATTTACTTTAAATTATCCTCTTTTCCTTTTTATAATTGTCACTTCGATTGACCGTGTTTCAGCAATCCCAAATATTTTGTAGCTGAAATGCCAGGTGTTTTGATTCTGAGCTGTAAATAACTTCTGTGCTTTCATCCTTTTTTAAGACATATTTTTCTTTTTCTCTTCGCTTCTGACTGATGGTTTTTTCCTTCACTTTCACTCGGTTACAAGATTGGCCCATCAGCCTCGTTATGAGATCTCTACCTTTTGCTGTGCTTGGGGAAACCCAAAGTGGTGCTTTTGCCTGGGGAAGCCTCTCTGGGGATTCATCATCCTTCTGTTCCTCAGCGGGCTTAGCTGCTGTTGAACAGCTGCACAGCGCTCGTAGAAAACTGGTCACCAGCAAACTGTTGCCTTTGTCATGTGTTGGGCTCCTCTTCTATGGAAGACAAAGAAATGGATCTTCTTGTTGCAGTATTTGAATCCCATGGAAGAAGTTACCTTGGTGACTCCCCTGCCCTCTCTCCCCGTGGTGTAATGACTAAGCCGCAAGGCGGCCTTCATTCGCGCTGGCCCCACCAGCTCCGTTTGTAGCGCTCCCTTCAGTGTACCGGTTGTCCTGGGGAGTAGCGAAGCGGGACGTCCGCTCCTTGATTTGGAATCGATTTGGCCTCAGCATATCACGGGGACCTCTCCCATTCCGTACAGGTTATTGTCAGAGGGGCAGGACACGCAGCCCACGGTACTTAGTTGTGGTATGATTTAAGTGCTTTTAAGAGTAATTAAGTATTTTTAACGAAGTTTGAAATGGAGTTAAAAACATCCTCAGAGTGGCTCAAAGGATTAACCTCAGGATCAAGAAATAGAAACCCTGTTTTACACTGGATAACCTCTCCTTTTTAAATCTATCAGAAAATCCGTCACTTTTACAGGACCTTGCTACAATAGTTACATTTGTACCAAAAGGTACAATTCATTCACATTTCCCTCTTGTATTCAGCAAGTCTCACTGTTTTTCCTCATCCTTGCAGAAGAGTATGAGACATAAAACAGCCCTAAATGCACTGGCGAACAGCGATGGGCCACTTCTTGAAGGAAATCTTTCAGCTTCCAAGCCATAATTAGATCAAGCTAGGTAACAGTACTCTATACGTGTTGCCAGTTTGGATTAATTTCTATTGGTGAACTGTGCTATTTACAAATCAACTGTTTCCTCCAGAGTTTTTGATGTACTGTATCAATATTGATACAAAATTATTATGTTTTACTTGGAGAGCCTAGTTTTTGCAAGAGATGTTCCATGCCACAGGTAAGATCTTTTTGTCTCAGACACTTAATCATGTAAAGTAAAACAATGAATCAATATACCCATATTAAAGTCCTATAAATGCATTGTGTTATGTATAGGTGGTGTGTGACATTTCTTCTAGAAGAACTGCAGTCGTTATTGCAGAGTGTACTCACATTACACTGTGGTGTAGAATACATAAAGTCAGAAGTAACTCTCACACATTAACAGTATATCCATCGTCTGTCATGCTCTTGAATACATATATAGACCAAATGCAGACGGTAAAACAGGAAGATAACCATACAAAAGGAAGCGAGTTACTTGTGAATAGGACCTTGGGCCAGGAGACTGGGGCTCTATATCTGACAGTATTTACCATAGTCATGTGTTCTGTATAGAAAGGTGCATCGCTGCCTCGGATCAAGAGAGAAGCGTGCTAGTCTTGCCGAATACCTGAGACAGCAGCATAAGTGGTGAGCTCCCAATTCCTGAAAACATTAGGGCAGCAGAATGAAGTTCTCTGCTTTACATCATCTCCTTGCCATACCACTAACATGTATAAGTAAGAAGGTACACTTTTTACTCAGATATATTCCCACCTGGATGCCGTATCTGCTCCAGTCCCTTCGTGCTCTCCTGACCCCAAAAGCAGAACATGAGGAACTAGGTGAAGGTGCAAAGTACCAATATGTGAAGAGGACAATTGCAATGTAATGTGCTGGCGTGGGCTGTAGGGCTTAAAGGTAGCTGAGGGGTGCTTTTGGTTTACTTTTAGTGACTGCTAGTAGAAAACCCCAGCTTTCTTGAGTAGCTTCAGGCATGGCAGCGCTTGCCTTGGAGCTATGTGTAGAAAAAAAATTATTCTATTTTTAGAAATATGTATGGTAACTACAATACTTCACTTTCTAGATGGAAGGAGAGGAAAAATAGTTAACATACAGTGTATGACTACTCGCACCAACATTTCCAAAACAAAGTCTGCTAATCTGTTAGCTGATTATCTACCTTTTCCTGTATTCATGTTGGTATTTGGTCTACATGTGTGTTTAAAAGAATCCAGGCCTCGCTTTAGTGAGCAGTTTGGTATAGTTTGCTGACTTTTCCAAGAGTAACTGTTGTAAGAGAGCTTTCTGATTGCTCTTGGTTATGCAAGAGTAGTGCTTCAAGCTTGTGATTGGCATTAAAAGTGTAATATTAAATCTCAGTCAAATGTCTATAAGCTACATCATTAATATTTATTTTGTGATTTCATCCCTTTTGCTACTGTGTTGATGTTAACAGGGAAGGAGGAGAGGGATGATTAAGAATAAAGGATTAACTGGCTTATCTAGTATTCATGGAGAGAGTGATTTATAACGTTGATTTGAATCATGCTTATAATGCGTTTATATCTTAAATACTGTCACATAACCTCTATGCCTCTATACCTGGAAATTATATGTGCATTTAGTGAGAAGAATGAGATAAACTCGTTGGGGAAAGTGCTGTGCTAATTTTCTTTTAGTTTGTGCGCATCTTCCAGGGTCTTGTTATGCCACCATGGTGTTACTGTAGTCCTGAGTATTTCCTGATTGGAAGTACTGATTCTGCCAGAGTGTTGAGTGATCGTGTGGTACAGATAAATTTTAATGGACAATTACACCAAGATAGTATTGTGATGTGTAGTATAAATTGCGTGTATAGATGCTACATGTAACCTAAGCAAGGCCAAAATCAGATACTGCTTAGAAGTACAAAGCAAGTACATTAAACCTCTGGAACTATTAGCACAAACCGACTGTAAAGAATTCCCTCTCTTTGGAAGCACAGGGCAAAGTACTTGAATCTGTTCTGTCTTAAACTTCCCCCTAAGAAATCCTGACTAAAAAAGTTTAGAGATGAAAAGATGTACCAGGAGATATTGCAAAATGAAATATAAACCTGATTTAAAACAATTCAACTTGAAAGCAGTCCTCTGTGTCCTCATCCGTTCTCTAAAGAGCCCATTATCAGCTTTAGAGATTATATGTAAAGTTATGTACCTATTCTGTAGGTCTTAATATAAAACTAATCACGTTGAAAGTGGTTGATTGCTCAACAACATGAGGGGTTACACCTTTACATGAAACAAATAGCCAGAGTGGTGATTTAGTGAAAGGCATTATTATACCAAGGGCACAATGGCCCTATGAAAGAACACAGTTGTAGACTTTTAGCTCCGAAAACATCTATTTACTGTGTATTTCGTCTTTTTTCCTTTTAACAGAATGCATCGAGGCAGTGTCGGGAGCATATCTCGGAATTCACACCTCTTGCCTGTCTGAAAAGCCCAAGATACAGGAGCAGTGACTGCAGCAATTCCCCAGCAAGAAGGTCTAATTCTCATTCTAAAAAAATGATGTTTACGCACTGGAGAGGCGTTGATTATTCAGTACTTCCATCTGTCTTTGGCTATTCAAATAAGCATTGCCATTCCAGTGCAGGCTACCGCTACAGTGGGTCAGGTTTGGAAACGTCTGTATGACAGAACACCAAGTCAAGCCTTTAAAAACTGTACTTTTGTTTATTTCTTTTTTCAGGAAACAAACATGTCATAGAAATATATTAAACTATACGTGGCTTTTGCTGTCTGAGGTAATGTTCAGACAAACAGGATCAAGAGCTAGAAGTATGAACCCTTCCAGGCCAATAGGCCTCTTTTTATGTTTTGAACTACTGGAGCAATGAACAATCTGCACAGTCTGGTACTGTGAGACTGGTAGCACTAAAAATTCTTTTCATCCTGTGTCAAGACTTTTGTGCATTTACTGCTTCTGTCATCTTTAGTCATTTTCTTTGTTACTTGAAGTGTATAGTTTCAGTCAGTGACCTACATTTTGAGATCAACAGTTTTAATTTTCAGCCAGAAGCAATGACCTCAGTTATCTGCAATGAAAGTCTCCTAAAGCATATTTAACAAGTGCTGTTTCTGATTTTCCTCTGTCCTTTTTCTTTCTTTGCTCTTTCTGTAGAACAAACTGGTGTTTCCTCTGTGCAAATCTGCTTTCAAGAAACACTCTCTAATGTTCACTTCCTTGTAAGTGGCCAAATCAGGGCTATGTCTGGTTTTCAGTTAGTTTTCCCCCGTAGAAAGATAGGCAAAACAATCCTTGTGTAGAGTGCGTACACAGTATATGAAGTCAAGCTGGCTGTTAAATAGGTGAATATCATCAACGTTGAAATCTACTCAAAACCAGAATGTAAGCATTTTGCCTAAAAAGTCTTTGTGAATTTGTCAGAGATGCAGATTACTTGGTGTTCCCACTTCCTATCACCGTGATTGTAAAATATGCATAGCAGAAAGTATTATATATTAAGATTTTTTTGACACATTTTTTTCCTTAAAAGAAGAAAGGCTGTTTTTCCAAATAAGCATCTTTTACTATCTGGATTCATCCTCTTAATTTTGATTTTTTTTGTGTGTATGGTTAAATACTGGCTATCGGCCTGGTAGGTGTATTGCAAAGCACACAACTGTTAACTTTTGCAAGCAAACCACGAGGTGGCACACGGCTGTTTACTAACACTTGAACCATAGTTGCGACATAGAAACTAGTTTGACTGCAAGGATTCCGTTTGAATTACTTTGAGAATGACAGCCAACTTGCACTTCTGTTTTCTCTGCTACATTGATGTTACCTTGCACTAATTCAACTATTAGCTCTGTCCTTGTCTTGTTTTCTTTAGTCCAGTGTTTTATTTTGGGGTGCAAAAATATCTGAAGGAGTAACCTGATTCCAGTCAATTTCAGCCTGGTGGTTAGAACTGCTTAATAACTATAGTCATTAAATACCTCTGGAAGGACATTAGCTAAAAATTTATTTCAATTTGAAAGCAAAATATTTGGAATCAGAGCTGCAGCCTTTATTGGAAGACTTGGCCAAGACATTGTTAGTTGTATTTCGAATGGACTAGGGTGGCAGAGAAAAATTATTTCCCTTTTTGTGCTTAAAAAAAAAAAAAAGAGGCAAAACAGTTTCTTACTAATTTACTTTTTAATAAAAGAAAAATCAACTTACTAGGAAATGTTCCTCACAATATTCCGAGTGATTTTCACATTAAACAAACAGTGAAATATTATTAAAATGCCCTGGGACAAGCAGAGATTGTAAAGGGAGTTGTGAAATTTTCAGTATACCAAAGATAAAGAGAATTTTAAAAAGTCTAATGGTGAGCCCCACAGATGAAGGTATTTTTACCATTTAACATGTAGCACTTTTAAGTTTCAAAGAATGTCCTCACAGCAGTAACATTTTGAAATACATATGTGTGTGGGTGTGTGTACATATACTTGCCATTGCAGACTTGAATGTTGGTCAGTTAGAACTGTCCCCTACATAAAACACTGGTGTATATATTTTTAAAAAGTTAATATGGGTATAAATTTTATACCAGTAGCAGTGACAAATTTCTTGTGTGTAGTTAACAAATTATTTGTAATGTATTTTTTAGAAATCTTAAAATTGCCTTTGCACTGAAATATTTTTCATACTGTAGCTATTTATAAATCTGTTTTACGCATACATTTGTTAACACACCATTTCTATTTTTTTTAAGTATATGTTTTGAAGGCTTTTTTTATACCTATGAGTTTTGGCCACTTAAATTTAGCTTAGAGTGGAGTTGTGGCTGAATGTTAAAATTCTCATGAATGTCAAATTAGAAATATAGGTCTATTGCTCTGTCAGTCTCGCCCAAACTATTGATGTTTTGTTGGTATTTGTGATAGCGGCGATTAGAGCGCTGTACGTTCCGTGCTATACTATTACTGCTGGCTTTTTTACTCTATACAGCCTCCTGCTTTTTTACTTTTCTGAGTTCCAGCTTTTAGCCTTAAATAAGGAGATTTTTGCTTGATGTTTTTGAAAATGCTGCATTCCTGTTCTGCCTACTAACAAAGCAGTTCATTGCAAACTTCGTCTTGCCCAGCACTTAGAAATTATTGACAATGTTATTCAGGCTGAAACATTTACACAAGTGCTTGGGAAATTTTAGTTGAACATGTCGGTTTTTGGAGGAGAAAAAATGCTTGAATTTAAGTGGAAGTTTCTGCTTTGATTTAGCAATACTTTTACCTTTAAAAGTTGGTACTGTTTGTTTGTTTGTTTGTTTGTTTGTTAAAATAGACCTTTTAACGGAAAAAACATGCAACATCAACTCGGTTTCACTTGCTTCAGTCGCTGTCACTATTGCCATGCAAACCTAGTCCACTGCAGCAGGTGTTTTAACTTGGAGTTTCATTGTAAATGGATCAGACAATACAAAGATGCAAAAGTAGTAGTTAGATCAAAATGAATTAGAATGTTTTATTATGGGTGGGACACTGAAAAGAGACAGATTTTTATGTATTAAAAAAAAAAGAATTAAAGGGGAGAAGTATAAAAATCTATATAACTTCCTAACTTGCCTTGTTTAAATTGTTGCAGCTTTAACAGCATAGTGTCTCCATAACTGCTTCTATAAATGTCTTGAAACTGGTAAGCACTAACCAAATGTATGTGAAGACTTAGAAAGCATTTCAAGCTTTTCGGCCACTGAAGTTCATATATTCCTGCAGTGGCTTGTGGCAAAAGATCTTTTTTGGTTTACCATGTACAATAATTGTTTGTTCAGCCACTTAATGTAAAAGCTTACAGTTTACTTTCTTGCTTGCATTAGCCTGTTTGTCTTGACCCAACTGGCTTGCAAATATAAAAGGAAAAAATAGCTTAACTGAGCAACTGCACTACTTTTCTTTTGGAAGCCAGTGGGATCATTGTGCTCATGCTACTCTCTCTGTTAAAAAAGCTTTAATGGAAATTTGCGAAAGTATTATGAAAGTGAAAAAGTATGTGATTCTACTTTGCAGAATAATCTAAAAATCAGTTTATATAGCTTTAATTTTTTACCTTATGAAAATTCACAGAATTTTAATCTGCATTGTCTCCAACATAAATTCTGTGCTATGTACACATTGCATTTTAAATGTCCTTTCATGATCTAATGTAAAGTAGAATCTGCGAAAGTTGCTGTATGGGGGCTGGGGGGTAGTTATCTGTGCATTAAACATTAAAGATGTCTGTAGTCATCAGCACCAAATACTGACACTTATTTTTAATTGTACAATTATAGGTGCATTTATTTGAAAATAAATCAGCCTTCAAATCTAATGTTTAGATTACCCTATACCACTTCTTTTCTTTGATCTGAAGAATCAGTGTGTGAATACATTACTGTAAAGCTTCTTTTCAGTGCTATTTTTAACTTTTATTTCTGTAGATAACCAAATATAACTTGTTTATATTCAGTCACATTTTGGATCCTTATGTAGAATATATAAGCAGGAGACATGAATCTGCTTGCAATAAATATAAACATTTGAGACTCGTTTAAGTTTGTTCACAAGTAATTAAAATCATTCTAGTATGAATATGAGATGGTTTCACATTAGTCTGTAATAAAATGTAAGTAGATAACAGAAAATGGAATGAGTGTTTGATTCTGTTACTGAATATGCTTGTAGTCACGTTTATTTTCAGAGAGTATACGTAGCCAGCTAAAAAAGCAAGCTGACAAAAAGGGAAATTCAGAGAAAGCTGGAACATGAGTGGTGTGTGGGGTGTGTTGCAAAGCTAATAGGAATTGGTACCAGTCCAGGAAAGCTTTGTTCCTCCTGCACAGATTGGCTAAGTGCTAAAGTTGTTTCCCAACTAAACTCATAAGCTACACATGAGAAGGTCTGGATTTCTTTATGGTTCTGCTGTGTGGGGTACCCAGAGCTATTTCTCCTTTCTTTTGCACTGTTGGCAATTTAAAGAAACTGAATTAAAGGCAAAACCAATGTGCTTTGCCATCTAAGTTGGTAGCAGTGTTCACAGATCCTTACAAAAGAGGCTGAGTGCACAGAAATACCATCATTTTCTTTCATGTGGTGGCACAATATTATGGGACTTCCTGTAGTTTCAAAACGGTTACAGATAATACAGTACATGGACACAGTCAGACTGAAGGTATCCTAGACAGCCTCCACACAGCAAGTCAGAGCGTTCGGTTAGGTGCCTTCCTCTTGCACTCTGAGACTATTTAGAATGCTTAGGCACCTTGTCTGTATATTGATTTCACACTTACCGTAATAAAGATTTTAGAGTAATAGTTTTGTATTTATATGAACTTTTTATCCAAACAATA
Organism: Calonectris borealis; assembly: GCF_964195595.1. Taxonomy (NCBI): domain Eukaryota; kingdom Metazoa; phylum Chordata; class Aves; order Procellariiformes; family Procellariidae; genus Calonectris; species Calonectris borealis. The sequence goes on along the minus strand of NC_134312.1, from coordinate 153,400,301 downwards.
CAAGTGTATTGTACCCATCTCCCTTTTGTACGTCAAGAAATTTTGTATTTCTCCTGAATGAGCTTCTGGAGAAGGTAGTTTGAGGGGAAGAGGTAAGTATGGAAGATGTTTTTCCCTTTATTCACGTAATGAAGAAAAAATGCACAAATTGCAATTAGATAGAAATACTAAATTGAAACTTTTTGAAAAAAATAATGTCATGATGCATCTGGATTTCAGGAGGAACACAGTAGCAATTACCTTATAAGTAGACAACTTTTTATTTTGCATGCAAAAATATGTTTACTTATTTAAAGGAAAAAAGGATAGAAAGTCTGTGGTTTCTGAACAGTATTCTAAATTGAATACCTTCTGTTTTCCTTTAGGTCTTTAAATTATGCTCTTGTAGTAAGTTACATTGTAGAATTAATGGAAAACTGTTTCTTATGTTCTACAATGAGACTACATTTTTTCTGTAATATATGCAATACTGCTATATAAAATCTTTCCTGAAGGTTACTTTGATATGAAGTGAGATAGGTTGTAGACAGACTGAAGTTTCTTGGTTTCTTGGCATGTTCTGATTTCCTCAGGTGATACTTTACAGGAATTTAAAAATAGTATTTGACCATTCTAATACGGCTTTGTTGTTGTGTGTTTCCATTACACATACTCACAGGTCTTTTCATTTTAATTTCATTCAAATGCTAAAGCAAAAATCATAGCCATTCAAAGACTTCATTTACACTGTTTAGTCATAGGACAGGGATAAAACCAAATATAGCCATTAACTCATTTCATTACACAGAACAGTTTATCCCCTGTGCTGGTTGACAGCCGGCTGAACATGAGCCGGCAGTGTGCCCAGGTGGCCAAGGCGCCAGTGGCATCCTGGCCTGTATCAGAAATAGTGTGGCCAGCAGGAGCAGGGAGGTGATCGTGCCCCTGTACTCGGCACTGGTGAGGCCGCACCTCGAATCCTGTGTTCAGTTTTGGGCCCCTCACTACAAGAAGGACATGGAGGTGCTGGAGCATGTCCAGAGAAGGGCAACGAAGCTGGTGAAGGGCCTGGAGCACAAGTCTTATGAGGAGCGGCTGAGGGAACTGGGACTGTTTAGCCTGGAGAAGAGGAGGCTGAGGGGAGACCTCATCGCGCTCTACAACTACCTGGAAGGAGGTTGTAGCGAGGTGGGTGTTGGTCTCTTCTCCCAAGTAACTGGCGATAGGACGAGAGGAAATGGCCTCAAGTTGCACCAAGGGAGGTTTAGATTGGACTTTAGGAGAAATGTCTTTACTGAAAGAGTGGTCAGGCCTTGGAACAGGCTGCCCAGGGAAGTGGTTGAGTCACCATCCCTGGAAGTATTTAAAAGACACGTGGTCGTGATGCTTGGGGACATGGTTTAGTAGGCATGGTGGTGTTGGGTTGACGGTTGGACTCGATGATCTTAAAGGTCTTTTCCAACCTTAATGATTCTATGATTTCCTAATATCCCCATAGAGGTTTAGATGTGTTTATTGGAAAATTACAATGTGTGATCAGTTCTTTTTTAACTGGTGAGTCTGCAGTAAATTAATAGTGGCAACTCCTAATAATTTAAGTGTTTATTTTCCATTTAAAGAAGACAAATAGGACTAGTATTCAATTTTAAACCACCAAAAGGTTTGTTGTTGTTTTCCATTGTTCATTTTGGTTAAGAAATCTCATGGTGCATTAAGCTTTTAAAAATAGTACGATGCAGTGTCCTGCTAGGTTCAGAGGCTCCCTGTTCACATTATATCAGGAAGAACTGTTAACATCCAGTCTCCTTATTTAATGTGGGAAAAACTGATATGCTTCTTGTTCCTAACAAGGAAAGCAATGTTAATAGTTGTTCAAAAAGCACATCAACACTTACCTTGAGATTTTAAACATATTTTATAAAGATATTTCACGCTGAAATGTTAACCAAATTTGAAAGCTAGATCTTGCAATCTAATGAACACTGAGCTTTAGAAAAGGAAAACAAATCCTGGTCCAAGGTTCAAGACCATCAAGTGGTATGTCGACGTTTATGTCAGAAAATACTTCCAACCGAGTAACTAGCCTAGGAGACTATTCTTCTAGGAAATGCTGAGCAGCTTGCTTCTAAGATGATTATAAACTGCATAGCTAGAGAAAGTTGTCAGTATTAATTAGGTTGAAGTCTAATTGTTTATTCCCAGCTGTGAAGACATACTGTATTCCCTTTTATTCTGATAAAATTATAGTCCAGAAAGAAAGACCTTGCTTCCTAAGGGATTTCAGGCACAAGACCACAAAGCTTTACACTGATGCAGTGAGATACAGCTCAGTAACGGTTGGGATTCACTTGGCTTTTAAGTGACGACTCTTAGAAAGTCCAAATTACGTTTTAGTTTAGCCCAAAAGCAGTGTTTGTGTATCGTTGTGGTGAAAGGAACTGGTCCAGATGGAAAAAAGCTGAAGATCCTTCCATTGTAGATTGTACTGCAACGTAAGTTGCTTTTCTCTGTCCTTGGATAAGGCCCACAGCAGATGATTTGGAATCCACCTTCCTTGGAGGCCCTGGACTTCTGCATGCTCATGGGAAATGCCCAGCTGTCTGATACCCTCTAACCTCACTAGCTGTTTATTAGAGTAGCTGCACAGACAGTGAACTTGCATCCACTGTAGGGCCTGTCCAGAACAACATTTCTACCGTTAAAAGGTTTGAGTCCAAGATGATCTTACTCCTAGGCAATACTGGTCTATGTATAATATAGTAGGTGTTTACTGCAGAACAGTTAGAGCTGTTGGAGATAATTCTGAGACTTCATTTAAAAATCTACTTTTTCGGGGGAGTGTAAGTTTACATAGTTGTTCTCAGCCTAGGAATAAGATTTTATTTTTCTAAACAAGTACTCTATTCAGTTACTTCTGTTTTCCATTCTGAAAAAAGCAAAACAAGGAAACAAAAATCCACAGCATTACCACTTTACACTAAAATGAGAGTAAAGCTGATCAACTTCACCCCCTGCTCTGCCACATTGCTCATTGTCTTAAAATTATCTTGGTCTTCTAGTTACGTGTCACACCAGGAACTTTTACTAGCAGCTAAAATGCTCTACAACCATAAGGTAAACCTTTGGAGAACATTCTTTTTAAAATGAGATTTTACTCCTAAAACTGATTATTTAGTTGAAATCTTTGTTATTGTACACAATTTACAGTCTTTTGCTGCCATCTGCACAGAAAAGTTGAATTCATGGCATTGCAGCAAAGAGCTTTTAATATGCAGCAATTAAAAATATCCTGTAAATCACAGTACCAGTGCTGGCTAAGTCAGCTGACCTAAATTTAGTAAGTCCCACTACAGCCATTTCAAGAGGATTGAGGTCTTCTGGGGTTTTTTTTTTGAGGTCTCTGATCTCCTTTCCTTGTCCTAACACTAAACAAAAGGTGACTCCCAGTCTCTCACATAAAACATGAACTACTCATAGAATCATAAAATATTCTGAGTTGGAAGGGACCCATGAGGATCACCGCGTCCAACTCCTGACTCCACCCAGGGCAACCTAAAAGTTAAACCATAGATCTGAGAGTGTTGTCCAAACGCTTCTTGAATGCCAAGAAGCTTGGGGCCATGACCACTTCCCTGGGGAGCTTGTTCCAGTGCTTGACCACCCTCTCCATGAAGAACTTTTTTCTAATGTCCAATCTGAACTTCCCCTGATGCAGCTTTAAGCCACTCCCTCGGGTCCTATCATCGGACACCAAAAGGAAGAGATCAGCACCTCCCTCTCTTCTCCCCCTCATGAGGTAGTCATAGAAAGCAATGAGGTCACCCCTCAGGCTCCTCTTCTCTAAGCTGAACAAACCAAGTATCCTTAGACGCTCCTCATAAGTCACGCTCTCTAGTCCTCTCACCATCGTTATGGCCCTCATCTTTTGTTGCCTTCCTTTGGACACGTTCTAATATTTTCACATCGTTCTTATATCGTGAGGCCCAAAACTGCGCACAGTACTCGAGGGGAGGCCACGCCAATGCTGCACTGTATGCAGTCTGATGTGCTGACTGAGGGTTAACAGAGTTCGGAGGAATTTGGAGAATAGCAACTACTTCGACCAGCCAGCAGGAGGAACTTAAAAAATAGTGAACATACCCGGTTAGATGGCACACACATTTGGTTAAGTAAAAAAATGTGCACGTGCAAAAAAAAAAAAGCCGTATGTAACTTAGAATTGTCCATTTTAAGAGTTTGACTAGGGTTTCAAACTTTAATGCCTGCTCAACTCTTGTTCTCCCTATAAGTAACAAATGAGATACATATGTTTCATCTCCCCTTTCTTGCCTCTTTTCTAGTACCTGACACACTGGGGTACCTCCCTTTCCCCCACAAGTCTGTTTTAGCACTCCGTGCTTCATTCTGAAAGAAGGAAACCGTTCCTTCCACGTTTGAGCAAAGCATAGTGCCATATGTGCTAATGAGAAATCTCTTTCATGCTGTCTCAGAGGAGCATTCAGCAGGCTGACCAGCAGATCTGAAGCAATGTAGTCACCACCACAATGGTTACTGCCTTGATCACTTCTATCCAAAAAATATTTGAACATGTGCACACAAATACCACAAACCACCCCCTCCCCACCCCCCGGTGTGAATCTCACGTGGGAGATAATTTCTCTCTCTTACCTTCCTCCTGCATACCGCTCCGTTGCTTTTCCCAGGTCTCTTTCAAAGCAAATTAAGACTCAAAATAAGCTCATCCATCCTTTTCTCTACTAAAATTGTGCATGTTTTGGAAATTAACCCTCTCCCTATTGAGTCCATTTATAGTACGTAGTTGCTCAAAAAGGATACATGGTCTTATGGGACTTTTTCAATTTTTTTTTCTTATAAAAAGTTGTGATTTGAAGGTATTGGAAAAAGAGGAATTTTTAACCCACCGAGTTTATTGCAAACTATCTGTATCCTACAATTTTGGCTTGAGTGACACATTACCTGACCACTCACATGTCTGAGGGTCTCCAGGGAGAATTTTTTTAGAGTGATAGTATTTATAAGACAAGAGAAAAGGTCCATTTTCACATATACCCAAAGATTTTAAGGTAATATAGAAAGGGAATGGCTGCAAAGGAAATTCTTATCCATATCTGAAAGATACATTTCCCTCATACTGATCTGGTTCTGCATCAATCACGATTATATCCTTCAACTAACTTTGGGCAATATGCCACTATCCTGAGGCCATGAATCTTTCCACCGTAGCCTATCTGAACAATACTCATGCACTCAACTTTGGCGTCTTATATTTCCAGATGCAGTTCATGAGAACCATCTGCCAACTCTTTATTTCCAAGTATGTGTGAACATTGAAATACAGAAAGTTGAGAGATTATCTTAATTTCACTGGCAACTAATCTGCTCATTCGAGAAGTCTCCACCCTTACCCATTGTTTAAGAGCTGTTGCTATTTTAGAACAGTAAATAATTGGTTTCTACAAGGCACTCATGTTTTTCATAAGGTTAATATCCAACCACCCTATTAACTTTTTAACCGCTTCAGTTTATGCGGATTTACATTCCCCTGACTTTTCCCAGAGGTGCATACTTAACAAATCATAATTAATTTTATATCCAGGTATTGAGCCAAGACAGTATGTTTGGAATCCTACTGATTGAAGGAACAAAGTAAATGATGTGCTTAAAGCCCAGACTGCTGCTGCCAGGCACTATACTATAGAATCCATGATACTCTTGTCTGTCTTCTCATCATCTGTGTGTGGACACTATGGATGCTATATTAAAATGTGTTGGCTTAGGAGTTAGGAAAGTATTATAGTAGCAAAAAAATAAATTTCACTGATACACAGTAGAGTTCAGTCGTCTTCTCACATGGATTGACCTGTCAGTTTGACATGTCCATTTTGAACATTTGCCTGCAACTCACCTTTTACATTACTGTTTCACAGACATTTCATCTTACTGCCACGTTACACCGCTCTTCTCTTCTAATAGGGTTTATGGGTTGCAAATCCATTTATCTCTACCACGACACTGGATGTAGTCAAAACTAACATGCTCTTCCTTACTAATATTTTTAAAGAAAGTCCATGTTTTTGTCCAGTCCCAAACACTTCCTTTCCTTGACTATTAGTCTTCACCATTACGATGGTGCACTATTCAGCTGTTTCATAGTGCACAGTCCAAAACTCTGCAGTTTGTGTTTCCCGCAGAACAGACAGCAGCACGTTACGACTTTGAAATCCCTTCCTTGCATACTGCAGACCAAAGCACACCATGTTTCTAGTCCCAGGAACTTTTCCACTCTTCTCTCCCTCTCTGCCTCTTCTCTGCATAAGCCGAGGGAGGAATTAAGTGGGAGCTGAGTATTTGAACAACTCAACATCAAAATATGATCCAAGAAGCCAAACGTGAGGTTCAAGTTCAGGCACTGATAGCTGTGTGTGTACAATGCAGGTGTCTAAGCTCCCACTGCAGCCAGCAGAAGATTCTCTGTGGGATGGTACACTGAGAATAAGAACAAATAGTACCTATAACATATTTTTAATCGTGACATACAGCCCAAGTCCTTTACTATGTATTGTATTTGTTTGTCAGACGTTAAAAACGTATTTACTCTCTAACGGTACTGAATATAAGCACAGTGAACTCCATTAATGATTTCAGTTCTTTTTTAAACTCTTGGGAAAGCCAGGAAAAAGGGAAAGAAAACATACACGGCAAAGGATGTCCAAGAAAAAAAAGACAAAATATTCTTAGTGCCTTCTGTCACTATGACAACATAGACACAGAAACACGCAAAATTTGAAATGTGAATAGCGAAGGCAGGATTTGGGGCTTTTGCACAAGTCAGTAGCAGGATGACCTTACAGCCTCGTCCTCCCTCGTGACTTTTGTTGCTTGTGCCCGTGTCCCCAGTACACTGATTAGGACTAATCTTATTTAGCTGACAAGGTCTGGACCTTGCAGCCTGAAGCTGTGGGGTTTTGTAGGACCTAAGCATCTTTAGAGTCCCAGGCCTCTAGCCAGCGAATCTTCCTCTTTCTATGTATTCTACACTCAGACAGATCTCCCAGTCCTCCCAACACCTTTAACGGTGGTGGGACTGCTAACGACAGGTCTGGCCTGACTCTTATAACCCTGAAAGGAAGGAAGGGAGGAGAGGAAAAAGAATCACATGCTCCACACATCACATATGCTTTACAGGCACCAGAAGTTTAGAAGAGTCTGATTCTGTGCCAACCACCGAGGAAAACAACAGGACAGATTTTCCATGGCCACTTCCAGCACAAATTTGCTAAATCAACGTACAGGGAGATGCTTGCTCTGTAGATTTCCCCATGCCTGCAGGAAACCGCCTTCTGTCTTGTGACAGGCCTTTGAGATTATGTTGCTCAGGGAGAGCCATAGCCAGTTCCTCCAGGCCCTTTCTGGAAGCTCTGCCATGCAGGGTAGCTATGGCAAGCATCAGCTGCACAAACACTGCCTGCTTTGTGCTGCTAGCACTTTCCACACAGTGTTGGTTCGATTAGAACGAAAAAGCACAGAAAAGCCCTTTCTGGATTTCAGAAGAGTTTGGAGTTTTTAACCTGCCCTTTTAGAGCAATATAAATGAAGAGTCTTCCTCCACATTAGCTACGGTTTCCCTTAGTCCCTGCTCCTGTTGCTATAGATTTCCTAGTACCTTCCAATAGGAAGGTCCCAATCAGCTGATTCCCTGGAGATAATTTTCTTCCTGGTTTCTTCATTCCTCTTACATCTTACAAGACTGAAGTGTATCTTCACTTTTGTTCCAGTGACTAGCTCAGGGAATCATCACAATAAATGGTAGAATTCGTAAAATTAATGACTTCATCTCCAGAACCCCATGTGTCCTCACACAGGTTGTGACAATGCTTAAAAAGTCTCCCATTCTACCATCTGGTTTTTAAAGCCCAAGCCTGTACACTGCTTTTTGATCAAAATGAGTTCAGGAAGGGCATCAAAGAGCAATTGGTGTGCACATTTCTTTTTCCTTGTAGCTAATTAGCTTTCTTCCCAGTCAATGCACATATTTGAGTGTCTTGTCCATTTGATTCCTCCCCAAACCAGTTCCTTTCGACGCAATCCCATTCATTACAGCAATCATCCTGTGTTTCATCAAGAACTCCGGTGAGCACTAAAGGATCATCCAGCCATAACAAGCTGAATCTTCAGTGGCGCCCTTTTGATAAAATCTAATTTGCTATAGGTTAAAAGGACTACTACAGGCCATGCTGATATTGAGAATAGAATAGAACAGAATAGAATCATTTAGGTTGGAAAAGACCTTTAAGATCATCGAGTCCAACCGTTAACCTAACACTGCCAAGTCCACCACTAAGCCATGTCCCTAAGTGCCACATCTACACGTCTTTTAAATACCTCCAGGGATGGTGACTCAACCACTTCCCTGGGCAGCCTGTTCCAATGCTTGACCACTCTTTCAGAAAAGAAATTTTTCCTAATGTCCAGTCTAAACCTCCCTTGGCGCAACTTGAGACCATTTCCTCTCATCCTATCGCTAGTTACTTGGGAGACCAACACCCACCTCACTACAACCTCCTTCCAGGTAGTTGCAGAGCGCGATAAGGTCTCCCCTCAGCCTCTTCTTCTCCAGACTAAACAGTCCCAGTTCCCTCAGCCACTCCTCATAAGACTTGTGCTCCAGACTTGTGCTTCACTAGCTTCGTTGCCCTTCTCCGGACATGTTCCAGCACCTCCATGTCCCTCCTGTAGTGAAGGGCCCAAAACTGAACACAGTATTCGAGGTGTGGCCTCACCAGTGCCGAGTACAGGGGCACGATCATCTCCCTACTCCTGCTGGCCACACTGTTTCTAGTGCATTCAGCTTGAATATTCAGCCATAGAATAACCCTGAAATCAAGAGTCCTTCTATTATTTATGGAGAGACTGCTGTTATTTTTAGTGAGTTCTTAGGATTTGTATTAAGGTAAATATTTCATATGAGAGGAGGAGGAATTTCTCGAGATACTTTACACCATCAGAAAGCAAAGTATGATTGCACAGCGTCCCCTGAGCCTATGAGTCATGTTTGTTAATGTTCACGGTGTAATAAGACAGGCTAGGTTTTCTGGCAATATATTTTGCCCACATCTTGCAAAAACATGGAATTGTGCAGCCTACCAATGGGATTCTCTAAAGTCTGGGCTCTTCCTTTTCCCACTTCATCACATTTCTGTTATATTTGCCACTAATAAATCATTCAGCCCAGTGCTTTATTATACATATCTCAACTGCTCTGATTTTTTTTTCAGACTGCCTTTGTTTTAATCAAAATTGTTTTACATCATTCACTAATTATTGCCACAATTATAAAAAAGAGAATCATTGTCAGTCTATTTTAAAAAGAAATAAAAATTTGAATTTCCTCTTCCCTGCGGACAACCATTACTATTTTATTCTAATCATCTTTCAAAAATCTTCCTAGCATACCCTGGAGAAGTTCTCCGAATAACAGCTTTGAGGCTTAATTTTCTGCATTTTTTTTGCTCAGTAGATTACTATGATTTTACAGACAGTTTCTGCTTCTGTACAAGACGTGGCTCAGACCAGTTGCTCAATAAAGAAAGGTCTCAGGTATTTGATAGACACAATTCATGTAATCTCTCCCTGAAAGCCAATCTGTTGTCATTTTGTAGCCCCTCCAGACTTCCTAACTGGCAGAAACAGGTACAGCTCATACTGAGAGAACTTCTTCCCATAGTGCCGTAGTTAGTTCCGCTCTCACTTGAAATACGCGCATGTAGAATCACACCAGACCGCACAGGGCACACAATAACGATTCCCTATCTAGATACCTTTGTACACCTCTTCTTACTCCTTACAATCTAATCTAAAGTAAATGTGTATTCTAGAGTGTTCTTCTGGATAAATTTGGCAATAGGCACGGGGCACTAGATTGGGGGAAGGTAATTCCTGAACTAAAGGCCCTTCACTGAAAATACTGTCGCTTGTCTTCCCAACCTGACTCCCAAAGCACAGCTACGCCAGCAAGACTCAAACACCTTGCAGAGTTTGCATTCATAGTCTGCAATGTCTGTGCAACAGATGAGCATGTCCAGCACCTCAGCATTTGTTAGATCCTTCTGGGCTTTCTCATCCCAGCTTTTATTTGGGCTGATAAGTTTTTAAAAAAAAAACATCAGCAAAACCACCCCCATGTTTATTTACAGCACTTACACACTGACAGGGCACCAGAAATACAATGTACATGCATTTGAAGGAGGTGCTTAGTGGTACAATTTTTGCCAGAGCCGTAATACTTTGTTGGTTTACAATTCTTAAGAATCCCACCCTACTCCTCCTATTTAGGATGGATATCTCAAGATATCTCAACCTCATTCCAACCCACCTTTACCTTCAGCTGTTGTAATGTGAAAGCACACATTTGCTCTAGTGGCTTACTTACTTTCTTTATTAATTTCTTCAGAACTCCTAAATGTCATCTGTTCTTGACATTTGCTTGAAACTTAACTGCTTCCTTGCTGAAATTCACCCCAGCTTCTTGGCATAGCCAAAACAAAAGAGTATTTTCCATGGAATATAGCATTCTTATCAAAGCCAATGTTATATTCATGAATATATTTTATTTAATGCATAAGAAATAACATTTGTGAGGAAACAAAAGAAAGGCTATTCATAATGAGATAAATTTCTTCCATAAATTCTGATACTACTGTATCTTCTTTTGAGAAAAGATTTCTGCAGAAATCCTTCTCAATCAAAAAATGCTCAATCAAAAAATGCTCAGATCTTCTCATCTGACTTCTCATTGCTTGAAACCAGCCAGTGCCAAAGGTTCTGGTTTGACACAGAACGCAGTGGGGATCGCAAAAGTCAAAAACCTCATGTTTCTACTAGTGAATAAAGCAGGTCAGGAACTGTCCTTTGGCACGGGAACCAGCTGACACAATATGGCTTGCATACGCACAACTAAACTCTCTTATCTCCTGAACTAGGTCAGCTGCATGGTCTTCTGGGAATGGCCCCTGGCCCACACCGACCCATGAGCTGTGCTGGGAATTGCTTCAGAGACTGCTAGTTTGCTAGGACAGAACCACACTGGCGGCACCACCACCAAGGAAACAGTATGGTGGATGACCACATGCCACAGTTTAAGCCTGAACCCTAGCCCTGTTTAGTTTACTGCTATAAGGGTGGCTATAGGGATAGAGATCAAAAAGTGCCTGCAACACAAACCAGAACTGAAATCTAAATTGTATGTTTTATCTATGTCTCTCTCGTGCTCCATAGACTCTTCTTTCAAGCTATTTTTGACAGTATCTCCAAATTAAGATGTCCTCTCTGCTCTTTCATGTCATCATTAATTAGCCCTTTTCCCTGGACAACCAGCCAGATCTTTTCAACCAACACTGAAAACGTTCTTGTGAAGTACTGACCAAAAAAAGAAAAGAAAGTGATTTATCTGAATCTGCACTTTCTCTCTGCAGAGTCTCCTGTTTTGCAGTGAAGTATCACAGGTCACTCTTTCCCATGGCATACTGCAGCACAGGGTGTCTCATAGAAAAGAGAGCATGGTTGCTGCTAAAGCGACTTGATTGCCTACTCCCATCTCAGGTTCTGTTCTACATTTTGGGTTAAGCCGCTGTAAGAAGCTGCTAGATACTGAAACCTTGTTTCTCTAAGCCATTTCCTGACCCTACCTTGGGTCACCGGGCTTTAAGAAAGAGCGTTTCAGGTTATTAAGAAGACAAGTGTACACAGCATAACTGTCATCTGATGCTTTTCTAAAAATGAGATGCCTCTCACTCAAGAAAGAGAAAGTGCAAGAAATATGTGGTAACCCCCCTTTGTCCTCAGTCCTGGAATACTCTTCCTGAAAAATTTAGTTCCCGAAACCTGGGGTTAGGTTATCATGAATGTGAACCACCACTGTTGCAGCAGGTATGTGGGCAGTAGCTTGAAAGACTGCTGACCGCCTGAGAGAAGGGACTGGAAAAGTCTGTGTCGTCAAGAGTTATGCACGCATCTTGGGTGCTTCCCCTGAAGTGCACACCTTCTCTGCAGCACCTGTTTTCCACGTGTTTATACGTCCAGCACACGAAAGCACACACTCTGCGCTGTTTTGCTTGTAGGTGAAGTTTTTACTGTTTGGGGATACCCGAATAGGAAAGCAAATACATGTTGTGGGTTGGTTTGTTGTTTGGTTGTTCTTTTTATAATGGGGAAACTGTCTAAATCACCTCCAGCTGTTCAATTGTCTGATCAAGATGTAAACACAAAAAGTGTTGTTATCTCCATATACACATTCCGATAAAAGCAAAATAAAACGCCAAGAACCAAATGCTGAACTACCAGGAAATGTCAGAATCGAGGCTGCAAAACTTTTGCGTGGTTCAGCCAGATCCTACCTCCCTGTCGTTACTTTCAGTTGCCGTAATTTCCCAAACGATAAGGCAATGCTCCTACAGGTTGTAACCGCTTTCCTGGAAATAACCGCTTTTCCTAGAAAAAGGCGTGTGAAGACCCTAAGCCCGACGCTTCTACCCGGTGAACACCTGCCCTTTGCAAGCTGGGCTCATCGCTGCGAGGCGGCGGTGCCTCACCAGCATTTTGCCATTGAAACAGCCGCTGCACTGCTCCTCACAGCGGCGCCGGGAAAGCCCGCCCAGCCGCCTCCCCACCCGCCCCACTCCCGCACCCCCGGCCCCAGCACATGGCGGCGTCGCCTACCTGTCTGTGGCCGTGAAGGACAAGCGCAATTCAGCCCTCAGGTTAACTCCACCCCCTTAAAAAAAACCGTTAACGGACCGGCTGGGTGTGGCGCGAAGTGAGGCGTTGCCGCCGGCCCCGCCTCAGCGGGGTCCCAACGGCCGCAAGGGCCCCAACGAAGGGCCCGGTGAGGCGGGAGCCCTCGCAGGTCGCCCGCTCCCGCCTTGGCGGCCCAGGTTTTCGCTCGGGCGGAGGCCGGCCGCTGGCAGCGGGGCGGGCGAGGCGTTACAGGTGCTCGAGGGAATGGGGTCCAGCGGGCCTGGGGTGGGGAAAGAGCGCCCCGCTTCACTCCCCTTCCCCGCCCCGCCCCGCCCCACCACACCACACAAAGGGCCTTTGGCCGCCTCCCCCGGGAGCATGCATGGGATGGGGGTACCGGGGAGAGGAGCAGAGCCCTGACAAAAGGCAGCCCCTCTCCGCCCCCCGGGCTGCAGGCGGGGCCCCGCGGCGCCTCCCCCGCGCTGCCAGCCATCCCACCGGCCCCGAGGGGAGGCGCTGCCCCACTCTCCCGGGCGAGCTGTTGAGCGCCGGCGGCAGCGGCCACCTGGTCCTCCGGGCAGGGCGCCGAGGTGAGTGGAGGCGGGCGCCTCGTGGCCCGCGGGCAGGACCGTACAGCCCGCTCGCCCGACCTCCGCTCGCCCCCGGGGAGCGCCACCATTTTGCCGGGGGCAGCGCTCCCCCGCGGGTAGATGGTGGGGGAACCCCCGGGGCCGGGGGGTAGCCGGCCGGGCCGGGCCGCGCCAGCCGGGTGTGGGGTGAGCGTGTGGGGGCGCACCCCGTGCTGCTGGCGGCTGGGCTCTCCTCACCGGGCAGCGGCGGTGGGACTTCGCTCTCGGCCTCCGGGACTCCTCGGTGGGGGTTTTGTCGGGGGGGGGAGGGTGTCTCTTTCTCTTTTTTGCCCCCCTCAGTTTCGGTGGCGATAGGTCCGGGGTAGGGGAGGGAGCGAAACAAAGGCAAGCACGGGAACCTGCCTGAAAATGAACAAATAAATAAATGTGGTGGGCGCCTCGGGATGCCCTCTCCTCCCTGGCGGGGGGGTGGCTGGGGCTGCCCCGGCGCAGCCTGCCCTGCGCTGTGGTGGTCCGAGCAGGGCTTGTGCAGATGGTTTTGTGGTAGATTAATTAAGCGACCCGGAATTAGAGAAACAAAGCGGTCCCCTAGTACGAAGATGTTTGAGACGTGGGGGTTTGTTGACTGGTGTTGCCTGCAATGGTTAATCACACGGACTGTAAAATAGGATGTTTCTGCCGCTTGTGGTGTTTATTTACTTTTTGTATTTTACTGGGGCTGGACTATCAAAATAAATTAGCCAGCTGTTTTGTCTGTAGATTTGTTGTTTGGTTTTGTTTTTTTTTTACTTCTGTTTCTTTTTGTATCTACAAAAGAAAGGAGGCTTAAGTGTTTAGTGCAATCCAAAAGCCAGAAAGAAAGATTTGTTTAAAGATATTTTTAGCTGAAAACCTTGAAAAAGAACGTAAAACTTTATCTTGATAGACTTGGCAATAGATTTGCTCTTGCAAACCCTTTATTTCATTTTGAAAGCCAGTCTGATTTAGTGATTTCAGAATGACTGAGAATGTGAATAATAAAGGCTCAGAAAGCAAATAAAAAGAAACCAAATTTATTTTCTAAAAGATCTCCTATAGCTTGCCTCTTTATGACAATCTTCAAAGGCTTTTCAGCCTTCATTAGTACACATACAGCCTTTCTCATTTGGGGAGTGGAACAGTCAAAATAACGTTCAGTAGCAGGGTCTCTGTTTATTAAATGTACTTACCCAGTGCAAGTTTGGTTAGCATATTGAAAAATAAAGAATACCATTCTAAACAAAAGTACACATCTTGTCATGTAAGTAGGAGGGGAAAGGCAAAAATTTGATTTGGACCCCAATTCAAGAAGGTGCTAGAGCACATGCCTAATAAAGGCACAGTCGTAGAGTAGAGGATTGAGCACACTTTTAGCCCTTGTTGATGTTGGATGTCATTTCTTGTGTTTTGGGCCTGGCTGCTACCACACAACCCTCTTTTCTGTCCTTATCTGTTCTGTAGGAAGCTCTGGGCCGCATCCACACAATTTTTTTCTCTTGAACTTTGAAATTGTTGTGTTTCAGATGGCTTCCAGAAGTCATATGCTTCACTGATTCAGGACTGGACTATACAAAAGTAATTACAGAAGTTGCATGGAAGGGCTTTTTTTAATGACAAAGATGTCTGTAAAATCAGTCTTGAAGGCAGCCACCTGTGTGCACTGTTAAGGCTTTGCAGGACCATCAAAATAGGTACCAGGTTTAATCATCTTAAAATGTACATCTACTTGAAACTTTTAATACAGTGCTCCTTTCAAGATGAAAGTTATTGTCAGTTGCTATTTCTAACAAAATTACCCTGCTGGATAAATCTATAACAACTTCATTAGGAAGTATTCAGCATGTTTACTTAACAGAAGATTAAATCCCAAATAGATCAGAAGAGAACTTACCTCTTCTTTCCTAAAGGGTCTCCTTTACTTTGCACTTCTGTTCAACAAATTCTGCAGGCACAGGACATTGGCAGTGCTCTCCATCTCAGTAGACAGGCAGTAGGGAAGGCTTCTTAAGCCTTGGGAAACCCCAGCCATGCTTTTTTTTTCCCCTATGTGTGTTGTGGTAAAAGGCTGAACGCTGAAGCTACAAGTCTTGAGGTTTTTTTACGGGTTATTGCAAAATGCTTTTGATCTGCGACAGGCTGGGGTCGGGAGAGAGGAGGAAGAGAAGGGACCTGTGGAGTAGATGTTCTGTGAGCCCTTTGAAACTGGACACCTATTATATGTTTGTCAGCAAGTCGGTGGGATGAAGTGACCCAAGTGATCTCTCAGAGACCTGTGTCCTCTAAGCTGAGGAAAGCACGTGCTCCTGTTACATGGTCACTGAACAAAGACGCTGTCCTAGGAGCTTTCTCCAGGGAAAGGTCTTTGACATTCCAAGTTCTGATTTCAAGAGAAACTGCTAATATTCTAATGCTTGTTTCTGTGATAAATAAATTAAAAATAAACAGAACATGCCTTGTATTCAGTGACTTTCAAAAGTAGCATACATTTTGCTTCTTTCAACTGAGTTAGTCTAGGAGTTACGATTTGCATGCTTGGCCACAGGTACCTCTGAGTTAAACAAATGGTATTTGCATAGTGTCTTCATGCTGGTGGCAGTGTCTTGTGTTTGTCATGGCTTTGAGTGTGCAAGAATAACGCATTGGTGAGATGGGAGTTTGGGTTTATCATGAGATCAAGTTGAATAAGGGGAGATTTATCAGCCCCTTCAAAGAAGGGGTCAAGCACATAACCACCTCATTCTCCCGAGAATGCTGCGTAGCACTCTCAGTTTCTATTGTGTTTCAGGCTTAATTTAAAAATGAAACCTAGCTTATCATTCTCTGGCGTCTTGAGAAAAATCTCTGAAATACGATCCGAGTGGAAACAGATACAGACTGTGAACAGTTTTACAGAGATGTAAACTGCTCTCCATGCCATTTTAGAGGACACCACGTTCAGGCCAGTATGATTATTTGATTTCTCATGGATGGAAGGAGAAATGAGTGCAAAAGAAAACTTTGGCATGTGGGGGCAGTATGAGGGGGCAGGAGGAGAAGAAATTTAGATACCTAATTCTAAAAGCTCAGTTTTCAAGAATGTAGGTGGTTTGGTGGGAGTTTTAAAGATTAAGGAAATTATGCTTTTGCTGATAATGATCTCTAGGCAACTAGAATGCTATAATATGGTGCTTTTCTCACATTTACATTAATACTCCTCAGACTCTGATTTTCTTTGGTTATATTCACTGAAAATAGGGAAGATCTTTCACCCACCATTAGACGTAAAGTTTGTACAAAACGGACAGCAAGCCACTTTACAAATCCAATACCATATTAAAGTTGAGGGCCTTTGTTTTTCCCTGTGGTGGATCCAAAGTAGAAATAGTGTATGTGTAATATCCATATTTCTGAAGGACTTGAGATGCAGCTCAGGTTAGGATGCTTGTAGCTGGTGGGGGAGGAGGAAGAACTTCTGACTTTGTACATACCTCATTTCATACCTGCAAAAAGCTGTTCCCTTGTCCTCATACTCTGCTTTGACAGTCTGTGGGCAGCTTGGTGTGCGCTGGGCCTGTAGCTCTGGAAAGGGAGAGAGAATTTGGCTGAGTACTTGAAGCTGTTCCTGGGCCTACGTGCAGAGTGGTGTAGGCAGGCTGTAGGGAAGGTTGCTCAAGTCTTGGGAGGACTATGCTACCATCTGTGATGTGTGTATGTTTACCTTTTTATTCTTTTTAGTAGATGACTTAAAATATGATGCACGATTCTGGGTTAATTAACAAAAGATAAACTTTTCTTGTATGGCTGCCCCAAAAGGAAGAAGGAAGATAACTGAGGGACTTCATTTAAACCTGTAAGTGTTCCTCAAAAGAGTAGTGGCTCCATATAAGATGAAAAGTTGAATAAATAAGAAAGCATTTCTCTTATAAAGCACATTTGATTTTTTTTTTCCTTCCTTTGAAGAGACCTCAGTTTAGTTCTTGCTAAATAGTCTTGCAATTTCTTTGAAATTAGTATTTCCTACATAAGTCTGTTGATGATTTCTAATGCCTTGTGGAAGGCTTTTAGATAAAAAATGAGAACATTTATCTTGAAGGACTACTTAGTACTCAAGTTAAATGTTGATCACATTAAAGCTCCAAATGAGAAGAAAATTTAGTCTTAAATTGATTTTGGTTTAAAACATGTAAGAGTATTCTACATGCCCTAGGGAGAGATGAGAACGTCTGGGGCTTTGTTGCTGCTGCTTTTTCCCCATCTTTCTGAACAAAATGTGAAACGACTGGGGGAGGGGTAAGAGTAGAAGTACAGTATCTCCATAGGCAGAACTTGAGTAGTTTATTAGGCTTACTAAAATCCTAAAATGCTTTATTGTTTTTATTACATGGCTCATTCTTTGTGGCATTCTATCAGTAATGTATACAAAAGTGGGACTCTTCATCATACAAACAGTTTCATCCACAATTGCCTTGGACTCTTTCGAGTCAATGTGAGGGGCCGATGAGCCTCAGGAGACGTGCACCTCCTTTACTCCTGAATGCTGAAGGCACATGGGTCAAGTAGGTTCTTAACTTAGACCTCTCAGTTTAATGGCTGAATTTAGGTGGGAGGAACCTGGGCTATACTGTATGTGTGTCTTATGTATTTTGCACTTTCCTGGTGTATCGTGCAATGGGAAGAATG
The DNA here is from genome assembly GCF_964195595.1 of Calonectris borealis. NCBI lineage: Eukaryota > Metazoa > Chordata > Aves > Procellariiformes > Procellariidae > Calonectris > Calonectris borealis. Next base: position 153,382,302 of record NC_134312.1, on the reverse strand, counting down.
ACTAGCCAGTGTTGCAAAACATAAAAATTGGAAAGAATGCTGCAGCCCAGATACATGCACTTAAAATAAGATTCTCATCAGAACAATATTGACGGGTTTAAATACTACTCAGTGTATTTTAATCCATTCTAAAATAAAGAAATGTTAGTTAGTACTATACAGACATTAGCGTCCAGTTCAGTCAATTCTCCTGCAGAGACCTGCGAGGTACATGGATGAGCTCTTACATCATCAGCTGGACTCCACTACCTCTATCTCTATGGGTGTACTGAGCTTGGTGAATTACTACGTTTAAGCCTGCTTGTTCAGGCCGGATAACGTATTAAACGGTTTAAGAGCATTGGAATAAAGTGTCATCATATTTACGGAAAATGCGGGTGTGAAATCTTAGTAGGTGCTAAATTAGGACCAGTTTTCCCCACATAAATACATTTTTTTCCCAGTGACTTAAATGGAGCAATGATGAAAGCATGGTAAAAAGCTGCAGTGATTAGATGCAGAGTGAGGTAATTCACAGGATAATCTGAAAATATCGGACAAATGGTCTTAGAAGTGAGATGTGTTTAAATGTTTATGTTACACCTGACTAGAAATAATGCCCTGCCTAAATAACCAGGGAAATAGCTGAAGAAATTGCACCATGTGGCAGCAACAGAGATCCAGTAATAGCATATTGACTCAGAGCAATGGGGACCACTGCTGTGGTGAAGTGGTTGCAGAATATGGATTTAAGTTTCTGAGATAACTGCACACCTTACGTAATCTGGCTACATTTGAAGACAATTATTAACTACTCCCTTTGCAGTGCTATTCTTGAATTAAAGGGGGATTTTGGGTGGGAAACCGAAGTAAATTCAGTGAAGTGTGTGCAGAGTGATTGAAACAGGAGGACTCTTGCTTTCAAAAACTGCTCTTTTGTCTAAATTTCATAAGAAATGGTTCAGAAAGCATTTGCACATTAATTAAGAAGTGGTGTGGAGTGCTACATAATAATATTACCTATTACTTCTTAATATTGCATATTAATGCATTATTGGCCCCATATGTAATTACAGTTTCAAAGCTCAGATCTCATCCATTTAGTGTGCTGTCAGACCTTGCAGACGAAGCATGCAGTGTACTTAATTGATATCAGAATAGCTGGCAACTGTTTGTTATAAATGGAAGGGTGGTGACCTCTACCCCATGTTCCCTCTGGAAGTGACTGGCATCACAGGGGGAGAATAGAGCTTTTATACGGGGACTGTGAATTCAGAGTGACCCGTTGTACCTACTGTGTTCTTGGAGACCTTTCTTCCTTCCCAACCTAGAGCACATGCCAAAGCTGTAACGTATCCGTGCCTGTTTTCATACAACGGTAAGGAGCTTCCACATTCATCAGATGTACTCTGCCAAGTCCCACATGTTCCTGTGTGCTTTGCTGTACCCCCATTAGAGTTATATTTTGATAAATTTAATAAATGGTATCAGGGAGCAGCAGGAGCAAGGCTGCTGCACAAGAGGGGTTGAGGCAGGAGCCAAGGGTGGCCCCAGCGGCAGACTCACCAACCAGGGCACTGCGTGCAGGGGCTGAAGGCCAGAACTGGCCGCCAGTACCAGGCTCTACCAGCCGTCCCTGACCCAGCGAGCAATGAACCTGGTCCCTCCAGGGAGTTCCGTCAGAACTAAAAGGATCCAGAGCCAGGACTCAAAGCAGGCTGCGATATAGGCCTGCCCAGGGGACAGGGCTGCAGACAGGCGTGACAAGGGCATAGCTTACGCAGGGACTAAAGGCCTCGGACTGAACTTACTGTGTCTGCAGTATCAATGCAGTGATCCAAGCGGACATATGTCCATCAAGGATGCTGTGACTATTTGGAACATTTTATGTTAGCTCTTACGACAAAAGAACAAGGGGTTTTTTTCCCCTCCTTTTTTATGTGTTTTTTCCTTTTTATAGTCAATCTTGGTCAAGTCAATTTTGTGAATGTCTCTGTGAGCTGCCTCGCTTCATGAAAGTATGAAAAACATAGGTAGTGGTTATGTCTCAGCCCTCCCATATTTTTGTCCCCAACTACTTTGTCCTCTGAGTCCCTGAGCTGTTGGCTTAAAAACTAAGTTCACGTTACTGCTCTTAAAATCAAAATAAAGATGATGAGTGAAAACTAATTAATTAAAGTAGGATTAAGGTCATAAATGTGTGTCTCTAACTGCATGTTTGGATATAATTTCTTCTGGTGATCTTCAGGAGTTTCCATTCCTTAAGGAAAGGCAATAAATTAAAATTTTATTCCTAGAGTAATTTGCTGACTCCTGAAGCATAGATCCAGCTGCTTCTCAGTTCACCTTGCACAGGAGCAGGGGAAGAACTACTAGAAGTTTTTGGGATTTTTGTCTCTTTGAGAGGAGACTTCCCTGTCTCTGCCCCAGTTCTTGGGGTAAAAGGGAGAAGTTCTGGACAGGAAAACTTTAAACTTTACTAAGTGGCTTTAAGAAGAAAAATCTATTTATTTAATGTCTCAAGTGTAAGGGTAGTAGAAAGAAATCCCCCAGCTCCCACAGAACTAAAAAAAAAAATCTGTTGAGGTGCTATGAAATGTTTCTTTCAATAAGACCTCTGTGCGCATGCTGCCTGGGTACCTGTGTGTGCACGCTTGTGCCCACCGTTGCACACAGCTTGTCAGATGGTTGCAGAGGCAGATGCAGCTTAAAAGTACATACTATGTACTACATCCATTATTTACAAGCAGCATGTGCTTTAGTACAGCTGTAACTGTTTGCCGCTACCTGTGTGACAAGGAGCATGTGTGCACTGAACCTGTCCGGTTTGGCAGCTGTAGAAAGAGTTGAGCAATTTGCTTTTAACTCCATTATCCGTCCTCTGACAAATGTTGCAAAGCCTGAAAAGCCTGGGAACAGGCAAAGGGAGAATTGAGGAAACTGGCAGTATGTTGGCTAAAATAAAACAAAATTACTATCTTTAAACTGCTAAGAAGATGCACCTTGCAGTAATATTTGAAGAAGAATGTTTTATCTGGAAATTCTCTCTTCTGCTGAAGAAGTAATGTAATAAGTGACAGAGCAAGTACTTAATCTTCATAGGTGATTCCTGGGAGATCTGGTACTAAATAATGTGAGCTGGGTTTTTTTTGGCTGTTTGTTTTTAAATGGATAACCTTTTTATATCAAGTAAGCTTTTTTTTAAGCTTTAAATGTAATGTATCATTGTTAATATCCATGGTCTGGAGTGATGGCTTTTACTGAAGCTGATCAGCAGCTAGAAACAGATATATGCTAGAAACACTTGAATGTGATGCTTGTAGGATAAATGGAGATAGTGTTTCTCTTGATTATCCAAAAAGCTTTAGATTTACTTGGAGAGATGTACATCTCCCCTGCTTGGCCTTGGCATTTTCCAGATAGACTTGGAGAAGCTTGTTCAGGTCGCTTATGCTTGGAGGTTTGGGCTATTTTTTTGTTGCCCACATGCCCTCTGGAGGAGAGCAGGAACAAAGCTGTCTCTGGATGTGGTGTAATTTCCTGAAGAAATGACACCTTGCTAGCACTTTGCAGAATTCCCAAATACTGTTTAGCAACTGTAAGTATTTGGAAAGCTCAAGCTTTTACAGTTAATGGTGATTTAGTTGTAATTTTAAGAAGAGTGATTTTTGTTTATGTAAAAAAAGTAAAAACACTGTAGTTCTCTGGCATTTGTATATGTAAATTGAGAAACCTGCAGGTGTTCAAGAACATGTTCGCTCTCTTACCTTTAAGCACAAATAAGCCTAGTAATTAGCTCTATGTAGTCTAAGGAACTGTTGCCCCTTCCTGCTGCTCAGGAAGAGAGCAGCCCCAAAGGACCTGGGCACTGTGTCAGAAACCAAAGCATCTCTTCTTCCCGCCACGTTTCCTGTGTCAAGGTTTCCTTCAGTTAATCTGTTTATGACAAATTCAAACTGTAATTTCAGCCCTCCATATAATGGGAATCACATCTTATTCTGGTTTTTTTTGTTTGTTTGTTTGTTTTATTCTGACATTATTTCACTTTTTGACAGTCCATGTTCTGGGGTGTTCCTTCACCTAGTTAAACTGGTTTTCAGAGAGTACTTTTAAGATAAATATTGACTTGTTCTGCTGAAAATACAGAATGATATTGATATTTTTTGCTTTTATGCAGTTGTTATTAAGATCATATGTAATTTGATATTTGTATATTGTTTGGGGTTTTTTGTGATCAGCTCCCTGACCTACGGTATAAGCATTTTGAGAAACTACAGGGGACTCTTGAAGTTTTTATTTTGGGTACAATACCATGGATGGCTTTTATGAACTGCATATGATACCATAAATGGCTATTATAAACGGTGTATTTTTTCTTTAAATAAAATTGAAGATATGATAATCTGTATGTAACTGTCAATCTTAACATTATTTGAGCCTTTTATTTCAAGTAGCTAGGGTTTTTTTCTTACTTCTTGCAGAAAATGATTTTCTGTTTATTTTTAAATTTCAGAAATCAACTTACAGCATTTTCATGTCTGACTACTGGTATTGGAGGTTGATCCCATGCAAAGAAACTGGAAGCTGCAACTGTTTCACAACAGCCAACCAGTCTAATGAAGAGAAAGAAGAAGATACTAACCATCAGGTTGTGGTGTCAGATATCATGCAGCTTGTGCGAGATAAGCAGGAGGTGCCAGAAAGCACAGCAGGTGAAAAAAATGCGGTATATTTTGAAAATTGTCCGGCTGGCTGCCAAACTCTGTTAAGAGGAGGACTGATGGCTTGAAGAATTTTAGCAATGGTGTATCATCACTAGCAATGAGAGTAGGGCAGGGAGCCCAAATAAAGGAATAGCTGAGTATTCACTTGGAGAAGGGTGATGTCACCACAAAAACAAATGTTTAGTAGCAGCCAGTGAAGAGTGAAGACCTTTACTCAGGAGGACTGAGGCTTGTTCTAAGAAATTAAAATAATTCCATAAATTAATTGATTAGCAAAAAATAGTCATCCCAGAGAAACCTGACCTACCTTCCCACAGTTTTAAAATCATACTCTAGAGAAACTGCTGAGAAGCAAGTACAAAATACCTCTGCACCTTATCACATTCCTTTTGTTGCTGTGGTCCATAAGCAGAAAATTGTAGTGAGTGCTAGTTTATAGTTACAGAGATGAAGAATACATTTTTTCCTGTAGCATCTGATCTTATATTTACCCATACAGGAAGCCGTTGCATTCATAAATGAACTATGTGACCTTTGCCTTGGTACTAGTGCAGATGGACTGTAATTCTATAATTTGATTAGCAGTTGCATCTGATAGCTATTGGTCTTTATTAACAAGTCTTAATTTCATTTTGTTAAATAAATTTTTAAAAAGCCTCCTAGGTAATTAAAAAATATCTGCACATATTCATGCAAACCTCTCCAAGCTGGAAAGATGATCCAAAACCGGAAAGGTGAAATTCACTAACATGCAGTTTTGCATTTAATATACAATTACAAGGCAGGATATGACCCCTTTGTAATAAAAGGAAAAAAGCTCATTCTTTCAGCCTGGATGAGCTAATGATGTTGGTGCTACTACAGAGTGATTCATATTCTGCTGTGGCTTAACAGGAAGTAGTTATTAAAGTAATCATTTCATTTGTGTACTAGTGAGGTCTCAGCCAGAATATGAGGGCAACAAGGAAAGATACAAAAAAACCCTGCAGAAATTCCCGAGGAGGATGTCAGGATTAGTCAGAGGTTTACAAAATATGACTTCTGTGGAAATAAGGAGGATGTATCTAGACTACAAGAGAAAACAGAAGTGAGAGCACACATATTCTGACTTTCTAATGGAGACCTTTGTAAATTATAGAGAAGGGTGGACGTCTGCTTGTTTTAATTTTCTTGTTGTCCATATCTAATAGAATAAGAACAAGAAAATGCAAACTTGATTTCTGCAGAGAAGATTTAGACCTAATTGTGGAGATTGTCAAACAGACTACTCTTAATGAAATCTTGAGTGAAACAAACCATTGCTGGAGGTGAGATAGATGTACGTGATTCCATCTCAGTGCTTCAAGCTAGTTTAAGAGATTTCAAGAACTTTTTTTAGTACGTTGCTTTTGTGATGGAAGAAGAAACAAACAAGTCCTGGGAGGGCGGGCCTGGAGTATGAAGTCAGAGGAAAGGTAGTTCTGTCTTAAGTCATCTGGAGGATTTAAAATGGAAAATTGCTACTCCTCCTCTCCAGAAATTCAGGAGAGAGCTGTGTTAGGTTCAGACTAAGGTACATGTGTATTCTCTGTTGATATAACAGTGATTCAACACTTGACTGGTTGATCTACAAAGGAAGCTTAGTAAGCTGCACAGATTAGAACGAATGCAGTGAAGGCGGGCCAGGAACTATGTGTATATACATACTTCATAGGCATGGGAGTGCTTACAATAACCTGCGCATACTTGGCTATGCTAATTTCACCTTTTAGCTGTGGCTGCTGTCATTGAAGTTCATGTGAAAGAAAATTGAGGTTTAGTGAAAAAAGTTCTGGACTAAGTTTCCTGGCCCAAGATGTAGCAGATTTTTCATTGAGGTTTACATCCATGCCTGACTTGACAGCTGAATTGCAAGCCATTAATCAAAACTGAAAAGCACCTGATAATACTCTTTATGCCTAGAAAAAGTGGGTTGTAGTTTTCAATAAAATGTATGTTTGTTTTCTTTCAACTAGAAGAAGAGAACAGCGTGTAGACAGGCAAAGGAGCTTTCCCAGAGCTAGGTATGAGAAACTCAGTTGCAGATAATTTTCTGGTAAAGTTACTAAACTCTAAAACTAAATTCAGTATGAAAGCTTTTTCTGTGTCATAACTAATACTGTTGCTAGCATTGGGGATTGAATGCATAATTGTGTTTGTGGCCATTTTATTGGGCTTTGATTTGTAACAAATTATTGCTTTTAATTGATGCAATCTGCATGTTAGTATTTTCTGACTTTATCAAGGGACTGCTAAAAAGAATCTGCTCTGAAAAGAATTGCAGCAGCATAACATGGTGAATAATTAAAATGGGCAATTTGTATGTTGGATATGTTGTGGGACGAACAGTTGTTTTGCTCTAGTTCTAATACTTGTTCAAGTACTTATTTCAGGAAAAGAAGCAAGTATTTTTGTGGTTGGTAAAGAAAGCCATAGTGCCTTGTTATGTGAAGCTAAGCCTTATAGTCTTCTGGTGGGAAAAGGCAGAAAGATAAGTGCTGCTGTGGAAAATAAACTCCAGTAATACTGTTGGAGTCTTTTCCCTCCTCTATTTTTGGCTTCTGTAAGCAAATGTGAGGGGTCTTAGTCTCTTATGCAAACTAATAATACTGTAGAATGGAGAGCATCTTGCTGCTCTTCTTAGTTAAAACATATGTTGCTGTTGCTGAAGTTTAACTCTGTTCCCTCCCCGCCCTAGGAACTCATCTGATATGCTATTGATACAACATTAATAGCAATATTTTTACTGCAGTGTTTTCCTAGAAGTTATAATTAAGATCGGGTCTTCATTGTGTCTGTGAGTTTACACACTTTTGATTGAGAACATGTTAAAAGCCTAGCTTGAAAGCGATAGACGAAGAAGAATGCAAAATTCAGCTTGAGGCATAGCACAACTGAGATGAAAGCATGATAACGTCCGACCAGCCTGTGTGTGCTATTGCCTCATTTGAAATTGTGTGTGTAATACATCCTTCCCCCTCTTGTCTTCAGAAAAGGCTGGAAAATTGAAAGATCGTGGAGAAAGGATAGAGGTGTGGAAGAGAGTAATGAGTATTTAAAAATTAAAAAAAAAATTTAAATCGACTGTTTTTATAATTTCTCAGTGCCTATTACGTTGTTCCACCTGGTTGGGATTAGACTTCAGAGTGCTGTGCTTGGAGGACTGTTTACTTAACAACTACTTTTTTTTTTTTGAATGGGGCTTTTCTGCTCGGGAGATGGTCCCCTTCAAACGGTTGACACCTTTTCTCTTCTTTGTTTGGTTGTTTTTCCTTCATCCTGTTCAGATCTGTTTGGAATATAATCTTTTCACAGAGGGCTTTTTAGCCTCCAGCTGTGATGCTAAAGCAATAGGGAAGCAGGGGAAACCTTTTATGATATCAAGATTTGCTAGTGTGACGCCTTGGGAACTGTAATTGCTGATGTTGTAGCGAACAGCCATGAGGGTGCTACAGTCAAAGCTTTTACAAAAGCAAGGGAACTATCATGACTCTGCCCAAGTTTTGAGGAATCCAAGGATACAGGTGGCTGCTGTCTGAAGTCTCCCTGGTCCAAACTTACCTGAGAAGACATACTTCATGAGTAGAAAAAAATTTTTACACCATTTTAAATTATAAAATTGGGTGTCTTTTTACCATTTTACATGATTGTTAGGATTCTAGCATGAGAAATTACAAGGCAGCTGAAAAGGCAAATGAGTGACTATGTGATGTGCCAATTCTAACACTTGTAACAGTGCTGCAAAACACACCATCAGCTGTTGCACTCACAGGCACTTGACATCCTCATCTGTTACATTCACGTGCTCTTGGAAAGAAATGTGCCTGGTATCATCTCAAAATGTTAAATTGCATTGTTTTCCATACATAAACACCTTTTAGGCACTGTTCAGTGGCATTACTGAAGCTGACAGCTTTGACTGAATTACATCCCTGCTACAACATCACTGTCTGGAACAGTGTGGTCAAATTACGTTATCAAGACCACTGATGGCTCATCACCTGCATCAGAGTTGGAAAAAACCAACAACATTCTGTCTCTTAAACACTTGTACATCTTGGTAGCTCCAGTTATATGCTGAACCTAGAGTATAACTTCAGTTATACTCATCAGCCCCTTGCTTCCACTAGTCACAACTGTGTAAGTACAAGATTTCAGTAGTAATGTACAAAGGAAACATTGTAGGCGTTTATTTTTCTAATAATTATACTGTTTCAAATCAAGTGACTTTTCAGAAAAACAATAGCTAATGCTGTTTGGATCAAGTCCATTCTATCCCTTGATGTCTACAAGTACAACCTCTTAAAAATCTTAACTAAAAAATGATCTCTTAGAAGCTGCTTTTATTGGTAGTTAGAAGAGTGCCAGGATTAATCCAGTGCATTTTTGGGGAGAAGTCCTCCATTTATGCAATATATTTGAAAAGTTCTTTGATTCTTGGAGCTGCTTTATATTCTCCGAGAAGCTTTATCACGCTCAATATCTCACTAGAATTTTAATTTTAATTTGCAAAGCTGTGTACATTATACCATACCTCAAGTAACAATGTGATGAAAAGCCTTTTTCAAGGGGTTACTTATAAACTAGATGAATACAGTTAGCAGATATATGTAGAAAATGAGGCTATGAACATCTACTAAGTATTTCTGATGAGGTTGTTTGCATGCTCAAAAAAAAAAAAAGTCGTCACATTAAGATCAAAATTTGTGAGGCAGTCAGAGATTTCTTATGTGTTAGAATTCCACATGCAGCTGTGACAAGACTGCTTTTTTCATGGGATTGACAACAGCATGCTGTCATCTGATTAACATTGGTACATCTTCTGTGGAATGAAGATGGCATTATAGACTTCTCAGCCCATCTGTGCAGATGCTAAATAACCTGTGACCTTTTCTGCCTTTAAAAACAAGCCAACTCGGGCAGGAGTTCGTAAGCTATAATGTACAAGCCACTTAGTGATACACGGTCCAGCACAGAGCTGGGAGCTATTGCAGTCCCTGGTGGTATCTGCTCAAGGAGGGGGAACTTGGGATTTATTTTCTTTTTTATGAACATAGAACTGGGATCACCATAATTGTTGGCAGAGAAAAGTATTTGTTTTGCTGTACACTTCTCTTTGTCTGCTTTCATGGCAGTGGGTTGTCCCTAAAGGACTGGCTGGATTTTATTGTGGGAGCTTTTAAGTATATCTCCATGCTGAGCTTTCTGTTTGGTACTAGTAGTTTGATTGATGTGAAGTGCATGTCGAAGTAAGATATAGCAGATACTATGTGTGCACAGTTAGCATTTCTCAGTGTTCGAGGCTATTCGCTTACAGTGGAACTCAATTTTATAAATAAATGTCTTTACAGGCCTGTTCCTTTACTAGCTCCTGTAGGACTGGTATCAATCTCAGCATGTTTTTTATGAGCCAATGTTTTTATAGGTTTGTTAGTTAAAAGAGCTGCTTTATATTAAAACTGAATTTCTACTGAAGGAATTTAACAAATTCTTGTGAGTTTAACTTCTCAAAATGAGATACGTTTAAAGCTAATTGGAATAATCTGTCTAACAACATGGAAAGGAGAACCTTTACATGATAAACCTCATCTGTATTGTGTTGCTGCTTCAAGTAATGGAGCAATGAAATCCCAGCTTGATTAAAATCAGTAGGAATCTTGTCAGGATTTTTGTTGTAAGACTTTTAAGCTCTGCAGGTTAACCAGCCTCTTAAATGAAATTAATATTAAACATCTCACTCTAATTCCTTCTTTCCTGGGAATTAAAGCAAATATGGAATATATAAAAATAACTTCTTGTTCAGCTAGCAGCATTCAGTTCAAGGAGTTGGAGCAGAAAAGCTCCATTAGTGTAAAAAGGCATTGCCAGCTAAAAATGAGCTATGGAGAGGTATTTCAGTAATGTCAGCAATAAAATTCAGAGTGTGTGTATGCATGTGTGCATATATATATGTGTCTGTAATTCGGTGCCACACTTGAGGAATTTTCAGTTCAACTGCTGTTTGCTTTCCTGCCTGTGTGGGTATTTCATACAGTATCAGAGAAAGAATGCAGCTTTAAAAAAAAAAAAAAAAAAAGACATTTTCAGGAAACAATGCTGCCTGAAATTACTCTTAGCCGTTATTAACTGCTAGTCATCTTTTTTCTTTTCTTTGTTGTGTTTTGGCGTTGTTTGGGGTTTTTGGGGTTGGTTTTGGTTTTTTTTTTTTGCCAGGCCATAAGATGAAGTTGAAGAACCTATGGTACCATCTGCAGCTATAGTGAAGGCATGAAAGCATTTTTAAATTTTCTTCAATGTTCCCTGAACCCAATTGGGAAATATTTTAGGGAGATGTTCCAAGTACTGTGTGCTGCAGTGGCTTATACTGATCCATCACAACTTTTAATGGTGTATTAGGTGTATTGAAATACCTTTGCTGCATTGTTGCATTTCCTTCTACTTTTTTCCTGTTTTCTGTTGTAATAAGCAGCCCAGCCACACATTTGTTATTTTTCCCTTTCTATTCTCCCATTTCCTAGAGAGTCTTTTGCTTTTCAGAAAGAGTTTGGCTGGGGTTCCTTGTTAGCTGTGAGATCACATGAACCTGGGAGGTACAGCTGGAGCTCTGCCAGCCTGACCGTCTGCCTTCATTTTGCTGCCTGTGCTGTGCTTGGAGAGCCCCTTGCCAAAGGAGGGGCAAACACCAATAATCTGTACAAAGAAGCAAGGACTCTTTAAGATTAAGTTAGGGGAAACTATACCTGCTTTGTTCTGCGTGGTGTTCAGAACACTTTCATGATAAGATGTGATGCATGTAAACTGAAATCTGGAGTTTCCTCAAGTAGTGGCATTTTTATGTTGCATAAGGAGGTATGAAATTATTCTCTAGCAACATTAAGCTAGTAAAAGTTAATAAAACTTTCTTGGGTCTATATATTTTAATATTATGTAGTTATAGATGTTCTTTTGTGTATAATCTACTTGCAATATATAGCCATTTAATCAGAAGAGAAAGCAATAACATTTAGTTTATTATGAAAATTAATAGCTTTTGTGATACCTCTGAATGTAATGAATCTTCCTCTTTTGATTTAAATCATGCTTCACTTTTCAGATATTCTCCGTGCAGGATGAAACATTAGATGCTTGGTGAAACTAAAGTAGGAAAGCTTTGTCAATTCTGTTTAATCCCTGACATGAGTACCTTTGTACTTTTGGTGCCTCAGGTGGCTCCAAAGAAATTGGAAAAGTGCCTAAGCAGCAGTGTAATTGAAATTCAGGAGGGGTTACGTGTCTAACCTGTTTAGACATTCTGTAAATGCGATTTTTTTGCATCTGTAGGCAGTGGATATCTTGTAAATCTGCTTGATTATAATATCTAAACAGGAAAATACAAACTCTATTATAGAAACTGGCTTATTCTGACAGGGTCGTGCATGACCTTAGACGGCTTATGTCTCCGATGTGCCCCCCCACCGTATAATGAAGAGCAGTGACATGACAAGTTTAGAGTTCTTCCTTGCTTGTTGCCTCCTCTGCTTCCGTAACGGCAGACTGCTTGCTGGATTTGGCACTCGCTCCTAAGGCTGTGAAGACGGAGAAGCTGTGAATGTAAAAATTAGGTCTTGCATAGGTGCAGTAAAAACCATCTGAGCTACAAGGTTTCACATGCTGTCTTGATACCATTTGAGCGTCATGTACACATCTGTAGGGTAAAAAGTGGTGGGTTAGATTGACTCACTGGCTTCCAGCTGGACTGTTATGGAAATGAATTGCTTTGCCTCTGTTCTAGCCAATACCCAAATTAGGTGTTGGGTTCAGTTGTTGCCTCTGGCACTGAGGAATTACTCAGGGCTGTTTCATGCAAATGCATAGATTTGCTGGGGTTAATCAGTGCACTCTCTTTGAGTGTTTAGAAAGTCAAACCATCATTACATAGGAGGAGGGAGTTTTGATAACAGAAATATTGGAAAATAATGAAATAAATTATTTAAGGGTTTTTTTTTCAAGTCTATTTTTGCATTTTGCTAAAGCTACAACAGGTGTTTATGTCCACAAGTAAGGTGCATAGAAATCTTCCTACCGCTGAAAATAGACAGCTGTCTATGAACTCCTTTTGTTTGTTATTCACAGATTCAAACTGCAGACTAGATGCATACTGATATGGCTGGTTTTCTTCGCTGTTGAAAATTGTGCTCTTTTAGAGTTGATTAGAATTGGTTAAATGGCCAGCTGTCAAAGGAAAACCTTTTCCTCCAGCTAAAGATACTGTGTTTGTTTTAATTGCTAGAGGCTAAAGAGAGTTTATTTAATTTGGACATGCAATTTAAGTTACGTAGTGAGCAGTTTTATTTTCTCAGCTCAGCTTATCAGATCTGCTTAAGCCTATTTGTTGATCATAAGGTACATTAGAAAAATTGTGATTCTTTAAAATTATTTGTTCCACATAATTAGATTATTGCTTGTAGTCTTAAAATGTAATCTACACTAATTATTGAACAGATTCATATATTTTCCATTGACCATTACTAAACAACTTTTTATGTAGAGAGGAGGAGGGAAATATATTTAATACTGCATCTGGAGTCTGTCAGTTTAAGCTTACTGCTGTCAAATTTGTGTGACCTGTTTTGCAAAGGCTTACCTGGGGAAATGTACTTTTGCTAATTACTAAGTGTGTGGAGGGAGGGAGGGAGGGAGGGAGGGAAGGCTCTGTGGTAGCCCTGCAGCACATGTGACTTCCATCCAAGAATCATCTTGGGGCAAAACAGCTACACTGAAAATGATGGATTGACCCGGTTTCTCTTAGTGAATGCAGCAGCGGAAAATAAACTGCCTGGGATTAACTGCTGCTGGGGAGACCTGTCCAAAAGGTGAAAGTTCCAGGGAAACCACATCAATATCACTTCTGCTGAGGTTTCTGGGAGGTGGGGAGCAGGTCCTTGAAAAACCAGGCAGTCTTGCCAGCAGCTTCTGTTTCCAGTAAGGTGTGTGGATACATGCATGACGTTTGTAAGTGTAGAGAAGGTATTAGGGACTTCCGTAATGCTGTCAGGACTTACCAAAAAATCCAATTGGAATGAGGCTGGTGGGCCTAAAGCAGAGTCAGTTCTTTAATGCTGCCTGAAGTCCTCTTCACTAGCACTCTGTGTGGTGAGGAAAAGCTTTTTCCAGGAGAAATCCTGGAAGTTTCTTCTTCTACACAGGCAGGGCTTGCAGTCAGAGGAATGGGGGAAAAAAATACAGCAAAAATGCCCCATTACCCATGTTAAGGAAGGTGTTTTACTTTTTTTTCCCCTCCCTGTTACTGCTTATTTTGGGAAACACCTCTCATTTTAGAACATACATTATACATATATATACTGTATAGTGTGTATATATACTATATATAGAAATTTGCTGTTCCATCTGTGTGCTGTAGTATGCTTTTGTATAATTGCAGCTCTGAGCAATAGTACCATGTGGTGTATCGCGTACCCTGGCATATTTCATTCCACAGAAATCATCTGTGCCTGTCCTTTTCACTGTTGCAAAACACATTTATGTAGGAAGACTATAAATGAGATTCTAGAAGGTATCACGATGGCATACGTGTGTGCGGCCAGGACCGATCCCAAAGGGAGCAGCTGGGTTGCTTTCCCATTTTACTAACTGGTGTGGCTCCAGCGGGGCTGCTGGGCTTGCTTTTGTTCACTGCACTGCAGAGGAAGAGGCTCACCAGCACTGCGCGGGAGAGAACAGTGCCAATGTTCAGGAGACTTCGGTGGCGTTTAGATGTTCAAGTCCAAGAGGGTGTCCCTCATTCTCTTCCTAATTCCTTCAGTAGTTTTTCTGGTGAGGATTGAGCTACCTGGGGTTGATGGGTCCCCTTGACTTTGCCCAGAGCTGCTGCCTTCTTGAGAAGGCTGTCTGCAATTTGGTGTGTGCCATGCTCTTGAGCTGTTACGTGTGCCCAGAATATACCTTGCTGAGCTTCTCAAAAGGTAGGATGATCAGCTTTGTGCAGGCTGGGTACAGAGGGGTTGGGTTCCTGATATACATCATAGCGAAGTGGTTGGAGCACTTGCCCAGAAGAAAAGAGCGCTCTTTGGTTTCCTCTTCAGCCTAGGGGACTGAGGGTATGCCCAGCTGACTGGCTGCCACGCTCTTCCTGGGTGAAGACACTGTGTTTGAGGGTAGGAAGGCTCTGCAGAGGGACCTGGACAGGCTGGATCGATGGGTTGAGGCCAACTGTATGAGGTTCAACAAGGCCAAGTGCTGGGTCCTGCACTTGGGTCACAACAACCCCAGGCAACGCTACAGGCTTGGGGAAGAGTGGCTGGAAAGCTGCCCAGAGGAAAAAGACCTGGGGGTGCTGATTGACAGCCGGCTGAACATGAGCCGGCAGTGTGCCCAGGTGGCCAAGAAGGCCAACAGCATCCTGGCCTGTATCAGAAATAGTGTGGCCGGCAGGAGTAAGGAGGTGATCGTGCCCCTGTACTCAGCACTGGTGAGGCCACACCTCGAATACTGTGTTCAGTTTTGGGCCCCTCACTACCAGAAGGACATGGAGGTGCTGGAGCGTGTCCAGAGGAGGGCAACGAAGCTGGTGAAGGGCCTGGAGCACAAGTCTTATGAGGAGCGGCTGAGGGAACTGGGACTGTTTAGTCTGGAGAAGAGGAGGCTGAGGGGAGACCTTACCGTGCTCTACAACTACCTGGAAGGAGGTTGTAGCAAGGTGGGTGTTGGTCTCTTCTGCCAAGTAACTGGTGATAGGACGAGAGGAAATGGCCTCAAGTTGCGCCAAGGGAGGTTTAGATTGGACATTAGCAAAAATGTCTTTACTGAAAGAGTGGTCAAGCCTTGGAACAGGCTGCCCAGGGAAGTGGTTGAGTCACCATCCCTGGAAGTATTTAAAAGACGTGTAGATGAGGTGCTTAGGGACATGGTGTAGTGGGCATGGTGGTGTTGGGTTGACGGTTGGACTCGATGATCTTAGAGGTCTTTTCCAACCTTAACGATTCTATGATTCTATGTTGAAGGAGTTGAGATTCACTAGACCAGAGGGGGTGGTAGCAAAGGGAAGCTTGGTTCCCTGCTGACTGAGTGAGGCCCTAACTTGTAAAATTAGTTTTGCTCTCTGTTTCCAGTGGCATTTATACATCTAATAAGTAATCACTTGATATGTGATGCATAATCCGTGCTTGGAGTAGGGATCCTGTTCTCATCTGATTGCATTTTAAATGAAGGAGTTGCGTAGATGTCGAAAGCCAGGCAAGGGATGTGATTGTGAACCTTAATCATGATGTGTGCCTTTCAGGAGGCAGATGAAATACCAGTCTCTGAAGAAGGGCAGAAAGAGGGATGAAGCTGAGCTACCGCTCTGTTGTTGTCTTTGGCTTGCTTAGATGGAGCCTGCCAGAAATGTGGATTATCCTGTGTCCCTCTTACAAGGCCTCAATTCTTCTTGTGCTCCACTTAGGGAATTTAGACCCCGTTAGATTCCATTATGGAAGGCAAATGCTGGGGGCCAAAGTCCTTTGGGATTCTTTTTCTTAGCGTTTAATAGGTCCACATGTGATCATCTTGTTCTCCGTGAAGTTTTGAAGAACTTCTGCTTGGTCTGATCTGGCTGGTTATTAGTCACTCCTGTTTAGTTGTTTTCTGTTTTTTTTTTTAATCTGTGCAATTGTTTAACAAAGAGGGAAAATAGATTTGAAGAGCAAAAAGATGTATAATAAACCTATTTATTGCATGAACTTGAAGATTGTTTGAATACTTTTACTGGCAGAATTCCTGTCAACTGGTTCTGTTAGCCCAGTGTATCTAATATTCCTAGAAGATGTAATATAAATATGTTGCCTCCAAATGGCAACCAGAAGTCACTGCTATCCTTTTATCCATCTTTTTGTTGGGTTTGTTTTCCTTTTGGAAGGGTCAGTACAGAGCAAATGCATATTTAAAAGTTGTCTTCCTTTCAGTTCTGGTTTCGCAGCGGCTGGGATGCAAAAGTATCCAGAGATGGGTGCTGTAAGTATTTTCTGCTACTGTGCCTGGCCCTTTAATCTCTTTTAAGAAATTGAATCTTGCCCTTCCATGCCCAGTAGATGTTGCTGTTGAATCAATAACACCGAAAGAGGACAAGGGGGGAAAAAAGCTTTCAGAGCTCAGAAGGTGTGATAAATATTCCAGTATCTTATCCAGAGAAAAGAGGTCTAACTTTTTTTTAAAAAAAATGCAGTGCCCATAGTATTTTCATTTCATTTAATTGTGTGTGTAATTTTGAGGTATAGGTTCAATGTCCTGTGGAAGAACTGCAGGGAAAGTGGATTTTCTACCCTGCATCTCCATTATGGTTTTACTAAATATTTATATTTTGTACTCTCATCATACAAAGTATAAATCATGTCAGTCATGGTGATATCTCTATAGCACGATACAATTTTGCAAAGCTATGCCGTATGGTAAGAATAGGCATTCCTGTAGCCTCTCCAAGTCAGCATTCTTCCTTGGATGCTGGGGCCTTGCCAAGATGTTGGAGCACCTTTTAGGATGAAAACTCATGATACAGGGTGGGTTTTGCATGCTTTTATTGAAGGAGACAAAGCAGGGGAGGCAGGTCAGTTTGGGCGAGGGGACTGAAAGAGGAAAACATTTAAAGGTGGCATGCTTCCTCTAGCAACACCTGTTCAGTAAGATTACGTGTAGAGAAGGCTCTTCTTTTTTAATTTATTTTTTACATGCAGTCTGGTCTTCTAACAGAGTTTGAGAAATAGTTTGCTGTTGATCAGAAAAAATGTGTGAATAAAATACTGAGTAAACAAGTAATCTCACTGCTAAATTTTCTTGCCGTGTTATATGGGAAAGCATCTGCAGCTATTGGTTTCCTTGGAAACAAATTCACTGCAAAAGCTAAATGCACTGCACTGAGCCTGTCAATTTTAGTGCATTTGAGAAGAGTTTAACATGCACACTTGGACCTTTTTACTACATTTGTTCCTCAAATGCTGTGTCATTTATGCTGTTCTTGCATAAAACACCTGATCAAAGGAGATGTGCGACATGCTTTGGATTTCGGACAGAACAACAAGAAAGGTTGGTATTTACAAGCCTAAACATGGACTCTGTGTGTGTGTATATTTACTTACAGACAGCATCTAGTTTTCTGAACACTTATTTTTAAAGTCTTGCCTTTTAAAGCTCAGTGCTATTGTGGGCATATTGTTGCAGTCTTAACTATTTTTTGGAGTTGGAGATCAGAGAGCTGCTGAAAGGAATTGCTGGTACATTTGCCTCGTAATAGGATTTTGGCAGGACATTGGTTTTATTTGTAGTTTGTTTAATTAATTCAATATGGGATACATGTATGAGTTCTCACAGATTAGTATTTTTGTTCTGGCTGTGAGAGGAGTATGATTTCATATACTGTGTTTTTAGTGATGCTTATGATTAGCTTCAACTGTTCAAGCCAAAACCAGATCTGTGCAAAGTGTGGTTGTTTAATTATATCAGGAAGAATTAATTTAAAACTTACTTGCATTATTGTACTTTAAGAAAGATAAGTTCTGTTAAGCAAGTTTTGCATAAGAATTGTTTTTCGGCAGGTATGTTTAACATAGCTTCATGTGTGTACGTGGGTCACAAGCACATGAGGTAGAAGTCCATTTGTGGCTGTCTTTCTGTTAGTAAAATGGTTTCCCATTGGAAAAATAACATACAGTACTGAGAAGACTACGCTGTATAGAAAAACATTTTTAACACATGTTGACAAAACATTGGCTGTAGCTTGTCATATATAGAGACATCTGGCAGTGATTCCATGGTGGGATTGCTTGCTAAAATAGGCTTTAAAATGTTTCATAAACTCCTTTTCCTCTCTAAAAGGAGGCAACTGTTCACATGAAATTATATATAAGTTTAGTCACAAGGCCCTTTGTATTTGGGATTTTATCAATGAGTATTAAACAACCTTTGAATCTGAGACCTTAATGTGTTCTCCCCACGGATAATGTTGCCTGTCATTGCGGAGGTATATCTTTTTAGTTCTTTCTCTAGAAAGGACTTGAAGTGAAGTTTTCATGGACTTTCTTTTGTTACTATTTGCTTTGGATGCTCTAAGTTACTAATGTTACATTAGAATGGTCCATGTGCTCTGTGTATACAAACTGAGCCTATTTGGGGATTGGGGAGGTGGGGAGAGCAGGCAGATACTGTCTTTTCCATGAGAAACTAGTCTTTAGTTTTAAATACTCTTTTGCAAATGTCAGGATGAGAGGAAGGAAAGGGATAGAAGAAGAGTGAAAGAACTATTTGTATGTCAGCTGTTTTTCACTATCTATCTTCTGAATCCTATTTTATCCCTCCTTGTTGCCTCTACACATCTAAAAACCTAGAAAATTAATACAAAAATATTTATTCTATTGTAAAGCAAACAGTGCAGTTCCTTGAACAGCATGCTGCCTAATCCTGTGAAAGCAATAAAATTAAAGTTAAACTTTAAAGTTAAACTGCTTTTGTAGCAGGTGATCCTAGCAATGGCAGATCCAACTGTACTAATAACCACACATGCAAAGGTGACTGTTTCCTTAATGCCTTTTTGTTTTTCTAAAGGGCTGGTCAAGATCTTGAAGGAAGTACATGGCTCTTGGGGGGGATGCTAATGCAGATCAGTCTGTAGGGACCAAAGAGACTTTTCCTTTCGTGTGTGTTGGTGTGGTATAGCTAAAGTTTCAAGTCAGGCCTTCCAGTACATGGTGTCTGGCATCCTCAAGCCTCCTCTATATGCTGCCCCTTGGAATCGCAGCTTTGAAATTATATTTCATAATTCTAGCCTCCCCGTTCTCCCTGCTGCTCGTCTGTGCTCTCCTGGTGCATTGACAGTATTCGTCTCTGAAAATGCTTTTCCTCTTGGGTACACAGGTGGGAATGGTGAACAGGATCAAAATGTTCTCCTTCAGAGATCCAGGCATTGCCATGAAGTATACAGGAACGTGATTGGAGACTGGTCCATTATACATCTGCTGTCTTGCAAAGGGGCATATGGTACCATAATTCTTTCTTTCCTTGAAGTCCTTTCCAGGCCTAACACCCTGACAATAATCATGCAAAAGCACGCTATGAAGAATATATGATCATGTGCAATGAAGTAATGTGAGATGCTGTGGTTTTTGTCTGACACATTAATGTATTTTTCCTTTACTTTCTTGGACATTTTTGTGTACTTCTGAATTTTTTTATTAAGTCATAATTTTTTTTAATGTTGTCGTAAGTAACATCTGAATGGAGCTGAACCAAAACCAGCATTGTAGATAAGCCCTTTGAATCAGCACATCCAAATTGTACAACTGTGTTTCAGTAGGCATTCAGCTACTGAGCTTTTAGGGGAACTCTGTGCTGCAGTTCAATCTTGATGTGGTGGTTACATCTGATGAGTAAATGCGGATGGGTAAGTGGCAGAAGTGCGGGACGAGATGGCACTGATGTTCTGCTGAGTCTCTGAGGGGAGCTGGTCCCTGAAGGAGCGAGTCATTTTCAGCCTGTTGAAACTGGTCTCGTAAAGAGAAGAACTCAGAGCAAAATTTTGCAGAAAGAAACTTCAAGAACTTTAGAAATGGCAAGAGTACAGAACCTGAAATTTTGTGGAAATCTCATTTCAAACTTTGTTTAAGTCTCATAAAATACGACATGACTCAATGGACAACAGAATACAGTGCAAGAACAGCATGATTACAAAGCAACTGTTGAGAATTCCAGTGTTGAAAATATTTTGATGCACCAGTTGGTGCATCCTGGAGTTTATTTGTTACCAGTAACTGTGCAGCTCACCTGACAGCATTGGATAGGGTTAGAAACAGAGTCTCATGAGTCGGAATAAGAAATGGTGTACTGTGCTCTGGGGATGAGTCTCTCTGTGAGCCTGTCCCTCTGTGTTAATCTTTGTGGATTTATGGAGCCAGCTCTTAGTTGTGGTTGTGATCGACTCAACTCAAAAGATGTTTTTTAAAATATCCAGATGTTATAAAGCTTAAAAAATTGTTTGAAATTGAAGCCTATGCAACCTCTTATGTGTAATAGATGGTTTGTCAGAAAACACTTTTTTTACTGCATTTTAAAGGCAAAGAAAGTGAAAATAAACACCATTGCATTAAGCTTGTCACTGACAAAAGAATCCTTGTTATGGATTGGAAATAGCTGTAAAAGTGAAGGAGGGAAAATAAGAAAAAGCAACAGCAGTACATAATCAAAATAACAAGGAAATGTATACATGCACACTTATATTTTTCTTTCAAAAACAGGAAGTATTCAGGACCGTGGTCCTTCAAGAAAACTACCAGCAACACTTTCAGAAGCCCATTAAAGCAAAAATTCAATCTTTCTGTTTCAAGAAAGCGTGAAATGGTGGTTTGGATGTGGCTTACAGTGTAAAGAAGCCTAAACGACATTTTCCTTTCTGACAGCTTTACCATAATGAAGGCAGAGAAACTATAAACTGAAGAGCTGTCGTTTTTTCCTCATCTAGTGAGGTGTTGCGCAGACCAGCTCCCAGGAAAGATCAGTTTAATTTGACTGGTTTGGGAAGTAGCATCTTCTGCGAAGAATATTAAACGGAAAAAATGATGGGATCTGAAAATGTTCTCATTTTACATTCTAATTTAAAAAAACCCACAAATCATTCTGAACTGGACATAGTGATTTTTGCTTGTCAAGAAATGAAAAAGTTGTAATTGGCTGCAAAAGCCTTTTTTTCAGAGGCATTTTTTTTCCCTACCTGGAATCTCCTACCACTTTTGATGAGAACTGACCTGGTCTTTCTCTCTTGTATTAAGCATCTGTCAACACAAATAACCAGACTAAGAAAATAAGGCTATTTTATTTACTGAGGATTGTATGCAATAAAATAGATGGGGGAATTGGCCTGTTAAGGAAACATACACAGAGAAGTTTTCAAGCTCTGTTATGAAAGACACAAAGGCACCATTGAGGGACCTGCGGCGAGGGCGAGTGTTCTGCAGCAAGACTGAGATCTTGTTCGGGGTTTGGTCTCTTCAGCTGCAGGCTAAATACCCTTGTAGTTGTTGGAAATTATTTTCCTATTCCTGGATACTTCTTGAGATTTCTTAAATTTTTCTGTTCTGCATCAAGACAAAGCCAAGTTCCTTAACAGTGCTTGGGGTGCAGTCCAGGAGAGAGGCCAGCACCCAGGGCAGAATAGTAAGTAGCCTTGTGGGGGCATGTCTGTTGGAGGTGGGCAGCTCACCCAGACCAATCACAAACTGCATTTTCCTATGTCCTCAGTGCGTTCCCTGAGTATTACACTCTTTTCTTTTCTGAAAAGGGAAAAGCTTTCTGTCACCCTAAAGCTCCAGTGAATGCTGCATTTTTAAAGATGTAAAAGTGGAAAAGGGCAGTCAAATTTTAAGATACATCCCATTAAAAAAAAGTTCCGAATTAAAGTTGGCATACTTCTACTCTGTCCTTTATCTGTGATAAAACTTGTCAGCCTGTTCCTCAGGGGTAAGCACTTGAGTTTTATTCTGTGCAATCAAATTGAATGGTTCTGGAAATACCCTACTTTTTTATTCTGAATACTTTTTAGATTGCTGATTGTATGTGAAATTAACAATTGTAAATGACAGTTGAATATCACATTTTGTTACAGATTGATTTCCTGAGAATGTTTTAAATCGACCTTGACTCTTGAATGGTGGACCTGCTAAAATTTTACATGGACGGACCGTTCTTTTGAAATAGTGATTTTTACAAAGTGGGGCAAGTAATAAAATTTGGACTTTTCTTAATACTCCAAATCTGAACACACACAAAAAGAGATTGATTTAAAGTCTAATACTTTTTAGGAGATCTCAAATGTTTGAGCTTTAAAAAATATTGGACTGACTTGGGGGGGGGGGGGAAGAAATTAATTTTATGACTCTTCACCCTGCATTTCATTTGAAAAGAAAGCCACCATGACAAGAGAAAACAAAAGTTGTGTTTTCTGGATTGATTTCTTTTCTACATTTAAATACAGAATACCAACTCTGGCGGAGAATATGACTATGACATCTCTGCATCCAAACTCTACCACCTATTTGATTATCATGGTACCTTTCAATATCCGCTCTTCTAAAACAAGAGCTCCCCAATTTCCACTTTTTTCTATGTAAAGTACTGTGGTTTCATGTTTTTTAGGGGTTGGAGTACAGTTTCCCTTGTGTGGCCTTTCCTTTAATTATACATACATGTGGAAGCATCCCAAGGAAGAAAATAACAGTGATACTTCATTTCTTTCCATTTTATTTCTGTTTGCAGCAAGTTCTTTCCTTGCTCACCTGGATGCTTCCCGTCTTCGGTCTTCCTAACTTCCTACAGAAAGTGCTTCCTTCATCTATAAAGACATCTCATTTAACTTAGAAAGGTAGGGTCTTACTTGGTATTGCACTGGCGAAAAGGTAACATTCATTCATTGCCATGCCTGCTTTTAGAGGCGTGCAGCTGCTGGCACATCTGGGTAGTTTAGCTCCTCAGGCTGGAGAGGGATAAAGGGCTGGAGCAGCCCTCAGCCAAGCAGGGGCAGTTGGAGGTGTTACACTAAATAAACTCTTTCAAGGCTGTTGGCTCTGCAGTGATTACTTAATCCCATGCAGCAAAAGGGGAGAACGAAGAAGAAAACTGAATGAAGCAGTTACTGGGAAACTTGGCGCTCTTTAGAAACACAGATTCAAATGACATTTCATTCATTTGCTTCATACAAGCAAGGGAGGCTGGGGAAAAAGAAGACCCTGCCTGTTATGCTAGGAAGTGTTGAAACCTTGATCTGGTCAATCATTTTAAGATCATTCAAGCTGAAGAGCCTAACTACAAAACTTCACAGAAGTATGAGGAATGCTGCTCCAGTGTAAAACTGAGATACAGAATATGAAAGAAGTGAATCATGGAAGAGTTAGTGGCTAAACTAAACTTTAGGAACTAATCTTGATTTTTTTTTTTTTTTTGTAAGGAGGGGCTAGATTGCAATTGATAAGGGGGAAAGAAAGATGTTTAGGGAAAAAGACTGAAAGTACTGGGAGCTGTACTGTAGCAAGATTGGACTGAGCTGGGGAAGAGGCCACTGAATAGAAATGAGTATGTTGCATTTCATCCATCTTCTACGACTTCTCAGCCATGGGTCTGAGCAATAATGGAAAGGAGGGGGAGCACCTGTGTAGGAAGAGGGTGAGAGTGAAGCTTTTCCCCTACTGCTGAGTACTTGGTTCAGGTGCCACCTCGGCCTGGTCCCTGTGTGTGGCTAACACACATCCCAGACGAGGGAGCGTGGAGAGCAGCTGCTAGGCCTTTTTTTCTCTATGGGACTTATTTTCTCAAAGGAAAATATTATGGAGATTGATCTGACACTGAGGACTCTATAGAGATTCGGCAAATTAATAGATTAGTAAAACAAGGCATAATTTTGGTGGAATTCTTCTATTAAATGCTCCTGCACATTCTGTTCCTATATGAACCTTGCCCATCCTCTGGCTTTGTATAAGTGTTTGAGTATCAAATTTTTAAGAAGAAAAGACTTCTACTTTTTTTTTTTCCTTCCTGCGTGTATTTGCAGGGTAATGACTTGTACAATGTGAAGTTCTCTGTATTCCTTGAGATTGTGAATCTAGGAACAATTTTCTCCTTGTGAAAGGGTGAGGTGTTGCCAAAACCAGAATACTGCCATCTCTGCTTATGAATCCCAGTTTCAAATCCCAGATACTTTACATAATAAAGCCTAACTGGGCTGATTACCAAGAGAACTCAGTCATTCAGAAAAATAAAAAGGAAAAATCCCTTTGCTTCATGAAGGAAGAACTGGTGCCAAGAGGAGGTTGAAATGTTAAAAATGCATTTTCTGTTTGGATCTTTCATATCAACTGTCTTGTCTCCCCTTTCTTTCCCCTTTTATTTAAGGCTGGGGATCAGTATTGCTCTTGTGCAGTGGATATATGTGGAAGGTTTTTGTAGGACCTGTGAGGACCTAGATTATGAAAACCACATTCAATGGGTCTGTTCACGCTCTGCAGGAGCCCAGCTTAGGTAAGTCTTTCTGGCTATGTCTGCAGTGTCTTAGGACAACAGTGATGACGTGGATGCCTGTAGCTTCATTGCTTACACAGTCTGTAGAGTTTTGTGGCATGGGATGCTGGGGCCATCCAGAAAAGAGCGCGGCTGACTTGCCTGCCTGATGTTGACCACATGGTATCACTGGAAAGCAGTATGGGATGTTTGGCAGAGGATTTAGCTGCATAGGCATAATCATCTATATGCTCTGCCTGTTCCCTTTGCAGCAGGCAATGTGGTAGGGCCCATGCAAAGCGGCAGGGAAACCTGTATGTGTTTTAATTTCTTATAGTCCTACTTTATAGACTATAAATAGTATTTCTTCCAGTGCTGCTGCTCTCAGGCGCTTAGAGAAACTAAGCTCCTATGGGTTAAAATGGAAGCCCTCTTGTGGGTTAATAATTGATTAAAAAGCAGGAAATGGAGAGTTGCTTTAGTGGTGGTCAGTTGCTTTAGGTGGTCAGTTTTCCGTGGGTGGAGGGGAGTTACTGGTGGAGTAAAGCAAGTATTTACTTGCTCTGCAGGAGCTTCAGCTATTCAACATAATCCTAAATGAGCTGAAAATGGAAAGGAATGTGGAAAAAAAATTTGCAAATATGTGAAATTACTCAAAATAGTCAAATTCAATGCTGAATGCAAACGGAGGATAAATTGGTGATGCTAAGTAACTGAGCAGTGGAGCAGGTGAAATTAATTGTTCGTACAGAGTGAGATGTGTGATATAAGAAAAGATAACACTATTCCCTAAGCTAGCTGTTACCCTCAGTAAGAGACTTGACTGATCGTGGGTAGTTCCCTGAAAACAGCAGCGGCTCAGTCGGCACTCAGTGTTGGTCAAAAAGGCAAACAGAGCATTACAAACCACTGAGAGGGAAACGAAGAACAACAAAATCCTTATGTCACTGTGTAATCTCTGCTGTGCCTGCTTCTTGAGTCCCATGTCCAGTTTTGTTCGCTTTGTTAGAGTAGAATTAGGGTACATGGAGACATGGCAAAAGCAGTCAGAGGTATGGGGTTGCTTTTGTACAAATAGGAAATAATTAGTGTAGGAATTTTCTGTCTGGAAAAAAGGCAATTGGAGGGGAGATAATATCACCTACAGTGGAGGTCTGTATAGTCATGAATGGCTTGGGGAAGTGAATAGAGAGTGTTTATTTCCTGTTTTTTTTCCACTGCTTCACAAAAGGCAATCTGGGGCACACAGAAAAATTTTAGGAAGGTAGTTTAAACAAAAGCAGTTTTTCACACAGCACATCATTAAATTTTGGAACTCATTGGTGAATGATATTGGGGAGATCAAAGTAAAGTGAGCAGAGAAATCTTTCGGTATATTGTTGCAAATATCTTTTGCTCAGGCAAAACTTATTATGTGATTATATGTTAATGACTTAAGGTTACTGCTTTGGCTGCTCACATGAGAGGATAGTTGTATGTTACTTCTGGAATATTTTCAAAATAGCTACAATTTCTTGAAAAATTAGGTAATGCTTTTTGGCTGGAGCTGTTAAAAAATAAGAGGGGTGTAAAGTTGCTGCGTTTGAACAGGCTTTGCTGGAGACCACAGCCAAAACCAGAGTGAAGTAGAGTACTGAAGAAAAAGAAAATAATGTGGTTGTGGTTTTCAAACCCAATAGAAGTTTAGAAGAATATCAATACAAACCTGCAGAAGTCAGGTCAAATATTACATCCGTGTAGCCCTGAAGGTTGACTGATTAAATTCTGCAATACATTTGCTCCTTGCTTATTATCTTTGCAGTTTCACTGAAAGAAATAGGAATACAGGCCATTTGACAAAAATGTTTTCACTGCATTTTAAACATCTAAGACAGAACTGAAAGGACGTGTGTTCCTCAAATTTCTTTGTGAAAGTATTTCTACACTGTGCTATACTTCAGTATGAATTCTTTTGCTGCAGCAGGGACTTGCCTGGGACTACTGAGGAGTTTTTGCTAGGGGTGATACATTAGCAGAAGTTGAAAATCAGAATCCCAGAAGCAGCTTGAATTTTTCAGTAAAACCAAATATATATATTAAAAATAATCACATTTTATATGAAAAATGAAAACATTTCCTACTGTGTTTACAGACTGTCAGTGCTAGAACTGGACATCAATCCTTTCACACTCACATTTTAATTTAGCATGAGATGTGTGGAGCTGAAATGGCATGTTTAACTCCCTAATATGATCGTCGTGATGACCTGCAGAAGTGTGAGGTGTCAGGTACAAACTTCAAGAGAGAGAAAATTGCAATAGTTAGTTCCTGAGCTATACTGACACAGTTATTTCTGGGACTGTTTTGATTCCCTAGGTAGCTCACGGTTAGGTACTGGTTTGATTTTTGTTGCAAGGAGGCTCAGTTGGCTCCTCTTGTTAAAAGTTGATTTTAATTAGTTTAAGGTCTGTTTCTTTACTCTGACTCAAGAAACCATGGATGATTTGGTTTGATTCCAGTTTCAAACTAGCAGGGATCCTAATCCCTCATTTTGTGGTTAAGTATATTGAAAATACTGTATCTCTGTTTCCTTCAGTAGAGAAACTATGCCTAAGCTTGTTACTGTATCACTCCAGGCAAGGCTGCCTGATCTCCAGGAATTAACGTGATTAAACAAGTAAATGATTAATAAAAAAGAACAGTTTTAGGTAAACTAACTTTTAGTCTAGCTAACTGAAACCTTTCACTTTGATGCTCTGCTTGTGCCTTGCATGTTTTGAATTTTTTTGAAGGTAGAAAGTATATATAAAGCGGTGATGTTGGTATAACTGAGGTTTAACTAGTGTATTAGAGTTCTCAATTCATTTTGCACAAGTATAAATAGATACTATGTGCATGTGATCCTGAAAGTTGACTGGCTGATGTGATAAAATTCATCAGTACGTCTTGCTTTTCATTTGTTATTTCACTGAGAAAACACCGTGGAAAGATGGACCTTGTGATATATGGGAGGCTTAAGCAGTTTGCTGACTCTCCAAGGAAAATGTGAGATTGTTATTGAATTGAGGCAGGACACTCAAGGAAAGCTGGGATTGAACTAGCATCTTCTATTGCTTATGAAGTAGATGCTTATGAATGAATATATCTCCTGCACTTCTTGCTGCTCTGGGAAATAGTGTAATCTTACAAGTGAACTTTGCTGTTCTGCATGCACTAAAATGCCTTAGGCCTCTAACTTGCTGCAGTCAACAAGTCCCATTGACTTCCTGACATCTGGAGTTTCTCCCTGGGCTGTCTTTGGATGCGGTGTTCTGTCCCACAGCCTTTGTTTCAAAACAAGCCTCAGCTATCCATACGCACCCGCAGACTTGCACACCTCTTCTAGTTCGTTTGCTTCTGGTTCACCACCTGAATGGCCAGAGCCTGACCTGGTAATCATGGTCTTGCTGCAGATCACTTGTTCCTTTGCAAAAATGCAATCATAAATAGCAGTCAGAAAAACTAAATACTTTTTCCATATCAAGTCCCTATAGGTGCTGTATTTCACTAATACTTCGTTATGCAAAAGCTTGACTGAAGACTTAATTTTTTCGTTTCTGTTAATATAGAAATGAAAATATACATGTATCTGGTCATATATAATACATGGAGCTGCTGTAGGCCCATCAGAGTGGAAATAACCTGAGACTTTATTTTATAAATGGATATTTAAATATGATCTTTATGAATTTTATTGACAGAGGAAACCCAGATAGATTGATGGGTCCTCTTAAAAAAATTTTTTTTAGTTCATGCCCTGCAATCTAATAACATTATGTTGTTGAGAGTTATGAACAAGTCATTATAGGTATCTATATATGTTCCTGGCAAGGACTGCTGCTTTTTGCCTGTTGTATGTAATCTGTAGAAAGAATCTTTGTCCTAAATAACACAGTGCGGTCCTTTTAAGTGTACAGAAAAACATCCCTTTTTCTTTTAGCCACAGATAACCATTTATTTATTTTAATGGCTAAAATATAAGAGGACATAACTAAGACCAATAACATGGTTAGAAGACTGGGAGAATTCAGCTGACCATCATCAAAAACATGCCAATAATGAGAGTTAGTAGACATCGAGGTAATCTTGGAAAAGGAAAGCGTTAAAAGCCTCATAGTGTGAAACTTGTAAAACAGTCTGTATAAAAGCACTGAAAATCAATTACAAGGAACACTTGTACAGAGAGACATTGTACAGCTTTCAGTCTTGTAGGATTTTCTGTATCCCTAAAAGTGTTCCAGTGATGGCGTATCCTCTATAGCAAACGGAAGTTTACTGGCTATTAGGCTTGGTTTTCCTAGTTACCTAGTTACAGCAGTTCTCTTGTATATACTCCATACACCTTGTGAGGTCCGCAGATCTTGACTCTAAAAACCCTTTGCCTAAGGTGGTAATACAGGTTTTGTGGAAATCTGGATTTCGCAGGGTTACGGAGCCTGCTGTGGCACAACATTTAAGCAGTCAAGCTCCTCCAAATAGTCCAGAAGATGGCTGTGGTTATTTCGGTGTTTAAAGGAAATTTGAAGTCCTCAGCCTTCAAAAATGACCATTTCAAACTGAACATGAAGGCATCGTGCGGGCTGGTGAGAGCAGAATAGTCTTGGCATTGTCAGCAGGAAGGCATTTTCCTCCACAGCTACTCACCCTGCAGCAAACTGGCAAGAAGGTAGAAAGCATTCACGTAAGCGTGAGGATGGGGCTTTCTGCAAGCTCCGACTGCTTGCCCTTCCCTTGCTGCGCTGTCGATTCAGCGTCAGCCCTTCCCAGCGCTCGCTGCAGGCTGGGAGAGACTGGCAATACGTCGGCTAATCAACGCTTCGCATTAATTCTGGCATTTGAGGACTCCACTGCGGGCAAACCCATACACAGAGGAGGGGAGAGAAGTTTTAAGCTGTCCTGCTGTCATTAACATTCACGGCTCTGGCTTCAAGCAGCGCCCGCCTCACCCAGGCACTGCCAGGAGGGAACGTGCACTCCTGCCTCCCTTTGTGCCGAGGGGGGATTCGTGTGGAGTAATTGAAATGCAGGGCTGCGAAGCACTGCTGTAGTTGTCTGGTTTGGGGTTTCCCCCCCATCCCCCCTTCATTCTTGGAGCAGGGGGAGCATGTATGCTGTGGATTCTTTTTGTTTTATCAGAGAATGAGATGCTGGCTGAAAATTGAAGAAATGGCCCTAGAAGAATTGATGCAAAGATTAAATGCGGTTTCCCAGTGCACTGGTAGGAGGAGCTGCTGGTCTTAAATAATGTGTTGTGTGGATGCTGTGAGTGATTTTGTCGGATTTACAGAAAATCCTGGTAATCTGACTAGCATTCTTTAGACATGCTCGCATTAATAGGAAAGAAAACGTTAAGAGCTTTTGTCACCAGGTTAAACTTTTGTTTATATTAACACTAATTAATATTTTTAGTGCTTAGATATTCATGAGGCAAGCTTTAGAAGGTCCTCTTGAATAGTTTTGGGTAGCTGCTAGCCCAGTCAAATACGCTAAATGGGTCTTGATTCCTTTTTTATCTCTGACTCAGCTGTAGCTAAGAAGTAGGGGGAATTACAGATTTGTCTGGCAGATCGGGTCTAATATGAAGTGGTGGAAAGCTCAGCTAAGGCACTGCAGCCAGTATTTCGGGTGGATCTAAATTGCACTTTCATGAGAATGAAGAGTTGAATGCATTAATTGTGATAAATGTAGTTTTACATCTGTATGGATTAAAAATTGCAGCAAATCTGCTAAAATGGTTTTAGCACTGTAGAAAGATTATTACGATTTCTGAGAGATTTTCTTATTTTCTTGAAAATGTAAATGCTTATGTGTTCAAAACTAGAACTGAACAGTAGTGTACAAGAAGCTGATCTGTGATTAGATCTAGGAGTGTTTTCCTGGCTGTTGTTCTTGCAAAGATGTAAACATACTTCAGAATAAAAAGTTACCTGGAAAGAGAAGAGAGGTGGTTTTTGCATCCTTGAAACTGTTTCTTTTGCCCTTTATTCTTAGTCGGTTGACAGATGTCAGAAGTCTTGCATCTTCTTGTCATCTGAGGCAAACCAGTGGTTTGCTGATACAGAATATTTAAGTATAAAAACTTGGAATTTTTCTTCCCTTTTCCCTAGTCCTCTGTTTCCTAAGGGTGACTTTTCCAGCTTTTTCAATTTCCATGTGTTACAAGGAGATAATTAGCAAGATGGCTGGTGCTGTAGTCTGGTGAACAGATAGGTTACATGACAAATGTGGAACGGACAGATTAGCTGCATCAGTTTTCCTGGATAGGGAAAGTAGGTATTTTACCTTCCTAGTAACATTTTTCTGGGGGGAAAAACAAGACTTAATCTGATGAGAACAAGCATTAAATTACAAGTAAAGGTCACCATGCATACTATTTTCTCCTTCCTTGTTTTTCCTATGCACTTTTCCCCGATTATCTTCCTATTTTTAAAACATGTCTTTAATAAATGCTTGGATATTTTATTGTCTGTTTTGATTTTCTGAATGTTTAAGTAAGAAGAAAGCCAGCCTGATATTTGCTCGGGCATACTGTCTTTTGCAGTTTATTTTAATAATTTGTACATTGTTTTTTCCACTCCCTTAAAATTGTTGCTGTAGTTTTTCTGAGGCAAGTTAAATTTTAATAACATACAGTAGAATTGCTTAGGAATATGGGAGCTTTTTCTTCCCGAATTGAAGTAGAAGGAGCCTCCAGATTGGCAGCAAGCTCGCTGGTTTGCGTGTGACACCGCCTGCCTCTCAGCTGTGCAGATGTAGGTACACTGTGACCTTCATGTAAGCCACCAGCGGCTCCCAGTGCTGTTTTCACACTTGCCAGCAGGCTCTGACTGTGTGCTGATATTTAGCTTGTTAAACTTGCATATTTTTCAAAAAAAGCAGCTGTTACTTTACTGCCAATTTCATGTTCATGGGATTTAGCTGGTCCCTCTCCTCCCCCTTCTCTTTCTGCCTCTTTGTAATCCCTGTGGGGGTATTCCCAAGCCCAAGGCACCTCTTTTCTATAGCCAGTGGTTGTATTTATAGGTGACTGTTTCAGTTTTCCTTTTTCCTTTTTTTTCTTTCCCTCCTTCCCCCCCCCCCCCCCCCCTTGTTCTTTTCAGGTTGCTTAGACCGTTTCTCTGTTACTGTCTCCCATTCTTGCGGTATACTCTGTCCTTGGGTCAGATTATCTACTGTCTGGCTTCACAGCTGTCTTTCTGTTGACTCAGAAACCTTCTGTAAGCAGAGATTTCCTTAACAGCCTAAGATCACGTGCAGGATTTTTCCAAGCCCATTTTTCAATAGCTCCCTGCTCAGGAGTAACTGAAATGCAAAGGTTTCCCTGGCTGCTCCGTAGTGCAGCTATCCACCTTCAGGCATCAAGGGAGCTTCTCCTTTGTAGGACCCCAGGAAAAAGACTATTCCTTTTCCTTCGTCTGTTTTTATGAATGATACCGTAAGCAGGCTGAGATTCATCCCAGGTGATTTTAAGCATCTAAGTCAGAAGAGAAATTCCCCTAAAATCCATGTGTGCTGAAAGGAGAGAAGGAGGCACATTCAGCAGGGAAGTCCTTCCACCTTCTGAGATGCAGTTGTCCTTCCCTTGACCTGGAGTAGCTCAGCTCCTAACGTAGCATCTCCCCAATGCCTAAGGTTAGGTGTGGTAAATCTGAGTTGCAGCCCATAATCTTTTGCTGTTTTACCACAACAGCCTTCCTGCCTCTGGCTGCTCTCCTGCTAGCAAGTCCCCTGTGTCAGTCTGGTGCTGACACAGCCTTTCTGGGCTACTTTTCCCACACAGCCACACCAGCACTTTCCTCAGTGGTCCTTCTACTCCCTCTGCTCTGACTAAATTCGGATTTACTCACACTCCCAGCCCCCATGGTAAATGACTGACCTTTCTCTCCTTACTCCCTTATGAATGTGTGATCCTCTCACAGGATCCCTCAAGTGCCTTTCTCTGCTACATTTTACACATCTGGACAGTTTTCTCTAGTAAAGCTTTGATTATTTCTCATCTTGCTTACCTTCACTTTATCCTCAACACCTCCCAGATACATTATCTTCTTCTGCTTCTGGCCATATTTAGCTATTAAGGTCATAAAGATGCTCTTTAGTTTAACAGTATCATCCTCTTCATATTCCTTCTCCGACTTCTGTTCCACAATTCAAAATGAACTTGTACCCTGCCCTCTTCAAGCAGCTAATAATGGTGCTCCCATGACATCCTCCTCTGTTTACCCCCACATATGCTCCTCAGTCCTCCCGGTCACTTCCCTTCTATCAAATGGCCTCCTGGACTTAGATGACCAGACTATTGCTTTCCTTGTTTTCATGTAAATCCTTAAAACAAGGCAGAAGTGATTTAAAGAAATTCTCTATTTCTACCTAAGGGTTTTTTTCCACTAGAATTTTTTGTCAGGAAAACTGTGAAATTATTATTGATAGTAAAAAAAAAAAAAATCCTGGTTTTGTCCGTGTTTATTTTTTTGATGGATAATTGCATCATTTCTGTTCATTTGGTGACAGTTTTTGCTTTTCTTCCTCTTTTTCAGTTCTGTTGCTGTGTTAAATTAGACCCTCTTCCACAAATCGCTGTTTACGGGCAGAACTTTCCCTCCCATGGAACAGTGTCTCAGAGGCTGAAGCCCCAGGTTATATACAGTTCTAGTCTGGGACCTCTTACATTGTCCATATTACTGTCTGCCATGGGTTTTCTGCTTAGGACTCCATTTATCAGTCACTACTCACGTTTGCATCAGCACTGAGCTTGGAAGCCTTGCAGCGATGGTGTTGTCCAATTCATGCAAACAGGCAATACAAATCTAACATTCCCAGCCTTAAGCCTGTGGTAGCCCCACTAATGGTTTCTTTCCACTTTGGAAAGGTGCCACTATTACAGCTGCCATCTGTTTCCTCTCCTCGAACAAAATTTTAGCACTCTGCAAAAAGAAGAAACATCTGCAAATCAAAGAAGATAAACATGTATGTAGTTCCTTCGTAAACACGTACGCAGTGCTAGTATTTTAAGTACAGGTACCGTCTCTTCATGTTCAGTCACTTTTCAGTAGCTCCAGATTTTCTGTCATATTCAGAATTTGGGCCAAAACTTTACACTTCATTTCCCTGGCTTTGTCTTATGGACAGGCAGGCTTTTCAAATTTTGAAGGCTGGCTCACCTGTCTTGACAAATTAGCAACAGATGTAGAAGGAATGGATTTGCATACCCACTCCAAGTGCCCAACATCACTGGAAAGAGTTGGCTTACTGCAAGGAGCAATGGGGACACCCTCAGGCACACTGAAGGGGCATTATAAAGTTGTGGGCAACTGGAAGGACCTGTTCTGGATGTACTCCCCATTCCTACTCTTTTGGAGTTTGCATGCTCTTTCTTACCCTTGTAACATCTGTCCTCGGTTCACTTGGTTTTCCAGTTTGGGAATCCAAAAAAAATCTTCCTCCGTGTGGCAGAGTGCTCTGTGTGTGTGTTAATTTGGCAGGCAGACAGGTCTGAGCGTGAAGGGCATTAAATTACTCTTTGGCAACTTTGTCAGCTTTCTGTGTAGCTGGTAGAGTCAAAGCGATCCAGTTGAGAGCTCTGAAATCAGCAGGTTGTTGGTGCATTCAGTGCGCCCAGGTGGCATTTAGTGGCAGTGGGGGATGCCTCTGTCTGGTATTAGCTTGCTGACCCTGCATTTCAGCTCTCCTGCTCCCATGTTGAGCTTAACCATGAAAGATGCCTCTGATTTCCCAGGCCAGAGGGTATAGAGCAGGCATGCACTTCCTGTCATGAGGTTTAAAATTTCAAGAATAAGGGCGGGAGTTGCAGTTGAACAGACACAATCAAGCAATTAGGAGTGGATTGCTCATGTTTTCTGTGAGCACGTACTGTTATGGGTTCTGTCTGCACCTACACGGCATCTGTTTTTTAGTATATTCTGGCTTAAATCAAAATCTTTATTTTACTACTGAAACAGCTGGATCTAGTGAAACTGTGGGAGTAAGGTTCAGAGTTGGCAGCAGTCTTGTCCTTATTAGAGAGAGCTGCCTTTCTGATAATCTGAGGAAAAATATTTTTATCAACATTAAGGTTGATTAAATTTTATTTTTAATCAAACTATTGTCACTTAAAAATTGCATCCCAAAACATTTCAGCTTAGTAGGGTTTTTTCTTTTTTTACATATAATGGGAAAAAAAAAGGAAAATGCCCATTTGACTTTATATCCATGTGCACTTCTTTTTGGGACTGTCAACAATAATGACCTCTCCTATCATATCATCTACCTCAGTCTTTCACTGATTTTAATTGCAGTTGCTGAACTACAGTAGGGAAATTGCAATCTATGCAGATATCTTTCAACAGACGAACAGGAGATTGGGGCAAAATAGGCATTAAACAGTACACAATGGCACATTCAGAGTGGCTTTTCAGAGGATTGCAGGATGCATAATTGTCAGTCTCCCATTCAGTCTATGGACTTTGGGTATATATACTTAAAGCTTGCAGAGCCAGGAAAGCCCTGCCTGGACTTATGTACTTAGTAATATTAAAGAAGAAAAAAAACCTGTTCTTTGATGCATTTTTACTATCATAGTGACTCAGAATACTTTCTTGGCAAGAGTGCCTGGCACAGCTGCCTGCCACGCTTACAACCGCAGAGAGCCAAGCTGCAAGATTACCTTTGCATATCAAGTAACAGGGAACTTCTGCAGAAAAGGAACAGGATGGCGCGGGGACAGGGGTGCAATACCTAACACAGGCTGTGTTGTCTTCAAGGTGTTTGCTCTAAGCTGATGTGTCGAGTAAAGCCAGGGAGCCGGAGGCGTTTGAGTCACTCACCTTTTCCTTTAATGAAGGAGATCAAGTGAGCTATGGAAGAGACTTGCGATTTTGTTGTTTCTGAGTCAGCCCAACAACTTCTTAAGGTTTTCAGAATCTGAAACAGTGCATTTCAGCTGCTAGTTTGAGCCTGCTGTTTTACAATATCTGGTAAACCCACTTTAATTGTGTTTCATTGTTTCTTTTGTCTTGTCCTATTAAATATCAGCCAGATACACTTTTGTTTCAGACAGAAAGAGCACGATCTTGGATGCTTTTATATGGATTAATCACTTGTAGGTCTCTTGAGGTAAACCTGTAATATCATGTTAGATATTTTGACCTCACTTTACATTCTCCAATTATCCCCATAACTGCATAGCTTGAGCATGAGCCACCTGGCTCAGTGCACGTAGGAATGTAGGCATTGTGGTTGAGGCAAACTGTCTGGTAGTCTGGCCTTTAACATTGCCTTTAACAGCACTGTGGGTGCAGCCAACTCAAGCCTTGTGGAACAGTGAGCGTAAGCATACGGTCCTGGGCAGAGGTAGAAACAGGATCATCATCTTGGAGGTTGACTTACTGCACAGTCTGGGCAGTTTCAGACAATAGATCGCCTCACTTACAGCAATCTTGGGTATTAGTTATATCCTCAATCTGTTGCTGCTGGTCTTTTTGTGGCTTTTGAGTTTTTGTACTAATGCTTTGAATTTCTTGATGACTGATGGGAAGAGCTATTTGGGTTGTGGTGTACCAGGAGCATGGAGCTGACAGTTGGGCTTCCCACATGGTTCCCTGGAGCAGCGGGGAGTCAGGCACGATGAATCCCGAGCTATGATGGAGAGATGTTAAACTTGGTCACACAAAAGGTGGAACTGACTGCGAGTTTCAGCACAAGAGTAAGCTGAAATGGAGAAGCCTGGTGATACCCATCCCAAAACGTTTCTACCTTCAAGTGGAAGGCTAATGGTGTTTGAGCTTGGGAGGAGCCAGTGTGACTAAGGCAGTTGAATCCCTTTGAGGACACAGGGAAAGAGGGCTTCCTGGCAGAACGTCCTGCTCAAATTGTGGCAAGCTGATAAGGCACAGTGCAGGGTGGTACTGCCTGGTTTTGAGGATGTAGGTGTGTAATGCTGCTCGGCAGCAGTCTGACTTCTTAAAATTGATAATCTGGGCAAATAGGTATTTGGCAAGTTGAGAACCGCTGTGCAGCAGGTAGGCCTTCACTTTCCACCTGTGCTATTACTTCAGGGGTGTAAGCGCTGTCCCCCTTAATATGCTTGAGGCATTTGCTAAGTGCTGGTCTTACTAAAACTCTTTCTTTCAGTGCTTCATGTAGCAGGCAGAAAATTTGCACCAAGAAGTGACTGTTCTAGTTATTTTACAGTCTCAATTCTTGTTGAGCCAGAAATGTAACTTCCTTTTCTTTCAATTCCTGCCTATAGCCTGGTGAATTTAAAGGGAAGGTGGCTTTGCATATGAAACAACAGGGTAACTGATATAAACAGAAAATAATGAGAATACACATAGCTGATTGTTCTGGTTTTGGCTGGGGTAGAGTTAATTTTCCTCATAGTAGCTAGGATGGGGCTGTGTTTTGGATTTGTGCTGGAAACAGTGCTGATAACACAGGGATGTTTTCCTTATTGCTGAGCAGTGCTTACACAGAGCCAAGGCCTTTTCTGCTTCTCACCCCACCCCACCAGTGAGGAGGCTGGGGGTGCACAAGAAGCTGGGAGGGGACACAGCTGGGACAGCTGACCCCAACTGACCAAAGGGATATTCATACCATATGACGTCGTGCTCAGCATATAACGCTGGGGGAAGAAGAAGAAAAGGGGGGACGTTCGGAGTGATGGCGTTTGTCTTCCCAAGCAACTGTTATGTGTGATGGAGCCCTGCTTTCCTGGAGATGGCTGAACACCTGCCTGCCGATGGGGAGGAGTGAATGAATTCCTTGTTTTGCTTTGCTTGCGTCCATGGCTTTTGCTTTCCCTATTAAACTGTCTTTATCTCAACCCACAAGTTTTCTCACTTTTACCCTTCCAATTCTTTCTCCCATCCCACCGGGAGGATGAGTGAGTGAGTGGCTGGGTGGTGCCTCGGTGTTGGCTGGGGTTAAACCACGACACTGATTTTAAAAATGACTCTTCAAGCTACAACCTTTGTTATTAAAAATATCAAATGATAAATTACAGCCTTTCTGTAAACAGTTCTGTGTCTGGCTTCTGGGCTGGGCAAAGTGCTTTACTTTGGTCAGTGTTTTGTCCTGGGCTGCTGGTTGTCGCTCCATGCTACCAGGACACCTGTGTTACTTACCCGGTTCATTGAGGTTACCTCATGTCACATGCCTGTGTTTTAACAGCGGCTTAGCAAACCCAGCCTTGCATCAGCTTTTGGCCCATGGAGTACACTAAATGAACTGGCGTGTTGCGTGATTCATGTTTCCTCTTTCCGTGTTTACCTTGCATGTGTTACTAAAGGCTTGATGCCTGCCGAAGCAACTGCCGTGCAAAGGCCTTGCCAAACTTTAATGTTCCCTACGGGTCTGTGACCTGCTGCCACTGAGTGACTGTAATTGAATTGATTATTCCCTATTTCCATTATCTCAGCATTTTCAATTTTCGGATTTACTGCAGTGAAGAATGAGAGACTCATTTGGTGAATTCATGTGGAGAGATGAAAGCTAAGAGTGGGTTTGTCTGATTCCCTGCCTGCCTCTGAGAAGTGCCTGAACTCTCAGGCAGGCGCCTGCTGTGCGACAGGGCAAAACTTATCTATCTTTTCCCCTCTCGCTGCCATACACCATGCACTCCTCTCTCCAAACACTGGGTAATTCTTCTGCTGGGTTTTGTTGTCGGCTTCCAGCCGAGTCTGTAACTTGGTTGTTAGTACCCAATAGATTTAACAAAGGCAGCTTGATGTTTCTTTACTTAGCATTTCACTTTTTTGACACATTTTACTCAGACATTCAGCATGTTTGTAATGGCAAAGTACCTTTATACAAAATGGTCTACTCTTGTAAAAATACTTCAGAACAAAATAAAAGCTCCCACACAAACATTCAGTGAAACAATTCTACAACAAAGTAGAGAAAAAAGCACGTCTGTGTTTGAGGGAGCGATTTTCTCAGCTTACTTTGAGGACTATTGACTATAGTGGAAGAAGAGAAGAGAAGGAGAAAGATGGGGTAAGGAAGCAAAACAGGTGTGTTTGGTTGTGCAGCTTGGATGAGAATAGAAAGCTGGCAAAACAAGGTGGATAAAAAGATTTTCTGGATGTTTCGCTTATAGGTAGTAATTTAGTACGACATGAAGCTGGGGCCCCCATAATACAGTGTCTGAAACACAATAGCTTTATGTTTAATACTTATGATGGAATATGACCTACATACACAGAATCACAAGAGTGATGAAAATTCATCATCATTACTTAATTCATGCTTGAGTAGATGCCAGGCTCTAATTATGAGACAGCTCCAGTCTGCTCAGGAGCCAGACATTTGCTGTGATCCTGGCACAGCTGGTTTTGTTGAGGACAGCCACATTTAAAAATCTCCTTTCTGGGTTCTGAGCAAAGGCTGCTGAGGCTGCGAGTGACCCGTGGGATGTACTCTGGAGTTCTGATACTAGAGATTTGAAGGTAGAGGCAAAGAGCATCTGAGCACATTGGTAAGCAAGAGGAAGCCATTGAAGTTGTTGATGGTGTTCGAAATGGTATCAGCAGCTTACAGAAAAAAAATCGTCATTTCAACATCAGACAAATCACTTGTGAAGTAATTTATGAAGTAAAGGTAAGAAAAAAATATAAAACAACACATAGCATTCCCAGCTTTCTAATTGTATACTTTCTTAATTTCCTTCTGCTGAGTTTCTTCAGTGTTTCTTACCCCTAGCTCATGCTGTACTTGCCTTTCAAGGACATTGCAATCTGCTGCTGACTTTGGTGCCATCGTTGTTTCACAGTCAGTTCCTTTGAAAAGAGTATACCTGAATTACTTTGAGAGCACGCAGCCTGGAGCAGGAGAGGGATATTAATAGAAACAGCATCTCTCTGTTGTTATATGAAGACAGAAGATGAATTATTTCAGTGTGGCAGGTGGAGGTGTTTTTCAAAGCAATTGTTTATATTTTTGAAGATCTAACAGGGAATTAAAAAGGTCTGGTAAAAGCTGGATGGCACAGAGAGCTGCCATACATTTTGTATCAGGAGAGTGAAGGTATGCATTAAATACTATGTTGTCAATTTTGCACTTATCTAAGTTAAAGTAGTACTAACAGTTCCCATCCAGCCTTCAGAAAATTGGGAATGAACTTTTCTGCATCCTACCATCTGCCTTTTAAAACATGGAAACAGAAAAATCACTCTGAGCTTTATTTGACATTATCTTTAAACACCTCCTCACCCCCCGACAGTTCTTTTAGTGTAATGGTCTAGGACTGAATTCAGTAAATTGCCATTTTACTGGCAATTTGTCATCTGCCTGACATTTATATGATGCTGCAGGGAACTCTTATCAGAACTGGTGAGAACAGGCAGGATTTAAATTTTTATCCCTTAAGGAGGGTGAGAAGTTAGAGAGATCCAAGAGTGGTTTGAAGGGAAATACAGGTATTTGAGACAGTGCTGATGTGCGGCTGCCAAAGCAGGAAGGGATCTGGGTGTTACCGTTTGGCACTCGCATTGCAGAGAAGCCCCTCCTGTTCCCCCGCGTTCCCTCAGGAGTTTCTCTCCCATCCTTTCCCATCAAGTAGCTCCTGACCTTTTGCACGTGGGCATTGCCTGAGCTGCGGCGTTGCTGGTGGCTCTCTGGTGTGTGTCCTGCCTGAGGAGGAAAGCAGGAGCAGGCAGTGGTACGAGAGAGGAGCCTTCCCGCTCGCTCATTATCATCACCGCCCTGGACCAGCAGCCTTGCTGGTTTGACAACCAGTCTGGGAGTTTCCGTGACATGTGAGACATGTGATGCATGCTGGTATAGTGAGTTAGCCCTATGACATTAAATAGGAGCAAATGCAGTATATAATATTAAAGATACACATGGAAGAAAAGGAAGCAAGACAACTTGTACACCCACTCTCCACTCTTTCCTAACCTTTCTCTCTGCTCCCTGCTCCTGGCAGCAGATCAGCTGTGGGGTAGTCATATTGGGGCTGTTTTTGTTCATTAGCCTCTGTGGGGCCTCACAAGCCTCGCATACGTGTCAAGGAAAGGAAGGCCCGAGCTCTGCTCGGTTCCTGCCGTGTGTGCATCGCTGTCCTGTGCAGGGAGCTTGGGCCACGCTGGGTGCTGTGTCGGGGGTTTGCAGAGTCTCCCCACCTCCCGCAGATCCTGCCCTACTGCCTGTCTAGGTCTGCGTGGGCCTCGCTGGCGTTCAGGGGCCCTTCATCCCATTGAGCTCAAAGTGCTCCACAGGCAGCTGCACTAGCTGCAATTTACTGAAGTTGTGAAGCACTCAGGAAGAAGTTATTAAAAATATCAGATTTAATTTTATAGCATCATTAATTCTGGAGATGTCAGATGATTGCATTCACAAAATACTTAGGAGAAAAAGGCTTAGTTTGAACTATTTATGCCTTTAGAAAGAAATTTTTTGAGGGTCAAAGCCTGATTTTTAAAGTGTGTTGCTAATAACCCATTATGCAATGAATTAGTAAGTTGTTAAGCTATGGATAAATGAAACTCTGTTTTAAAGGCTGGTCATCTGCTCTGCTCTATTTTTGTTATTGGGTATGGTACTGCACAGCCTGCCAAGCCCTTTGCAGATGAGCTATATTGCACTTGACAGTTCCCTGCCTCAAGTAACTTGTTATCTGTACTAGACATGGCAAAAAAGGAAACGTCAGACAAGCGTGGTGGAATTGATGAGGGAGGAACATTCCCAGCAAGAAATAAGGTCAGGCGCATCACTGCACAGTACCTTCAGTGGGCTTCCAGCAGTTTTTCTAGCTGCGCCTGCTATTATTTGGGAGAATAAGGAGTGCGTGCCCCACGGTATCTCTTGGCAAGTCTGTTCCTCTGCTTGTGGAGGTGGGAGTCCTCTTGTGGCTCCTGCCCAGCTCAGTCACCTGGGTTTCCTTTCCTTGGAATGGGGTGGGATGGGAGGAAGCAGGACGAGGGAGAGCTTGGCACTCAGGCATCTCCTCCCTTGATAAATCAGGTGAGGGTGGGAGCCCGGAGGAAGGCAATCACCCTCATGTTGTCTCATCCGGACGTAGCCTGTGTGGCGTCTGATGATGGCTGTAGGTAAACCTGGATATCCGGGGCTGTTACCTGGTCTTGTTCTTCACCTCAGTTGCTTCTGTCAGTAAGCAACTGAAATTACGAACAGTAAGATATGAAATAGCATTTTTGCTCCAATGTTTTAGTTTCCATCTTTGTAACGTTAATATTTTTTTTTGAGAAATTGATTGGAAATGGCATAAAATATCACATTTCACAATGCTTAATGCAGAATTGTGGTTTCAAACAGTGTAAAGTCAACACTCGGTTAGCTTGTTAGTCTCTGACAGATGTTAGATGGTTAGTCAACAAAACTGCTGTTTCCCCAAACAAAAGTTTATAATGTGAAGCAGTAGTTCGACTGCTAGTAATAAACTGCGTTATTGTCACCAGTTTAAAAAAAGAAGAATTAGGCCAGTTTAAAAAAAACAAAACCAAAATCCAAAACCAACAATTTTTAACAGAGTTTTTAATTCTTGAAGCTTTTTGAAAACAGTTGGTCCCAAAGCACTTTGCAAGCACATCTTTTGCCCTAGGTTTGCCCTCAGTGGATTAGAATGTTTTTCTTATTAGAGCTTTAGCCACGTTTGTAATGAGAAGGCATTTTTCTGCTAAAGCTATCAGCAAAAAGGGAGAAAGCAAATTTCAGTGATTTTTTTTCAAACGGGAATTGATTGTAATATTTTTTATGACTAAAAGCAAAATTTCAACTGACTGCTGAGAAATGTTCATTGGAAAAATTTTTTTTTTTTTTTTTTGCCAAAAATAATTTTGTGTAGCAAAAAATTTTCTGTTAAAAAAAATTGGCTGGGAATTTATGATCAGCAGTATTTAGCAAAACAGTATTGTTGAAGCAGAGGAGACTTTAATATTCTTGTGACTGCAAATGTAATGTGTATTTTATTTCTAGATGCCATATTCAGAATCATGTAAACCTGTGAAAAAGATTATCTTCTCTTTTACTGCAAAGATAGTGTAAAGTATGTCTAAATAACCAAATTATTATCTAAAATTGTTCTTTCTTTCATTTCTAAAAAGAGGTTAGAGACATTAGATTTTGCTGGAAAACTAAATAAATCATGATTCTTTCTGAAGGCAGCTGACAAAGACAGCATAAAAAGTTATGGAAAGAACCTGATTTTCTGTTTCATAAAAGTGTCATAGGATGCATGACTGAAAAGCAAAATATAACATACCTGAGAAAGTAATGGAGCTGCTTGCATGGTGAAATAATTGCCCAACACTGTCCAGTTCAAAAGCCATTCAGTTGGGAAGATTATCTGTGTGAAGAATCATCTCCATCTTGTAGTTAGAGACTATGTATTCTTTTCAGCCTGTTGTCATGTAATTTGCACTTGCTTTGTCTGGCTGTCAATTGCCTCAGCAAGAACAATTAATCACTTAAATTCAACTTCATACTTTCTTAAAAAAATAATGTCAGAACTGGATATACGTCTTTATGAGTGCGAGTGTAGTATCACACTGTACTTGATTGTGAATATTGGAAAACTGGAAAATGACGGCCTCATTTGACTTTATGCAGATGAAGTTTGCTCTTTTGGAAGTCTTGGCCTTACGACCTGTTTGTATTTATTGTGAAATACCTTCCCGGCCTACCTCTAGATAACATGAGAGAGGTGTGGAAGGAGCTTTGTGCCAAAGCACTAGTAAATACTCTGACTGGTTGCAATGTAGAGAAAAGATGCTCCATAAGCACATCGTTTCTCTTAGCCCTGCTTCCATTTAATTGAAGAATTCTCATCATAGAGAAAATGATTTTGTATGGCATTTTACTACAGGCAGGTATTTGCACAGGCCAATTTTAGTCTAGTAAGGATGATCTGAGCTGCCTTCTATGGTGAGTGGAGAGGGACAGTGTCCTCTGAATACCCATCAGTGCAGAAGCCAACTCCTCTGAGCTGCATCTGGAAGGGGCTGCTCTCTCTCTGTCCTGGGAGCCATCCGTGGATATTAATCACCCTTGGCTGAAGTTAAAATGCATTTTTAAACCACATGGCATCTGGTGAAACTAAGTTGTTGAAGAAAGAGTTGGTCCTACATTTTTTCTCTCCTTTGCCTTTGGCTTCCCACGGTTTCTCTTGCATCAGGCGAGAGACAGGTACCTGGCAATTGTCTGAACCATTGAACTGGTTCAGTCTGTTGATTCAACAGAAAACTGCTTTTTTTGTGAAGGGGAGAGAAGAAGTGTGCTTACTGTCAAGTCTGTAGGCTGCCCTGCCACCACCGTGGTGGTCATCTGAGCTGGTACCAGGGCAGCAGTGGGAACACATGGCTGTGGCACTGGAGGAACAGGGATGGGGTAGGACTGTCCCTTCACTAGTGCTCTGCAGTTAATCCGGAGGAGAAACAGTGAAACTCCTGGCCTTTGCGACCATCTCCCATGATTTGTGTTTCCTGGGTTATTAAGTACAGTCATCTCTTTAGAAGTTTACTTGTCTTGGTTAACCTCAAATCTGAAATGGGTGTTTTGTGGTAGAACATTATGGCTGTTGGTTTGCTGTCTTCCAAAG
Source organism: Calonectris borealis (assembly GCF_964195595.1). Classification (NCBI taxonomy): domain Eukaryota; kingdom Metazoa; phylum Chordata; class Aves; order Procellariiformes; family Procellariidae; genus Calonectris; species Calonectris borealis. Next base: position 153,338,013 of record NC_134312.1, on the reverse strand, counting down.
CAGAGAGATGCTTCTTGATCTGTTTGTTACAGTACTGTGGGTACTTGATTTCTGCAGAGAACTGCATGGATCCACTGCCCATTAAACCCAGTTTCTGGACTGAGATTTTTGACTTCTTGATGCATGCCCTTGTCAGGGTTCAAGTTAATTAATTTTGAGCTCACCAATTATCTTGGGGTTCATTTCAGTGGGTGCAATATCAGGCTCTTAGTCTTCCATGTTGCATGAACACTTCTGCTCATCTCTCCCCTGCACTTTAAGATGTGATATCTGTACATAGTTTGTTTTTACACAAAATTTAATTTCACTGCTGTAAAAGGTAGCAATAGTTACATTATATATGGCACCACTTATCCAAACACTTCTGCAAAATTCTTCACGCCTCTTGAACAAATACGTGATGCCTCAAGCAATATTTTTCAGCAGGCTTTGAAGATGAAAACTGTATGGTTAGAAATCACAGGGAATTTCAGATTTCTAGTATGTATAAATCAATACTGGAATTTCTTCAAGTACCAGATTTTTAACTCGCAAGATGAGTAAATAGGATGCAGGTGCAACCAGTGATTGACTTAGACTCTGTGTTTCCTTTTGCATTATGACCTTGCATTATGTCTGAAGAAACCTGCAATAGGATGGTGATTTGGTAAGGCACAAGGCTGAAAGCTGAATGTACAGATTGTGTCTAAAAGTGTTACTTTTAGTTTGACATTTTGTTGTTACTTTACTTGAGCCAGTAAGTTTCTCTTCCTTTCTGGTTCAGTGAATATTATCAATTGCAATTTACAGTTTTGCCATAGCTGAATCCAAAATTAAATGGGAGAAAAGAATCTAAAAAGCAATATTGCTTAAACTAAAGTAGAGACAAAATGTACATTATATTAGTAACAACTTTTAAGTATCTGTAAGTGATCAACCGCAACCATAAGAAGAACTGGAAGTAATTTATTTAATTTTTTTTGCTGAGACGCCTTTTTTGAGTTTCTTCCAAGCCATCTGTTGAGAGCTACAAATATTGTTAAGGTTTGTCATTTATCCTGTTCTGACCAAGAAAAGCCCAATTACATAGCAGCTGCATGCTGTTTTGCTAGGCTTGATATGAAACATACTTATTATGTTTCTTTTTTCCATTTAGAAGTCTATACTCATAATAAACTTATCTTGCAGCGCTACATTATTTATCTTAAATGTTATCTGAGAACATTTTGGTCATTTACTGGTTATTAACTTTTATTATTTAGTTATAATACTTGCAAAGTTAATGTGAGAAATACATATTTTTATACTTCCTATTTTGCGTATGCTATCAACGTCCTCTTGTGTTGCAGTTTGATGAGAATATATTCAAGCTCTCAGGTTTCTTCTTTCAGTTGGAAAAGTGCCTTAAATCATGGATTTGAGGCATAAGATGCACTCTGAAAAGCAAACAAGGTACATCTTTGTTTGTCCAACTGCCAAATGTTTGTTCCTCCAGGGCCTTGCATTTTTTGCTCTGTAGGCCACTAATTGTCATCTGTAAGATCATGTTAGAATAGGTAACTCACCAAGGTGTTGTGTTTTACCACACTTGATTAAAATTTGTGTCCTTAAACGGTCAATACTTGTAATGTCAAAATAAGCTGTAATTAGGTTGTTTCTTATCATGTCTTGCTCGCACATACGCACTGCTCTCTCTCCCCCTCTGTCTCCTCTTCCCTCCTTGTATGGTAGGGAACATTTCTTCATTGATACAATATGAACGGGATGATCCCAAGTCTTGCTTGTCTGTTTTCTTTAACATACTACAGAAAAACAGCTACTCCAAGTGAAGTATCCATCAGCCACGCACCGAACAGCAAGTGCACGGGAAAAGGCAAAGCAGAAGCAGTTTCCTTTGCATGATAGAGCTCCTCTCTCCTCTCCTCATATGAGTCCTGCGAAGTTAACTCTCAGCTTGGCCTTTTGGTTTCCCATTACTGCTGTCCTAAGCAGGTCCCTGCTCTGGTCTCCTGCCTGAGGTCCATCTGCTGCACCCAGCCTCACGCTACATCTCCTCTCCCACTGCCTGTATCTCCTCTGCCCTTGCTCTCCTTCAGTCCCTGCTGCCCCTCCCCAGCCTCCCCTCTACCAAGTCCCCTCCCTTCCACAGGCCTCCTTGTAGTGTCTCCTCTCACTAAAAGATGACTCTTTTTGCCCAACATTTTCCGTCACCCAAGTCCAGCCTCCCTTCCCCTCGTGCTGCAGTCTCACTGGCAGTCTCGCCTCCACCTTGTGCTGGCAGCCACGTTTATTCTGCTGGGGATCTTTCTGCCTCCCGTGCCTGGTGGTCTTTTGCCGGTGAGAGGAGACAGGAACTTGCACCGAGAAGGGAGTGAGCTCCTGGCCGGATTGGGTGTTTCTGGGGAGCTGCTGTGGCAAGCCCCAAAGCTGGAGGTGCCTTTACCCTTTCTTCTTGCTGTTGTTACAGCAGAGGTTATGGGCTTAACACGTTATGGATAGAAAACTACTTTCTGGGTATGATGGAGCTTGTATTAGGTGCTTAAAGGGGTTCCTGCTGAATTTAAAATCAATGACAAGCCATAACTGTTTGTCAAAGCCAAGGGGTAGAAGGATGCTGATACAGTGTGGATAAGAAACGTGACTATTTGTCAGGACATAGAGGAAGTGGATCCTAAATCTTCACTGCCATAAAGGATTGCATCACCCGGTACCTAACAATAAAGACTACTTTCCGAGGTCCTTTGTTAGAGGGGCCCCCTTCAGAAAAGAAAGGAGATCTTGTTCAGCCAATCCTTTAATGACTATGTCGGTCTGTGTGCATTTGGGGGAAGGGGGCTCAGATAGCCAGACGAATTTTAACAGAAGGTCTTTGTGTAAAATATATGGACATTAAGAAAGAAGTATCTTTTAAATCAGTTTTCCAGAAAAATGTGAAGTTACAGGGCAAAAAAAAAAGAGTATAGCAGTATTTTGTTCTGTCTCACAGTTACTTTGTAGAAAATATTCAGAGGATGATACTTCAAACCTATTTCCATTTTTTAAACCTATTTCTGGTTAAATTTTATTTGAAAGAGGTTGTTCAGCTGCATGTGTAAGACAGTAAATACATTTAGAAAGGCTGAATTATGAGGAATTCTGTTTGCTGTACTTGTCTTCATCATGTGTAGAGGTTATTTGGAGTTGTAAGGTATAAAATTTCAGCAGTTTAATACTATTTCTTAATTCTTTATTTCTCAAGCACTAGAGTAAGAAGACATAATCCTTCATTTAAGCAAACTGAACAGAGTTGGTAATTGGAAACTTGAGAATTTAGGATCTGTTCATTGTTTCATAGCACTGTCCACCCATTACAAATGAATTTATAATTTATTCTCCTAGTCTGTGATAACCTAATCAGCTGCCAGGACTTGAAAGTTCTGCACACTTGTGATTTATTCAATTCCATCCTGCTAAAACACAGAGCAGGGCTTTAATTGCCTTTCGTGAAGAATTCTGCCAATAGGGAAATTGAGCCTCATTCCTTCATTTGCAGCCAGAAGCTGCTTACTCTGGTAGCTCTGAAGTTTGTACAGACTTTAGATCTACCTTAAATACATTTGCTTTAGCTCTTTTTAATGTCTAAAAAAATTAACACAGACTTGAAGACTACTGTTCTCTCCTTTGACAAAGGAGTTTGGCTATCATGCTTATAGTTTCTGTACTTTCTAACAACTGTTAAATATATAATGCTACACCATTTATCTGCCTGCATGTGTGTACAACTTGTAAATAATTCAATGTTTCACTTTACCACTTGGCTTCTTCACATAACTCTAAAATGAGGAAGATAAAATTCTGCTAAATTATTAATTCACTGGGAAATTGAAACAACCGATATAAATTTAACACTGAAAATGGTTCCCTTTTTCTCTGTGGGAATCAAAGCAGTGAACGCAGCTGGGTAACAGCAAGGGAGGTAAATGGGCAAGATGATCATAGAATCACTATCAATATTTCTTCACGGTCATTTAGTCCAACCACCTGCTCAAAGCCAATCTACTTGTTATGGACACGCTCAGTTGAGTTCCAGGATGGAGATGCTCCAGATGAGTCTCCTGTGTCCTCAGCATGTCCTCTCCTGTGTCCCTGTACATGGGCAGGACACATGGGACCTGTTGCCTGGCTAGCTGCTGGAATTTGGTGGCAGCCTGCAGTGTTAAAAATTGTCCCACTGGTTAAAATCTTTCCAGCAAAGCACACAAGCACTCTAGTGCCATTGTGGCAGAGCTTATTTCTTGAGCAAAAAATTTTCTGCTTGCTCTAAATGGAACTTTAATAGATCAAAACACAGTGACTTTCTGAAGGCTTCTAGATGTTGCTACTTAAAATAATCTGGTTTTGTTAATTTTCATAGTAGCCAGTTGTTTCTTTTAGTTTTGTTTTTGTTTTGTTTTGCCATATCCATATACTATACATTGTAGTAGTTTTCCCGGATTGTTTTTAAATGTTTGAAGATAATTAAATGGTTGTATATAGAGAAATGTTATAAGATATTATAAGTATCCAGGACAGCAAAGTCCAGGCATGTAGCTGCAAAGCAGAGTGCTCTACCACTAGAGTTTGATGCAGAATAGCTTTCATGGTATAATTCATGGTTTAATAAAGAGCTATATAAACTATAGTTAAGCCTGTATTCTGCAAAGTGTCTCAGTGCACTCAGTAACAACCTTTTCCCTGATACAACTTTGGTTTGATTTGGATTTATTTGGATTTGGGAGCAGCTGGGAAGTTCTAAAATGTTTGTTTATTGTGTATCTTTAAAATGAACTGCAGCATCTGTGCCTTTTGTGTTTCATTTTCCTACCTGCTTCTGACTCCAAGGATATATCTGGAAATCCCGTATGTTCTTCTGATGGGGAAGGTCAATATGTGTGATGCTTTCCAGATGCACTGCCTGTATTTAAGGGTACAAAATCAAAAATATCCCATGCAGACCAGTGCATTACTAGTAGAGGCACCTGGTGCTGTGGCCTCTACACATCACTAATCTGAGCAAAGATTGTTCCTGTGAGTCTCCAATTTATGTTTGATTGCACAACGAAAGGACCAGTTCCCGAGACAAGCCTGTCCTTGCGTTTGGAGTTCCACTGCTGATTGTTGACAACCCTGCTCTGCTAACTATTGTCAATCACACAGGTGAAACACCAGAGGTTGTTTGGAGGGCAAAGCAATTTTTCTGTGGGGAGGGTGGGATGTGTGCAGGAACTAAAATACGCACAGTTTAAATGCACAGGGACAGTATATATGGCATGGTGGATGGAGTGGTGAGAGCAGGATCAGAATTGTCACCTGGAAGAGATGCTAGCTTTCTGGAGCAGATCACCCTCCTCAAAGATCCCAGCTGCTTCATCCCTGAGACCAAGTCCCCAGTATCAGTCTTTTAGTGTGAGTGTTGTTGCTGCCTCTTTCTGCATAGTTGCACTTTCAATGTCATCATCATCTTCCTCAGACAAACTGGGATTGATCGAGTTAAGGATGAAGAGTGAAGCAATGGGGTAATGATTTTAAGTGTCACACTTTTCAGAAACACATCCTTGAAGGACAGCAGAGCATGCCTGTGTAACATTTCTTCTGTATGGGGACAAATAAAAACTGCTGGCACAGCGCTATCTTTAACTGACAAGTGAGAAGCATCATTTAGATTGTCTGGAAAAAAAAAATCTGTGAATCCAAATGTAACAAATGAGACTAAAATCTGAGAGGGAGGAAAGGGCTACTGACTGCAATTGACCTTTGGTTGTAGAGCTCTACAGCTGTGGGGATCCACATTTTGTACCCTTTGTAGGCTCTATTTACATGAGAAAATATGCAGGAAAATATTTTTGCTCAGGTATAATTTTTTATGTAATGTCTTGACTTTTTCTTTCTCAGTAGCTTCCATACTAACTGTTATTTCCTTCAGTGTTTTCATGCAGTGAGACTATGTCAAGAGGAATCATGATTTCATCACTGCCTATTTCTACTTCATATATTTAATTCACAAAATCTTCAGTGTCTTTCAACATGTTTTGATGTAATAATTCATTTGGAGATTGTAACTCCAATAATGCATTTGCCCGTTGTGCCTTTATTGGGTCTCTCTAAATGTATAGTAAATAGTAATCAGTAGTACTATTTTATTAAATCATGTGAAGATCTCTGCTGAAGAATCCAAAAGAGACAAGCACAGCTTGCAGTACTCATTTTAGGAAATAATCATTAACCAATATGCCCAACCTGGAAATCAATAGGTATTTGTTATTTCAGCAGCTTTCCACATACCACATTTTGTGCCAGGATTATTGACTTTAAACAGGAGCCACATCATGTGTCCCTGTCCTGCTTGTCCTACCTGGAAGATATCCGTGGATAATTCACCATGCAGCTGCACAAATGCAAATGCCCACACCAGGGAAGCAAGAGGGGGAGGTTACTGGGAGCGGGAATCCTCCCTTTGGCTGCAGTATGGGGTCAGGTCAAACAGAGTGCCTGTGTCATTTGTGGCTGTATTCAGTGTTGGTGCTTGCTGATAAGATGCTATAGATGGAATGAGTTTCTCAGTCTTTCTAAGAATTACAGCCAAGTAACTGCTTGTCATACAGCATTTGTTTTACGTTTTCAGAAGGAAATTGTCTGTTGATTCTTAGTTGTCAAAGAGCTTTTCATTTTTAAACTTAAACGCAGACTTGTCCTAGTCCTTTGTGGTTCCAGATGGCGTAGAGACCCTTGGTCTCTCTCTCACTGTGTGTTTAGATCTGTTTGTTTGAATGTCTTTAATTATGACTGTGTAGTTAAAGTATGTCTGTTAGAACTGACTAACTGCTAAGCAGAATGAGGCAAACTAACTCTGAACAGACTAAAACTTTAACTGTCTAGTAAACTGGTGAATGTTCCACCAGTAACACCCTTCATTCCAGTTCAACTAATGTGTTTATCTGTACACAGGGAAAATCCCATTTTGCTGGAGACCTATGTGAGCAATCGTTGAAATCAGCAATTCATGAATTCTCTATGAAAATCTCATTCTTCCTCCAAACACTTACATGATTTATCACTCTTGCACCCCTATGGCCATTTCAGAAAGTTGCAATAGAAAACCTACTGTGCTGTATCCTAACAGTGGCCTGAGAAAAATCGTATTAGGTTCTTACAGCCCAAGGATTTTTATAGCATTTCTAAAAGGTCCCTAAAAGGTATTACTTATAGCTGCACACCAGCTTTGTGAAGTATTAATAGCACTGTTTCTTTTGTGCTGAGTGGTTTTACTGCCATGTACATTTGTAATCAGTGTAACAGTGCATGCAGAAGAATTTCAAAGCAGCTACTCAACTGAAAACTCTTTTGCTTTATTAATACGCCATTCATGGAGAGACTAAAGAGGGAGGATTGTGAAATGTGGAAAAGAATTAAAGTCTGACAGGGAAGAGGTGAGAGCTGAGCCACAGGATCTCTTGGGTCCAAAGCGCATGGCAACAGAGGACATTTTTCAGAGGAAGGAAATTACGGTAGCAGAGACCAACTGCTCAAAGAGTGCTTCTGGCCTGCGGTAGCACAGCAAGACAACGTCATCTATTTATGTAGGTGGACAGCAGTCATTTCTCACTGCACACATTAGATTATTGTAGATTATTAGCACTATAAGCTACAGCCAGGGCCCACCCCTGCTGGGCGCTGTCTAGATGCATCGATCCAGCAGCGGTCTATACCATACTCCACACTTTGTAATTGTCAAAGGTATTGTCTTCAGGAAAAGACCTTATGAAAATCACCCATCTAATCACAGATTTTGCAGTGTCCCAAGCCTCAGCAAAATCAGCCTTTCTGAACAATTGAGAAACATGTTCCTAAGTGGTGCAAGAGGTCGCTCTGTCTCCTGTGGAGAAATGGAAGAAGTGCAGGTTTCATTAGTGAGCTGATCACTAATCTGAAATGTGGCAGAGCCGGCTGGGGAGAGCAGCAGTATCTGGCCAAAGTGTAAATGCGTAGAAACCCCTTTTCCCTCTCTGGCTGCTTCTGCCAGAAATCAACCCGATGGGGAAGTACTGTGTACCTGCTGTAGTTGTTAAAAGATACCATGTTTGAAATAGAACTCTCTTTTGAGCATAATTAAAGTATTCCTAAATTCCAGGAAACGTTCTTTCAACATTGAATTTTAGTTTTCTCTTCCCCAGCTGAATCTGCACAGAGCTGTTTGCTGGAATGTCAATGTTGTTGACTGCATGTAATATTCATTTTTATATGTTCATATGTGTTTATATAGATATATATATATATGCATATATATACAATAGATGCAGATGATTTTTGAACAGAGCTTCCACTAGCATAACTTAATGTATAAAGGCAACTACTTACCCTCAGCCCCTTAGTTTGATTATTATTATTGATTATAGATGTAGCTGGCATGTGATGGGAATGATGACTGTGTCCCAGGGTGTATGGGCTGGGAATGGCCAATATGCCTGAAACTGTAGTATCTTTACGGGACATTGTCAATAAAGTATATTTGATAAGCCATTTTAAGCCACTTTTCTCTGCCATTGTTTTACCTGGTTTACATGAGCAGCTTTCCCTTGCCATGACTCTATGGTGTGCAGGCACAGCTGTGCAGTGACATCAAAGGTTTCCCATCACTTTCTTTCTCCTTTTGCCACAAAAATCCCTGCTCTGCGGGCCCACTGCGTGCCATGGTCATCTGCCTCCCTTGGGTTGTGCTCACAGCAGCAGCGCTTGGGTACTAAACACAGAGCTGAGCCGGTGTGCTTGGGTGAAAGCGTGGGCCCATATCAAGCATAGGACCCAAATAATTCCCAGGAGCTTCCTAATCTGAACAGATTCCTGTTCTTCACATGCCTTGACTTCTGACCAAAAAGGTGGGCCTCATACCTCTGACAAATCTGCTCAATCCCAACCCATAATTGTCATTTGCCAGGTCATTTTACCTAACAGAATTTAAGTAAATGAGTGAACTGGTAGTGGCAGTTGTATCACGGTAGCCTTTATCTGCAGTTTTGGATTGGCACCAGGGGCTAATCAGGCTTTTCCCGTGTTCTGCCCTCCTGGTCTTCACCAGCCTAAGTGCAGTTTCCTTGCTCTTTCCCAGAACATCTCTGAGGTTTTGAAGTTGATTGCTAGTTGCCTTCAAAAGTTAAAGGACTTACATTAAAGGACAAACTAGAAGAGCTGTCTTGTTAGATGTTGAACCGCGCTTTGCTTGGCTGGTCATAAAGAGCCATTCTCTTTTAGTTATTTGTCTGATCCACTGTGATTTCCTGACTATTTTCTATTGCTAATGGTGGAGGAACTTGTTCTTTTGGAGACAGGTCAAATTTATTGCTAACCCTCAGGAAATCAGACATGCAATATAAGATTACTTAAATTAGAGGGGCAGATGTTAGGTTTTACAAGTTATCTTGACAATTAAATATTAACACTTCCAGAATATTGAAACCCTAATTTTATATCTTGTGAATTTTTTTGTCTCTTATTGTACATTTAAATTATGTAATGCTCTGTATTGATTTTAGGATTTATTTTAGTTTTGGGTTTGTTTTTTTTTTTTTTTGGAGTGAGATTGCTTTAAAGAAAGACTGGCAGCTGTGGTTCAGCAGCATAATGTGCAAGTATAAATAGAATGCAAGCTGTCCATTTATCTCAGTCCTGATCTGCTTATATTCATCTGATGCTTATTACAATCGTGGTTTGTCTCTGAGCAGATATATCCAGTTAGGATTAAGCTTAAACAACTAACCTAATTCTCTCTTGTAACTTAATTCAGCGTTTCTGTGTAGATTTCTCATAAAACCAAGTAATTCTTTTAACTCCTAACCTTTAATAATATCAAACTATTGAGAATGTTTATCATTGTCTATATTTTTGAGAGATACTGAGTTTGTTTGTTTGTAATAGCTTTTATGCTATTACTAAATAGCTTTAGTTTGCCAGGATATATCTCCATTCATTTCTATTTCTGAGATTTATCCTCACTTCAGCTTCTCCTTGTATGTCATGGTATTTTATTAAATGTAATTTCAGTCACAGATTCTCTAGATTACACTATGGGAGTCCTTTCTAAACTTTCTGTTAGAGAGAATGTTCTGATAGAGTAGCCTGAAAGTGAAATACAAGCACACCTATCCAATTCTAACAAGCATAAAAATAATACAGGCAAAAGATGTGCCTAAAGTGTATATTCATCTCATCCACATTGAAAAAGGAAGATTCATTCTTTTCTTGTATTTCAAGAGTACTAGAATATTCATGGAATAATGATTTATTTCTTGAGTTTTCAGACAGGTTTTCTGTCAGCATTTTCCCTCTACAAGAGCCCTGTGGAATTTGTGGATGTAAAAATACCAAGTTCTTTAGCAGTGTCTTTAATGTCTCAGCTACCCTTTCTTTTTCATTTAAAATCAGCCTCTAGCTGACTACTATTTTAGCCTAGTCACTAGCCTCTGGCATGGATTAATTTTTGTCAATTTGTTTTTAATTTTAAAAATCAACACAAGCATAATACTTGCCATAATTCAACATTTATGTATGGTTATAAGAAAGCTCAGGACTAAGCGTAACAACAGTCAGTGCTACCTTGTTACGGTATATGGGCGTTCAACTCTATAAAACAGATTACATTTGAGATTAGAAGTAGCTTGTATGTTGTATTTTTAATGTGTGCAAAATGATCATTTTGTTCCATTATGTAGCACGAGTCCAATTTAGCTTTCTGTTTGTACTACTGTTCTCAACAAAATAAATGTGTGCAGATAATTGATGAAGCATGCTTTAAACAGAAAAATATAAACAACATTTCGTTTTTCTTCCCCCTCATTTCATTTCCACTGTATTGCGAATGTGCTGATGCTGAAAGATACACATGGCACTCGCACCTTTTTGAAAAGACTATGAGATTTAGCTTGTATGTACCCTTATATTTGTTTTTTAGAAACTGTTCCAAGAAACTGATTTTTGAGCTCTGCATATGTGTGTGTTAGATGCAATTCCCCATAAAATTTTCATAGTCTTTTATATTCTTCATGTGAGAGATCTCTTGCAGTCAGTCCTCTGGGTTTTTATCGGGGATGTGATGGCAATTCTGATACTGAAGTTTCTCTGCAGAAGCTCCTTCCAGGGAGCAGGGACTCCAGGGGAAAAGACAGGAGAAGTGGTAGATACAGATCTTGCAGGTGGACTGCTGTGCGGTGTGTGCATGGTGGGATCTCGAAGTGCCAGGCATGAGAGGTGCCATGTTTTCTTGTCCATGAGATGCACCCTCTTCCCTGAAAAACAAGATCTACAATTAAAGAGAAATGGCAACTCCAGTGGCAGTGGCATATCAGCAGATAGGAAGATTAACTTGTTTTGAGGAGTGGAAGAAACACAGGAGAGACACTAGAGCAGTGTTGATTCTGCTACCAGAGCCTCCTGCACTGTACAGTTAGGAGCAATACATGGTCCTATAAAGTGAACATTTCAGCGCCACATTGAATGTGAGGACGTAAGGAAGGGCCTGTAACTAATTGTTAGGATTTGGAGGAAAAATCACAGTAGGGTGTTTGAGATGTCCCATAAAGATAAGGCTTCTATACAAACAAAAAGATGAAAGGAACGATGAGAACAGCCAGTAGTGATGAAAATGATGGCAGCTTAATTTAATGATTCCCAAGAAAACTTGAAGTTATTGTACTAAAATATTGTGAGATTCCCCGGACTCAAAAGAAGAATCGGAGAGAGTATACAGACGTAAGTTAGTGTGGCTGCTTCTGTTTTCAATGTGCAACATTGAAACGTGAACATAGGTGCAATCTAGTTGGTTTTGCCAACTAACACTCAAAGAATGTTACCGTCTTTAGACTGCTATGTAGTCTGCTGATGCAGTACAGAGCAGAGGAGTCCTTCTAATAGGAGCTTTTGTTATAGTAATGCCAACGGCAAGGGAAAATATTCAGATTATTTTCCTGGAGATAGAGGCTGCTGCTGTTTGGAAAACACTGCTTTACACCATCTGTTTCCTTCTGATTGTGCACCGCCATGGCCATTGTTGTGATTAATTTCTTGCTTCTAGGCACAAATTTGAGTGCTCGAAAGAAGATTAAAAGCTTGTTTTGCAGACAGGGATGTAGCTAATGGCTAACTTTCAGTAGGATTGTGTGTACTTAACAACTTTACAACTCAAGTCATCAATCTTCTGCATGCATTTGATAAATGAAGAAAGCAAGGAGAACGTCCTTTTGCTTCATTGTAATAATTCTCTGCACAAATTGTTGGTGAAATTTTCACCATGTGCCACTAATGTCACCGCACACTCAAAACACCACTGGGACAAAGAGCTACTTTTCTAGCTGGTGGCTCGGCTGCTGGAAGAAGATGTGGAGTTTCATTGGCATCCCACTCAATTGTCAGATCGTGTCCTTGGGTCATGAGGCTGGTGTGCTCCAAAAGCCCCAAACAAGTAGTAGCCTGCAAGGCGGGAGGAAAGCCCTGATGGTTGGCAATCTGCCGCAGGCATCTCTTGGTCACATGTGGTGCCTCTACTTGGAAACTCAGCAGCAAGGAGCAGGTTGCAGTGTCGTCTCTGCAGATGCTGTTGTTCCCCTGTATCTGACCAGCACGACTGCTTTGTGTCCCGCAGTGATGAGCAGCACAAGAAAATGTGGAATTTTGTCTAATATGGATGCTGTGCCTTATTTCAGTTCCTCTTTTGTTTGAAACCTGATATATAGTACAGTGGCAGTGTAGAGCGTGGTGGTTTTCCACCACTAAGCTGTTCCCTTCCTCCCTTCCTTAAGCTTGGTAGGCCTTTGATCCAGGATGAGTAGCACGGCTGCAGTGTGCAGTGGTCCATCTGCTTAATATAATGAATTTGGAAAACAAGTGATATTTGCATGAAATGCATCAGTTTGTATTTATTTTGATCCTTTTCTTGATCATCACATTTCAAGATTGTCACATTTGCCTGCGATTTCATGTTGAAAGTCAAACGTTTTCCAGCTAAAACTGTAATGATTCTCCTCTGTTAGCAAGGTATATTCAAGCTAGGATTTTGTAATAAGTTAGTTAATATTCACTTCAGTGTGACTTAACTAAAGGTTACCTGTTTTAATTTGGTTTCAGAGTAATTATAGTTGGTACACCATATTTCAAAACACTTACTTCTTCAGTTTGATGGGCGCAATGGTATGTATTGGGGTTGTGGTGGATCTGTGGCCATACAGGACATAGTTAAACAGAATTGAGAGGAAAATGTTGACTGCCAAGTAAAGCAGCATTATCTATTTCCTCTCTTCTGCATTGAAAGAGACAGGGGGAACAGACAGTGTAGGGTTTCCTGATATGTTTTAAGAAAGCCTGGGATTCCTTTCCCCTCCCTTCCTTCCTATTAGTTGTTTGTTAACTCCCAGGAAGATTCAGGTTTTTCTTGTGAGATCTCTCTGCTTGCGTATTCTGGAAACGGGCTTTGCCTTTGAGGGACGCAGTCCTCACTTCTGTGCAAATTCAGGGGGAGGAAGAGGAGGTGGATTGATGGTGAGAGTCGGACTTAGGGAAACAAATGGACAACATTGTATTGACAACAGTATTTTCTTTTAATTTGCTGGCCCCTGAGGAATACAGGGTGCTTCAGACACAGAAGTAGGAAATGCAGCAAGTATCAGCGTGAGATTTCTGCCCTTGGAGTGCTGAGTTGTGAGCTTACGAGCAAGACCGTGAAGTTATAAGACAGACCTTCAACTTGCCCTTCTTCAGGAGAAACCTTGGATGTCTCTTTGCAATGACTGAACATCCCTCACATTAAGGAGAAGGATGTGAAGACGGAGGTGATAGCACCAGCTACTTGGGATGAGCAGCGGCTTTGGATCGCCGTGCGCGGCTGGAGTGTTTTGTGGGGGCTTTTATTCATCAGAAACAGCACAGGGCTGTTAGTTTGGATACAATTATTTTGGATGAAACACTGAAAAACAGACCATTTCACACTTTTTTTGAAAATTGCATCTCCTAGTCTGACCTGCTTACGTGAGAAGCTATGCCTCCTTTATTCGTACTAGTCACACTGACAGCAGACTGAAAGCTGTGGCAAGATGTCCTGTCTGCTGGGTGCAGCGTGCTAGGAACTGAGAGGGTCTCGCAGCTTCGTGCAGAAACTATCTTGGCATTTTCAGTCCATTAAGTGCAACTGATTTTTCTTTTTTCTTTGTAGTAAAACCAGGTCTTGGTTTCTGAGGAAAGGCACATACAATACAAATATCTGAACTGCACCCATTTCCAGCTCTTTAAATCTGCGTCCTTTTTTTATCTTTTTTGGCAGCATTTGAATTTGACAAAGAAATTTTATGTTCCACTGACATTTAAAAACAAAATTAGAGTATCTTTCAGTACGTTAGAAGAGTGTAGTTCTGAAGAGCTGATTTTTTATTTCCTTTGGTGAATAACTTGGTGAAGATACAGGGATACACACCCATGTCTCAACGCCGCCTTTTAAGGGAAGGACATGAAAGTCATTTTAGGATCCTACCAAGGTTCATCCAAATCCTGCATGGGAGACGACATTCACGGAATAACCCACGCCAAATATGCTCTGGTGAGGTGAATGTATAGGTGATCCTATAGTGTGATTTATATCTACATAGAACGTTTGCACTTAAATTGGAGCAGCATGTGAGGTGAATATGAGCAGTAGGTAGCCTAGTATTGGCGTTACTGATTTTCTCAATTCTGATCGTTCTTGCAGGAACTAGGTTTTTTTCTCAAAGCATACTCATGTAGGAATCTAGCAACTGTTATAGTTAAAAAATATATATCTTTATCCATATTAGATATTACTCATGGATAGTGATTACTCTCTGTCACCAGTACTTACAGGAGAAAAACATTGTATCTTGTTTTTCCGTGCAGTTCCAGGTGTATAATAGTATCTAACAGAGAGAGATTTGAATGCTTTACACCAACCCTGCTTTGATACTCTAGAAGAACTTCACTGAGTGCTCTGCTCTTAAAAAAAATATAACTGATTACGCCAAAAAAATATTTTTAACTGTACTCAAAAAAATAAGGAAGCCGCTGATCTTTAAGCGTAATATACTAAATTTAGGACTTGCTGCCATTTATTCAATCTCAAAGTATGTGGTGTAATAATATGTTACTGTGACTGGTAATTATATAATCTTTGTATTTAGTAAAGCTACATTTTGTTGGGGTTTTTCCCTGAAATAGGTTAACTCTGACTGGTTGAGATAAGCTGAAGCAGATTTTTCAATAATTAATTAATGCTTTCTTGGTTTTATGTGCACAGTGACCTATTAACATTTAAAAGAGGACTTTTTTTTTTTGTTTCGTTTTATTTGGAGCGTATGAAATTGAAATCAACATAAACTAAGCTACCTTTATAGGAAAATATAAAATTTTCAAGGCCTTTCAATATTCCTTTCTTTAATGTTGACACTCACTCTTAGAAGAAAAATAGGAGAGAAAAATGCCTCTCTGGTAGTTCCTTTTGCTCACGCCTGCTTTTGTACTGTGCTCATGAGTCTTTTGTCATCTGTTTTGTTTGGAATTAAAATTGTAACGTTTTTTTGATAACCTTTGTTTCTTGACTTCTGAAATGTAAAGATTTCACCTTTCCTGACTTATCAGTTCTGGGCATTCATGAGGCTAAGGTTTGGTACCTTTAGGAGTGCTAACTAATAAATTATCAAGATTTAACAATTAATTCCATTCAGCTCAGACTAGAAGAAGGTTTGATGTTAATTGCTGGTAATCACAGTAAAGTCAGGAAAAATTTAGTTGTATTTTAAACACATGGGGTGCAGTCTTACAAAGCAAAGCAAAACAAGGCCTCCTCAAATTTCAGTCTTACCTTCCTTTAGGATTCAACCATCACTTGGTAGTAATCACACTGCAGTCAAGGTCAAAGTATAGCCATAAAAGTTACCATTTGCACCAATTATTTTATAACTTTTATGTACTTCTGAGTTGCACCATTCATGAATGGATTGGAGCTAATTCCAAGTATAGGCAAAGCCTTGACTGCATAGGAGAAAAACACAAATTTTATATATTGAACACATTCTAACATAGATAGTTTTCCTCATTTTAGCCTAATTTCCTTCAGATGCAGATCCTTAATATAAATCTCGTAATGCTATACAATCATCTCTTACTTACAGGTTCCTTTCACTATATATAGGTGTGCATAGTCAGAAAACTGTATGTTTCTGTAGGAAGCTGTCTGTCTTCTCTCCCACCCATCTTTATTATTATTCCCAAACTCCTTTTGATTGTGTTGCAGCCTTTTTTGTTTGAAGTCTTCAAGTATGCAAAAATTCTCTTTCCTTTCCTTCCTGTTACCCATTTTATGTTGACAGTAGGAAAGCAATTACATGCTTCTAATGTGAACCTTATATATCCAGTAAGAATTATTCCATTGTTTTGGTCAAAGCCGTTTTGTGGCCTTTTGGACTGATAAAAGTTTTCCCACCTTCCTGGTGGCAGACCTCAATTAGCATTCAGTGTCACTTCCAGACCAAATGTTACACAGAAGGTGGATCAAGGGTTTAGATTTTGGGAGAGGTACTGCAGCCTAGGAACATTTCTGTCCTGTAGCTACGCTGGGTAAAATTACAGTTTTGGTAAGCATGTATTTCCAAAGTAAATGTGCTTACAATTCTGTGAATCCCATGATGTATGCATCTCTCTTCTCCTTGTGACAAAATTAAGCCACTCTGTCCTGTTGTCCCAGGTCTCACAGAGCTTTGTTCTCTTTTCATTAGCATCCCTGGAAATTGCCAAGAGCAGGTTTGCTCACTGTCACTTCACCCTTTCCCTGCATGTTAAAATCTTTAATACAGAGAATAGAAATCTTTACATGAACAATAAATGTCCTAGTTCATATATTGATTTTGCATTACCTTATTTACCTTAATAAGGGAAGCTGGGCTGGCTTCCAGAGTCTTCATGCTTCATCAAATCCGTCTCCATTTTATTTTCATTTTAACAAAGTGGACTTTTATTTACTTACAGCTTGTGGACAGTTGGATCTGTCCTCCTTGGCGTAATCCTCATTGCGGTGCTCTCTGTGGGTGTCTTTTACCCAGGGCAAGCTGTGTTGCCTTTATGCCCTCACCCTGGTTGAGCCCTGGCTCTGGTGACACTTGCTCTATGGAACACAGAGGTTTGGGACCAGGTGCCAGGGACCTGGGCAGGCAGGGCCCAGGCTAATAAGGCCAGGCTCGTGTGAGACAGCATCGGGGTTTCTGCATCTGTCCCTGACCGTAGATCTTCTGTATGCTTCTGCATCTCCGACTCCAGGCAGGTGGGACAGCAGTTGTAGAGTTTGTGGAAGATTTCAGCCCTGGAAAACCATGGGTTCAAGCAGTCTTCTGTGGGAACACCTGTCTCCCATCAGCAGGGGAGATTTTCCAGGGTGCTGACTGCTGTGGCCCTTTGTGATGGGCATCCTGGCGTGGTGCTCACAGACCATCCTTTGAGATTCTCCCTCTTCTCGCTTTCTCTAAGCAAATGGGAACAGTAGGTCAGCTTGAACTGAGAGCTGTAAAACAAGTCTGGCAAGTGGAGACTCCAGAGACATCCGTCTTCAGTCTGTGCTGCGCTTAGTATGGACGGGGAGTATCTTTGGAGGCATCCTGTAGTCTGCATCTTTTCACTCTGGATTCAGGTTGGTTTTCTGATGAAGATGACTGAAGCTCTGAGGCAGTTTGCTTTTGTGTGTACGCTCTAGGCATGTGATGAATGGATGGATGAGGAGACTGTCTGTGTCCCAGGATCCTTCCAATCCAATCCAAAGAAGTTCTGCGACAAGGTACAGTGAGGCAGTGCTGTAACATGAGTGTCTAATACTAATAGGCTTTTGTAGTGAAAAAGTCAGGCAAAGCTTGGTTAATCCACAACCTGGGTAATCCACCACAAATAGTGAAGAGGAGTCTAGAGGAAGAGCACTCTTGCATATTCCATGTCAGCTGAGGGGATGGAGATGTGGTGCATCTTCTCCTGGAGTTGTATGAGTATTTCTGTCGGATATTGGGCGTTCTTGTATGGGGAGAGGGTGTTAGCTTACAGGCAGAATAGCAAAATGCACGGATGCAGGAAATGTCAGGCTGAACATATGTCAGACTGAATACATGAATATAGCAGACAAGTACTTAAGTACCTGAAGGCTTCAATATAGCCAAAGCCTGCCTGGAGCCTGTGTAAACACTGAGATTTCTGGTCAGTGTTAAAGTCTGCCACTGCAACTTTATTACTGTTAGTCCCCAGCTAGATAGGTCCAGGCGTGTAACGCTGTGTTTAGTGTTTGCTGCATTCACACCTTCATTTGCTGGCTGGATAAACATGTTGAAAGGGGATTTATTTGAGATTTGGGATTTCCACTCTTGAGACTTCCATTACCTGTCCTGCTGGAAATGCCATTGCACTTCTTCCAGCAGAAAGTTGGAGAAGAGAGTTGGGTGTGAATCCATAGCAGAGGTGATAAACTGCACTGAAATATTAAACCTGTGAGTGAGTGATTCAGTACAACTAGTTCCAGATAGTGTTGTGACTGAGTGAAAAACAGTTTTGCTTTGCCTTGTTAAAGCCTAACATGAGTGAAAATATGCTTAAGGCTTCAGCCTATAGCCTAGATATACTGTATCAGTCAGTCTGTAAGTATTCAGGGTGGGGACATAAGGGGGGGTATGCTATAATTAAAGAGATAATTACAAGAACAATGGCGTTACTGGAGGAAAATATATTTGTAAAGTCATCTTGTGCCACCTGTTGCATTTATGGAACAAAGTTCAATTAATATGAAAGCTTTTACCTTCTTGGGGTAGTTTGTTCTGAGCAGAGGAAGGGAAAAGTGGACATTTTTCTTCTCTGACGATGAATCAGAGAGGAATTTCTGTAGCAGAAATGAAGAGTTATTATTTTTTCTCAGAATGGTGTTCGTGGCTGGATTTTGTGGTGCAGGGTAAGTTGGCTTAACTTTATAATAAATCCTAGGTCTTATAAATGTAAACAGACCTGTGCAGTCTGTTAAGTCAGCAGCGTGTAAGGTGTGTGGCTTGGGAACTGTATTCTTGGAAGCATTTTGAACTCCGTGTTTTATATGTGCCAAAAAAGCATGCATTTCAAGAGTCTTACTACTATAAATTTTGCTAGCTCATTGATTCTTTAAAATACACTGTGTTCACAGCATGCACATTGTTGGAAGGGTCTGACTGGTGGGTGGTAGTGTTTAGGTTTTATTTTAAATCCCCTTTTCCGAAGGAAGTAAGATATTAGATATTTTAGGATCTAAATTCTCATATAAGATTTTTGTAGAACTTTCTCTCAGATAGCATCCCCACTCCCAGCTTGTTAACATTTAATATCTGTGATGTGCTTAAATTAAATGATTTATTGGGCTAAGCCAAGTTACTCAGTGAAAAGTGAGCACATCAGCAAAACCAGCCATAGCTGTCAGAGAAGTTCCCAAGCAGCAAGTCCTTCAAGAATGAGCTGCTTCTTCCCTCAGAAATCAGTTTCAGAGCATCATCACACAATTTTATAGGGCAGTTTCTGCTGCTGCAATGTGTTCAGTATATGTTTTCTGATAAAGAGGTTGTTACTGTTCAGAGATACCA
The DNA here is from genome assembly GCF_964195595.1 of Calonectris borealis. Lineage (NCBI taxonomy): Eukaryota > Metazoa > Chordata > Aves > Procellariiformes > Procellariidae > Calonectris > Calonectris borealis. Next base: position 153,318,403 of record NC_134312.1, on the reverse strand, counting down.
ATTCAGTGACACTGGCAAATGTTCTTCTTCCTTCACTTAGGTGTCTCTATTGATGTATCCTATAAAACTGAGGGACCCCAGCCTCCTTTTTTAACTGCTTTTTTCTGAAATTTTTAATTTAGGGTTTTTTTAATTTTAAAATCTTTATTCTTTGTGTTAAAAAGTAAAAGTGAAGGAAATGCATGATTTGAGGGGTGTATTTTACAATCATGTTAAGATGCATGCTGTGATAGAAAGTAGAAAGAAATATCTAAAATGCATGCCATTATCAGCAGATTTCTGAGTAGTCCCACTCAAGATCCCTGAAATTGCTTACTATTTCCCATTTCTTGTTGGGAAAGTGATTTTAATTCCTTTTTAAACAACACAAAATTACAATATTCTAAATTACAATGTTAAAAAAGTGAATATTTTAAAACTTTTGGTGCCTTACGCAATTTGGGGAAAAAATGTTATTTCTCCAGCTGTGTGCGTAATAATGAAGGAATATGTAGACTCTGGGATACTGATGTACAGGCCACCACTTTTATTCCCTTGGATGATGATTCCTCCAAGAAAACAAGGGCTTTTAAGAATCTTTCCAATTAGAGAGAGTCACACACCCGCACACAGAATTAAGGGCAATATAAGATCTTGCCTCTAGTCTCCTGTTCCAATAGATCCACTGACTCTGAACTCCTTGAGTCCGCTCCCTTGCCCCTCGGATCTCCCCAACCTCTGCCTATGATTTTCTCTTTGTCCCTGTTTGCTAAGATTTAAGCTGTCTATGAGTCTTCTTACAAGGAACAGACCTTTTCTAAGAGTTGTTGTTGTATGACGTTAAGGGTTACACATGTGAATGGAGAAAAAAATGTCAAAAATAGTTGTATTACTTCAATACATGTAAAATGAATCCTCAGAAAACAAAATCTGACTGTGCCTGTGACTCTTGAAATGGGGAAGAAATGTCTTCCAGACCATTAGTGCTATTTTAAAAGCCCATTTAATTAGAGGCACTAGCATACATGGCAATAATGCCACAGTATGCAGTGCATAAGTAGGAAGATATATTTTTCCTGGTTTCATGGCTGCTGAAGAATATATGCCTTTATGAGGAAAGGACATTGGAAAAAATAATGCAATAGTGAAAAAAAGAACTTACAGTTTCCCTGATGAATAAGCAGATACTTTGCTTCAGTAATTTAGAGTAAAAATGACTTGCTGTTCGTATAGCATGCTTTTGCTTTTCCATATGGAGAATTGTCAACAAAAAGGTATTTACTTTCTGGGCAGAACCAGTCCTGGAGCCAGGCTGTAACTTTATTTACTCCCTTTATCTTCTTCATTGTTCTTTCAAGAAGTTTCCAGTGTCATGTGCTGTTGCAATCTGTTTAGCTGTACTGAAGTCAAGCTTAATAAGATGGCCTGCACTACTTCCTTTTACTGTGTGTGCTTGTAGTGTTTAACAAAATCCCATGTGATCTTCAAATTAACCTCAAAGGTTAAGCTAACCTGAAAAGGTTGAACATACATGGCCTTGTGGTAAAGCACACTAAGTTAAGGATCAAAGTTTATTGTAAGATTTCCAGCACTTCCTCATTGAAGCTAGCCCTTGTTTTTTTTTTTTTAATCTTATTTCAGAGCCACTACGTCTTCTTCCAAAGCAGGAAGCGAAGATCAACGCAGCTTTTATGTGTTTCATATCTTGCTCAGTGATTTTAAAAAACCCCAAAAGAGATTCTGTTTTAGTTAGTGGTTAATCCAACCTCACACACAACATCTGTTTCTTGCACTTTGACTTGAGTATGGCATGAAACTTTCCTCAATCTTGTTGGTTTTTTCTGAAAATAATGGGCAAAGGCTGCTGACAGTCTTAGTTTTCACATTTACTTACTCTTCTTTAGTATCTGTCAGCGCTCTTTGGTGTCATTGGCAGTGAGTTTGTCAACTTGCACACAATTTGGGGTGAGGGACGGGGCTGTTGAATAGGTTCATTCTTTCCTTTTGGAGTGAAGCCAAAGAACTAACAGGGGGATTCTACAGAAATCTTCTGTAGGGGCTTCTTCTTATCCCTTCTTATCCTCAGGTGGAAAAAATGTGAGATTTTTCCACCTGCACTGCCATCAGCATGCAGTGAGTCTCATCTTCATCTAATTATTTTAATCAGACTTACATTTATTTCTCATTTCAAAGTTTCTAGTCAATTTTGGAACTTTTGTAAAGTGGAGGCCACAAAAAAGTGAGTCCAGGGACCAAGTTAGAAGAGGACCTTGAAGGGCTCACTGGGAGTAGCTTGCAGTTGTCTTCTAGTAAGGGGTTTTGTGCACTTAACAAACACGTAGCAGTTGGTGGGGCAGTTGAGAGAGAATGATCCTATAATTTCAAATGTGAGTGGTTAGTCAAGAGTATAGTTTCAAAAATTGTGACTAGTACAATTCTGGTGACAATTTATCTTAGAGTTGTCCTGGATTACAATAACTCTTGTGATTTGTGAATTACCTGCAGTAATCTTAATCTGAATGGGGCTGTATTCTGAAAATCATTAGGAGTTTCAGATGGACAATCTTAACGTTGTTGCTTAGTTGCATTAGTCGTGAGTAATTCTCCGAATGATTCCATCTTTTGATATACTTCTCTGAGAAATCACTTTAGAAGTCTCCACAGTATGTGACATATAGTTTATACGAATATATGTCATAGGGCTAGTTGAAGAACTTGTTTATACGTGTCCTTTGGCTTTTGGGGAAGGAGCTACTTGCTTTTCAGGCTTTTGAACGAAAAGATGCAATCTATATTTCCCTCCTTTTCTTCTTCTAGTCACAAGCTTTCATGAAAACACAAGCAACTTGTTGCATGCAGTGAGTCTGCGGAGCAGAATTACTCTTTAATTCCTAAGCCTTCATGACTAAAAAATAAGCATTTTCTCTGTTTTAGCCAAACACTTACCTAATTCTTACCATCTTTGGTAGATTCAAAAGATGTATATGAGAAAACGAATACAGATCAGTAGGTCAGTTGTTTTTAAAGAGAGCTAGCATGTGAAATGAAGAATTCAAGATACTGTCTCTATCCTTTTACATTAGAGAAGCTTTACCTTTTCAATACTGCATGTCGTAGCTGGGTTTTTGAAACAGAAACTCAAAACATGCCCTTCTTGGGAGCCCAAAACCACACAGCTCTCCTTCAACTCACTTTCAAACTCTCTAGCTTCTACCATCTAAACCTCTAGGACTCCAGTAGTGTGTTCAGACATTTTAACTGGACTGTGCATGTGGGGCACAGATAATGTTTTGCTATCTGTCTCTGTATCATCTACCATGATGGCTATCAAAGACTGTTTAAGGAGTTCAGGTGCAAGTACAGGTGGTGTCTACTACCTTCTTCAGTGTAAACTTTTCCCTTTTGGTTGATAACATTTGACCTTGGTTCCTTCTCTGATTTTTTCTGACTTCCAGCTATTGAAAATTAATGTTCTTTGTCTGCAAGGTAAGCTGTAATAATAACTTTTGCAGATGTTGTCATATGACTTTATAGAGTTATTTTAGGGATAGATTTCTTGAAGAAAAAAAAATCAAGCTACTGAGTTTTTTGAGTGTTTCCTGTGTAATTAGAAGTGATTTCAAAGTTGAGAAGCAAAATTCTCTGATGTCAGTAAAATGAAAATATTTTATGCTATGCTTTGCTTACAGAAATATGTGATTATTTACTTGAATCAGGTAAGATGTGACAGTCTCCAGATGCACTGCTGAATAACGATGAAGAGTGCTAACTTAATATTTCATGAAAAGATACATCCTTTGACCAAATGAAGTATATTGCTTTGTCACATTGCTTGTGACAAAATCTTGTAATGCTTCGCAGATGAAACCGTTTGTAGTCACAACAGAATGCCCTTCGACAGAAAAGGCATCAGAGAAATAAAATACAGATTTAGTCATCTTTCAACTCAAGCAGCAAGACAAAATGTGTATTTAAGATAGCCTGAGGGGAGATTGCTATTTTTTTCTGTATGTGGCTGGAACTTTTAAGATTTACGTTGTCAAACAAAGGGACTAATATTTTTTGTGGTTTGAGAGAGGAGCTGCTTTGGCTCAGGTGAGCTGTACAGTGCTACTTAAGTATCATATGAGCTACCGAGGCTCAAAGACACAGAATGATATGGAAGTTGGGTAAGTCAGCCAAAAAGTGGGACCCTCAGAGTCTTTGCTTGGTCCTTTGGGTCCCTAGGTATCACTGCTTTGTGAGTACAATTTTCGCGGTGCCAAAAATTATCCCTCTGGGAATGCCAGATTTGCCACCCTAAAACTGCAGTGGCGTCCTTATGCGAGGAGATCCTCTGCTTACGTCCCATGAGGTGTCCCGGTCTGGTTAGCCTGCTCCGAGTGCGAGTGACGTGCACCTGCAGTTCGGCACGAAACCAACCTCTGCTGCCGTTTTCACTGAAGGCCTGAGAGGAGGTTTGATGGTGCCCACCTTTAATATTAGAACTTAAAAACAGAGCTGTCCTAGTGGCCCTGAATAAAGCCTATTTCCTTGTCAAAGGAAGGAGTTGGGGTTTTGGCCCGGCTCTTGGAATTTCTTTCTATATTAAATTGTCTAAATACAGATCAGACTGTATACAGAGAACTTCAATAGTGTTGGAAAAACTTCTAATGAACCTTCAGGTTTTGAGGTGTTAGGAGATTGTTTTGAGGATCATGCCCTTGGACTCAGGTATCAGCTTTCTCCCCGAAGGTGCCTAAGCTACCATTTGGCAGTGAATCCAGTTTACTGCCTAAACAACTGGAATTTGTCTGGGGGTTTGAGGATGAAGCTCTTACAGTCACAAGAGTTATGGATCTTCCACCCAGTTTTTTCCAGTCTGGCATGCTTCCAGTATAAAAAAGAGAAAAGGTATTCCCAAGCGCATCTTATCAGATGGGTTTTCAGCCATTCGCCCAATTTCAGGTCACCTAACCGAAAGTAACCCAGCATATTTTTCGGGAACAAGGAGTCATAAACAGAGTAATAACAACTGTTTTCCACATTAGATTGCTTCCTTCTCTTAGTTACGAAAACCTATTATTATTATTGTTTACATTTAAACAATGAGAATGTCTGTCCCCTCTCTCCCTGTCCCAGCACACGCCAACCTCGAACCCTTGCGGTCCACAGGATTTTTACGGATGCTCTGCAACACAGTCATGGTAGTGCACTGCTGCCCTGAAGTCTCCTCTCCAAACAATGGGCTTGTTCACTCTGGAATAGTTTAAATTTTTTAAAACCATTTCCTCTATGTGACTATTTTAAAAAGGAAAAAACAGAGGTTGCTGTTGGTACCTGCAAACAGCATCAGTGCTTCAGAGATCAAAGGAATGTTTTAGAGCACAATACCAACAGTTAAGCAAGTGAGAGGAGGCAATATGTTATAAAACAATAATATAAGAATAGAGAAAATGTGACAAAGTAGGCTTTGGATTACAGTTTGCCGAATTGTGGAGCACACCAGAAATTTACTGATTAGCTCCTAATCTCTGCTGTTTTATGGGAGGCAGTAACTTCAGTGGAACTGCTGCTGCAGATGGGAGCGGGCTCACGTTAGGTCTGAGTCCATTTCTCAGTGTTTAGGCTTCAGGAGAAACCTCAGTTGCTGTTTTATAGCACTGCACTTGATCTGAAGACCTGCTTGCAAAAGGAGTATTTGCACAAGCTTTTTGTCAGCTAACTGCTGGTGGTTGCACCTGTGAATCTTTAAATGCCTGTGAATCCACCCCAGCTGGACTGGCTGAAGCTGAATACCAGTCAGCTGCCAGGAGGTGCCAGACGGATGCATGCTGCTTTTTTGGGCAAGCTGGTGATAGAGCTGTGAGTCTTTTCCTTCCACTCAGGTACAGTAAGAGCTGCTTCTTGCTTGAAGAAGAAAACATGAACCAACAGGGGTTGTTCAGCCTGGAGAAGAGAAGGCTCTGGGGAGACCTTATAGCAGCCTTCCAGTACCTGAAGGGGGCCTACAAGAAAGCTGGAGAGAGACTTTTTACAAGGCCATGTAGCGATAGGACAAGGGTAATGGCTTTAAACTGAAAGAGGGTAGATTTAGATTAGCTGTAAGGAAGAAATTCTTCACTCTGAGGGTGATGAGGCACTGGAACAGGTTTCCCAGAGAAGTTGTGGATGCCCCATCCCTGGAAATGTTCAAGGCCAGGCTGGATGGGGCTTTGAGCAATCCGGTCTAGTGGAAGGTGTCCCTGCCCATGGCAGGGGGCTAGGAACTAGATGATCTTTAAGGTCCCTTCCAACCCAAACCATTCTATGATTCTAAATAAGCTCAATGAAGTCACAGGGTGTTAGTTTATAAGACTAATATGCTTACATGCTTTTACTTATTTGTAGCTGAGCTGCTGTTTCCTTCATTAGCTAATAAACTAGGGAGATTAAAAAGAAGGTGTGGATTGTTTTTTTCTGTTGTAAGGAATTATATGCAACTAACCGTAGGGACTTGAATACATCTTATATGTAAGCTGCATCAAATTTGTTCATAGTGCGGGAAAAGAAATTCCAATGAAGAAAAAACCCTGAGAGCTGCTGGAAAACATTTCCAGAATCTCAGATGGAAAAAAATGGAATATTTGGGGGCCCCTTACACCTTACTTCCCCAAGTGCTCTGAAGAAGTCTGTACAAGATATTTCTTAAACAGAAATCCCGTTTCTTGCTCCGAAGTTTCCCTCCAAAATGTAGTACAGCAAATAAATCCTCGTTGGGGAGTGGGGATACTTTTAATACTTTTAATGTTACTTTGCTGTTGTTCTCTTTGTCTGAGCAGTATCTTTGGTTCTTTGCTGATCCTTTGAATTGACTGGGTATCTGTATTCGTTATCCTTGGTATTGTGCATTTAGTGTTCTGAAAAGGTGTGTATATGTGTTCAGCATTGGCTAAACTGCTGTAGCGTGGGGATCAAAACAGCAGCAGTCACAGGGTGTTCTGCGTTTGAGAAAGGGGAGAGGGAGGCTTTTGACCAAGGGCATAAAATTTGTCCTGTTAAAAAGATGCTGTTAAATACTTCAAAGATTGGCTGCAGGATGAGACTTTAATTGAAGAAGTCTAATTTGCTGCCACCATAGTGCAGGGAACTACAAAGAATGCCCTCACTTTTGATCCACTTGCCTCATGCTTTTCTCTTAATGAAACTACAAGAGTAAGGGCTAAGTTAAAATTTTGTTCAACTAATCAGGTACGCACTTGGTAAGACAGGAGCTGGTGCATTTTTTTGCAAAGACACAAGAGGAAGAGTAGAAAGAATGGCTGGGCGTTGTATCTGGGTTGTCTCTTACTCCTGTGAGATTCATGGGCATTAGTTCAGCTGCTGCATGTGTCAGAACAAGTGGAATTTGCTCTTTGGCCTTCATTTCATCCTTCTTTACATCTTCGTTCTTCTTATGGAAAGGAGAAGAAACACGAAACTGTTTCAAAAGCTTTTGGAGGTTGAGGCGTTACCCCAGAACCGCAAAAGGCGGGGACTCGGCAAGTTTTGCTTTCTGTTAATTGCAAAGTCCTAATCAGTGGAGATTAGGATGTGGATGTGATGGGTTGCCAAGTTTTTATAGGTCTTTCCTCCTTGTTAGCTAAAGGTTTGCATAATTACATCTCTTGCATGGCTGGTGCATCTATTTTTGTTACTGCACATCTCAAAATAGTGTGAAGGTTTTTGAGGCGTGCTGAAAAATCCTGCCTTCTGAAGTCGGAGACTAATGCTAATAAACCGCCCTTGGCAGAGGAGTGGTTTTGTTGTTTGAATCCACAACCCTGCCTGAGTTGTCACACCTAGGCCAAAAGTAAATATAGTAATAGGGCAAGTAGCAATATTTAACGTGGAAAATTAAGGTAATGCTGCTCCATACTGCTATCCTGAACAGGCCAGGAAGCATCCCAGGAAACTGGAAAAGAAAGAAAATGTCTGTTGCTTTAGGTTGATTAAAATCTCAGGGACTGGCTGCTTTTTCAATCAGGTAAGGGTATAGGTTTCCTGTTTGCTTCCCGGAGACTGGAAACAGGACACAGTTACAGCTGCTGTGTATCTTTGCTGCAGTTGTTTATGGATGTTACAACAGCTCTTTGCAGGGTTAGATTCTTTTTTTTTTTTTTTTAAAGAAGTGTTTTATTAAAGGGATCACTGCCTTTTTTTAATGATACAATAATGTTTTCTTAAAAATCCTGCATCTACAAAGTAAAAAGAAAAGGTCAGGTGTGATTTTATGTCATGTCTTTCCACAGAGAGCAAACAGCGTGAGCTTTCTCTTTTCTCCATTGACTAAATTGACCAAGAACATCGCACTGCTAAGCGCAAGGGATAAGGTATTTTGTTCTTTTGTTGTGGTGAGATTTTCTTTCTTGGAAGGAATTGAATTTCTGTCCAGAACCTGAAGCAGTTCTCCAGGTTGGCTCTCCAGAAGAAGCTAGTCTAAGTGTGTATTCTGCTCTTTTTGATCGGTGGAAAATGAGCTTTGGTTACTCCTTGCTGATGTTAAATCTCTTTTCTTGAGGGAACTGTGGAGCTTGGTGAAGCCCAGGAGGGTGAAAGGATTGGCAGTGGGAGAAATTGAGATACTATTTTGGGAACCTGTAATTGGAGGGAATAGTGAGCTTTGAGGATTGCTCGAAGCTTTTGCTTGCTTTTTTTCACACTTTTCCCATGAGTGGGGACTTGGTGGGTTGCACGGCCACAGGCAGCTTGCTGCAGCATGCATGCTTTGACCACAAAAATTCCAAATCATGAGTCACAATCAAAACTGGCTTGAAAAGTAAGAAGCTGTTAAGAAGACAGCAGCGTTTTTATCCTAAATGTTATGTGGGTTTGACCATTTTCATGTGTAACTCACAATAATGTGGGTCAGATTTATGCAGGGTAAGTAAGACTTAAGGCTGATGGCCAACTCTGAAGGATTTTGCCTGTACTCACCAATCTAAAATGACAGGTAACTGAGATGATCTAATAGCCAGATTTTTATATTTCATTAAGAGCTATGAATGATCCTCCAGTACTGAAATATCATGACTAACTTGTCCAAAAACACCTGAACTGATTATTTTAGAGATGTAAGGGAATGAATGTTTTCTGTCTCTTAATTTTATCTCAGATCAAAAGCAGGTTTCTCTTTTCTCTGTCCTGTTTGCTCCTTCAGGATTTTGGGGAATGATGATTTCTGCAAATGTCCTTTTCTTTTCCTTCCTTTGTAATAAATAGTTTTGTAGCCTTTATCTGTGTTCATCAGTGTTACAGGAGCATCTGATATTTTTGTTGGAACCAATTCTCCCACAACTTTTGACCTGAAGGTTTTTATGCTTCCTGAGTATCTTGTTAATCTGGAAAAAAATGGTTCTGTGTACTTTAAGAGTTACAAAAACCGTTTCCTATTGCTGACAAAGGTTTATTTTATATTTTGACTTATAAATATAGTTGCGATTGTAGCACAACACTTCATTTGTTGTAATGGTCTGTATTGGTTTTCTTTGCTTTCTGGAGTAATGTTCTTATTAATACATATTGTTTCAGAATAAAAAATAAACCTGTTTTTCCTCTCCTAAGTTCAATTCCTGTGCTGCTTTCATCACATGTTTCTGTTCTCATTACTCACTGTTGGGTTATCCTTTCTGTTGCCACGAAACTTCACATCCATTTCTTTTTCTCATCTCCTCCCCTTGCTCCTTTAATTCCACTTCTGCTTGAAAAATGGATCTTATCCTCTAGATTCTCCTGAATTTTAGTCGTGCCTTCTATCTAATGTCAGTGGTGATTCGATTTCCACCTTTAATTATAGTTTTCAATTCTTACCAGACTGCAATCTCCTATCTACTGAACTTTGAATACTGCTGCGACAACTTCAGCACAGAGCCAGGAGTCCTCTTTTCCTCACCCCAGTACAGTCTGAGTAGCCACATCTCATTGCAGGCGCTGTACTGATGCTTGTGAAGTTAAAAAGGTCACATCCATTTCTTTATTGGCTTTTACAGCTGTAGACGGACGGAACTGTCACCAAATACTGCAGGATGAAGTAAAGGATACTACTAACTCCTGCATGATTAAATTTGACCTGAAGAAAAGTCACGTTTTTGTGTCTCTCTGAAATGAGAAACCTCGGTAAATCCTGCAGCACAGTGAAGGACAGGCCTATGATTAAGTACTTGTGGGAATGTGTTTAGAAAGGACGTGTAAATAGAAAAATATGAACTGATTGGAATTCAGTTCACAGAACACCAAAAAGATGTAATTTTGAAATTAGAAATGGAAACAGATGTGTGATAACTGCATTCAGTGGCCAGGCTTCTGTCATGGTTTTGGAGAGAAACTCTAAGTGTAGTCACGAGGTCGGAGAAGTGCTGTCCCTGGTGGGGTGTTACACTTCCTTAAAAATTACTGAAGTCATCTTTTTGCTTTTTGTTTTACTTTCCAGATACCCAGTGTAAAGGATGTGTAACCTTCAAAGCTTTGAAGTTTATTATTGTCTTACAGTGCAAAGTGTACTTTTAAGATGTAATTCCTCAGTAGCTTTCCTCACATTTCTTCCTGGCAATATCTTTTTGAAAGATTGCAGGGTTCATCCTATTAATTGAACAGCATCCTTCACTTTGAAGTGCTCCAGCAACTATTGGTATTACCAGCACGCTCATTTTCATGGAAGCAGTATCTTTCTTTGTGGATGACAGCTTTTATTGTTTTTCTCTGACCATGAGTTTTGATTGCTCGTGCTTGCTTAAGTTTAGGTTTGGATGTGATACAGGGACCTTTTTTGATGACTTAGCATCTGAGTTGAAAACTGCGAAAGCACTTTCAAAATGGGTTAGTTTTGTTGCTGCGTGGAGATTTAACAAGCTGCTTTGTATAATGGATTTATACAAACACGTGTGTGTGTATGGATGTATAATGTGTATATAAACTCATTTTCAATGCTTTGGAATCTTTTGATGTAAACCAGAAAGAATTGGCAATTTTGAATGCTTGATGACTTTAAAAAGAATGAAACCTTTTTTGCATTCATCCTTTGAAAAAAACATCAAGAGAGATTAAGAAGGAGAAAATGAATAGGGCTTTTAAATAGTCTAGTATGCTAAACTAGATGCCAACAGATGATGCATCAAATTGCTCATCATCTTCAAAACTCCACCCAGTTATAAGTTCTGTGGTTACAGGTGTGAGTTAGGTGTATTTTGCTAGGTTTTTTTAGAGAGAGTATACATTTACATTATGCTAAAGATGATCATATAAGGATAGCTTTTGTTACACTGAATCCCACAAAGTGCCACATCATTTTATTCATATGCTTTTTGCTAAGTACTGCACCCCTGAAGGAAAATACATTTAATAATTATACTTTAATGTTGAATTTACCAAACTTTAATATCCTTTACCATGAACGTTGCCACCCTCATGCTGCACACTTGCACGTGCTTTATTAAGCAGGTACAGTATCTTGTATATTTAAGCCACACTCCTCTGGGTTTCATAAAACTAAGATGACACAGCCTTTTACCCTCAATTGACTTTGCATACATCCCTTAACAGCTTCTCCCACAACGTTTTCCTCCACTCTGTGGGCTGGAGTATGTCACCCATAGCCCATGCTGAGGTGGCAGGGAGAGCTTAACCTGAGCGCGGAGCATGAGTGGAGTTGAAATTAATTTCTTTGCATTTAGAAATATACACATGTGCCCACACAGATTTTCTCAGGAGGGCTGTTGCTCCTGTGTATTTTAATAGAGCTTAAATTTGCCCCGAAGTCTTGTTGCTAACATGCATGCCCACATACCACAGTTTTCCTCTCCGGTTGTATTTCAAGCTGGATCATGAAGGCCAGAGAAGGGTTTTGTGCTTCGACTCGTTTGTTCTTTCTTGCTGCTGTTCTCTGAAGCACACAGCAAGGAGACCAGGTGTTATAACCATGGAGCCAATGCTTCCCCCATGCACGCAGTCCAGAATAGAGTGCTAAAATAAAAAGGCATTCGGTTACTGGCTGGAGCCCTCTTTTTTCAGGAGGGTGTTTCATACTCTGCTTCACAGGAGCCTGCAGCATCTCTAGCCCAGGGAAATTTTAAGCTTTCTGTGCAGAATGTATCTGCTAGAAAAAAAAAATCACCTTTGCCTGAAATACCGTGTAGCCAGGTGGCTGTGGCCACTTTCTGCAGAGACACTCTGTGTGGGCTCCTGTCCCTCCAGCACAGCAGGAGCAGGCTCCGAGTCTCCTGTACAGCACAGGCTGAGCTCTCTGTGCCATTTCTTCACGTGTGTTGTTCAGTCTAAAGACACTCTGGGTCCTGAAAATGGGAGGTGAAGGTGTGTCTAGTTGGTTAATGTTCAAGGATAGTAGGATTGAAACAAACTGCTATGTTTTGGTGCTCTTAGCCATAGTCATTATTAGATCTTGAGTGGTCCAGGAAAAACATATGTACCTGGATTTAGGAGATTTGAAGGCTAGAAGAAAGCTAGGTGGGCGCCTGGAGAATGGATATTATATGCATCTGTTGTGTAAGTCCCAGAAATTAGGTTATTTTTAAACTAGTACTTGGTTTTCACCTGAATGACTTGCTCCACTGTTTCCTCTGCTCCAAAATCTGAAGACAGAAGCCTGTTGAGAGGTGGTTGTCCGCGTTACGTACAACATGAAGGGGCTCTGGAACAGGCGGTGTTGATTAACACGAGGGTTTATACTTCCTCTGTCTTGACAATGAGAACAAGCACAGCCAACATGCTGTAGGTGGTACTTTTCCCTCTTTTACGTTCTTTTTTTTTTTTTCTTTTTTCTTCCTTAAGGAAGTAGTCAGCTTGACAAAATATCAGGTTCCTGTATCTTACTGAATGGGTGTGGGTGAGGGTGATACCTTTCTGAGAAGGGTGTATCTCCTCTTTCATTTGGTTTTAATCTCTGAAAGAAGGCCATAAAGCTTCCTCTCCCTCTCTTTGCATGTTTGGAAAGCACTCCTATGCCTGCTTTATCATTGCGTAAAACTTCGGATAACAAGAGTTATGTTTTCAGCATGTTGTGTTGCAGGTGACAGCAAACCCCTGTTACTACTAACAGTCATATCTAGTCAGCCAAGCATATTGCTGAGGACTCCCACTAGCAAATGTTTGAGACCGGCTTGGTGCTGTTAAGTAGGAAATGAATGTCAGTGTGTACACTTGCATATGGTATATCATATGTAGTAGGATTTCTAGCTGCTCTGAGACTGTTCTTCCTGGAGCCACGTTGCAGCGCAAGAGCTAGAAATAAAATGCCATGAATTGTGATCTTTGTCTGAGGACTACAAGTCAAGATACCGATCTAGGAGCACCCACCCATCAGAGCCAGTTAGGTGACAGTCCTGGAAAGCAGGGAGTACGGGCTTAGAGCTGAGACGTAGATCCTGTTTCTGAAGTTGCGACAGATGCTGTTACCTGATCCAAGAGGGGTCACTTGCTCCGTCTCAACTTTCACGTGTGTGAGTATTTTCATGACTTGTGGGAGCGGTGTGGAGACTCATTCACTAATTTTGAACTCTCTTCAAAATCCAATATGCTAGTAATGACCTCGTAAAATACAGAACAGTTAAGTAAAACATTTCTAAGGAGTGTTATTTCTTTTAAATCTATCTTTAATTAAAAACATCTGATACTGCTTAGGAAACTCTTGTGTTTTGACATAGTACAAAATGTAATGGGCACCCAAGTGAAATAGCAGATTTAAAACAAATTACCTCAATGATATTTTTCAGGTCCTATTTTAATGCCATGCACTGGATAGAGCTGCTTATATAGATGGTAGATTTATTATAATACATCTGACTGGTTTGGGATTATCAACAGTTCCTGCCCTGTAGCAGATGCGTGGTGAGAACACAGATGTGGGGCACTTCAGAAAATAACCTCTGGTGTGGTCTGTGGGTGACCTGGGTTTGTTTGGGTTTGTTTTTATGGGGTTGGTTGATGGCCGGGAATGCTGAAGCAGAAACGGAGCTTTTCCCCATCTGCAGATGGGCTTTTGTGAACAGATGCAACCATCAATCCAAGCTTTTTATCCTCACTGTCCTTTTTCCTTGACCCCTCTTTTTGGGAAATGGCCCTTATAACACCGTGAAGTGAACTAAAACAAACCATTTGTTTTCATATGGTTGTTGCTGTCACTCCTGCTCATTGGTTCAGTCTTTGTATTAGTGAGTCTGGATGGCCGGTAACTAATCTCAAGTGTATTAATTAACAGGTTGTCCGTCACTGGACAGTTACTTTAAAGGATCAAGTAAAGCAAGATGGCTCAGCGTTCATGTCTGAAAGATCATATGGAATACTTTGGTTCTAGTTGATTTCATCTTCTGTTGCCTTATTTCCCATTGTCGTATGAATAAGATTTGTACATATTTCAGCTTACAAAGTCACATTAGTAGAATACATGTCCTTTTGGCAGTTCCTGCTGCTTTGAGTAGGCTCCTTCATAGGGAACAGGTGCTTGATGGGTTTACCACCAAGGAAAACACCCCAGTTCGGTTCCACCAAAGACATGTGGGTGAGAATTCCCTCACAATTAGGAAACGCTGGATGCATTTCTGGGGAACTTTCTAACCAAAGGTTCATTGGAAAAGGACATCTGCCCCTTGGGCAGTTAATTTCCCTGTGCGAAGTAGGGTTGGGTGGTAGAAAAAGATGATGATGATGGATTTACTGGATCATCGTTTGTTAAAACTAGGGCTCTTAAAGGGAGATTCTTGACAAGGCACACTTAGGATTAGTTTTTTAATGCAGTCTTACTGTGATAATGTTTGAACAGTACATGTGTTCACGTTTAAAGCAAACAGCTTGCATCTAATGCATGCCAGCATTTTATACAGGAAGACAAGAAGTGGTAACCAGCAACCAGCGAGCCCTTCGGAGGACCTCTGAGCTTGCTGACAGGCACAGTTGCTCTGTATGTAATTTGAAGAAAGGTATTATGTCCCTGGTGGCTTGGCTTTGACTGAAAGATGGGAGTTTTGCGCTCTCATTTTGCACTGAAGACGGGCTCACTGATAAATAGGTCACTGCCTGCAGAACTATTTTGCACTAAATCGATTAGAAGCAACATGACCTTAAGCCTGATCTCCTTGTTCTACAAAGATATTGCAGAATTGTGGCTTCTTCTGAAGAAAAGCACAGGTGTGTCTAGTTTTTCAAATTTTCTTAGTTAGTTGATTGCAGATCAGGCAGGAACTCTGTCAGATAACATTATCCTACTGAGGAAAATAAGATGTGTTTTAGTAGAAAGGCAGAAGTTGTACTCTTTTTGCGTACATTCATATATATAGTTTATTGTTGGGGGGGGTGTTTTATCCTTGTGTAAATTTGCAGTGTTTCCTTTTATTTGCAGATGCATTCCTCAGTACATCAGGCGTATCCACTAAATCTATTCCTGTATTTTACATGGAAGGTACTTTGTTCAGGATTTGCTCACGCAGTGATTATGGTGATCAGAACCGCTGCTAAAGCTTACAAAGAGAATTTGCTGTTGCAGAGAGCCGTCATGCTGTTCCTGAATTGTAGTGGGTTTTAATTTTCAATTCATTGCATTTTATGTAAATATCAGATACATAATCTCTCCTGATTCCTATTTGAGGTAGGGAAAAAGCATAGTTTCTTTCGCAGGATACAATTTGGCATCCCCTAGTTGTTAGCATAGGAGCATTAATTTAAAATGCATTATTTCTTAAATTCCTTCAGTCAAAGCTTTCTATAGGAATCTTGTTTCTGTTAAGATATAAGGAAACAGTGGAGATATTATTTGCTGTTAATAGTGCAGCTACAGTCCATTGCAAAACTGAAAGCGTGTTTTGTGGAATAGGGACAAGCAAAAATTGCTTCCTTATTCTGGTGCTTGAATTCACATTTCCAGTTCTGTTTTCTGCTTCTGGTATGCGTGACTGTTGCAGAAGAGGACCAGAGAAAGAGCACTGAGTTGATGGACTGGTATCTAACCTTCCAACGTTGTTACTTTTGAAATGTCAAATTTAAATGAAACAGGTATGTAAAGGGTGGATCTTTTAACTAAAGGGTGGATCCTCTTACTAATCTTTAATTAGTATTACTAACTAAATTATCAACATGTGATTCTGAGTGCTCTGCTTCTCAGTAGTGCTCCGTGCTACTAGGGGTAATACCAAAAGGCATGCTCCTTAGGAGGAATGGATGAAAGATTTAAGAAAGGTGAGGCTAGCCAGATTGAAAGTGTGGAGGGATTAATCACTCTGAGGAACTTCTGGTCCTTATGCACATCCTCATCTGTGCTGAGTGGAGGGGTGGATTTAGGAAACGGCTGATTATTGTACGAGAGAGGGGATGTCTGTTTTAAACTGCAGAACCAGGGAGTGTTTTGTGTCAAATCATGGTGGTGCATATGTAGCCATGCCAGGACTATTTGTATAAGTTGCCAAGTTTAAAATAGGGGGTTTAAATCTGTATTTGACTACTGAGAAATAAGTGAACAGGGCTGCTTTTGTTAGAAACTGCCAAGGCTTGATTTTCATGCCACTTCTTGTGGGCATGTTCAGTGTGCCAGAGATCACTCCTTCTCAGAGATCTATTGAAAGATTTTGTGTTCAAAGTGGGCAGAGAGGTTGTCCCTTTCCCTGGCACTGTTCTCTCCTCTTCCTCCTGAGTGCTGTGTGGGGTATTTTTTGTGTCCACAGTCAGCAGAGGGGAGAAAATGAAACCAAAGGAAAGGTCTCAGATACCCATCTTTACATTCTCAACCCTATGAAAATTTCCAAGGAAAATGATGTCGTCTTGGGGAACTCCTTTGTCAGTCCATGTCCAGGAGTGAGGGTAGGGAGAGGGCAAAAAGGATGGACAAACTGAAAAGAGAGGAGGGGTTTGGGATATGGGCGCAGGACTCAAGTCTCTGTTCTGCTTAAAGACTGTGCAGGTAGTTGCGGGCAATGCTGGTTCTGGTTTTCAACATCCAAATGGGCGTGAAAGCACCTCCTGTCTTGTAGGTACATTGCTAGACTAAAAAGTTTCTGACACGATTTGGGTGTTGCAGTAGCAGGTGTGGAGCCAGCGCTGCCTGTCTGTGGCTGTGGATCCCCAGGAGTTAGCAGGCTCTCTCCAAGGGATAGGATCCCATGGAGGATCCCTTGTGGAGGTTCTCCTAGTTTTCTTTGTAGGTAGGAGAAATGTGGAAAGAGGATGACTGGAGTCCCGGCAGAGGTCTTCTGTGTGTGCTTGTAATTGAGGGGAGTGTCCTTAAAATATGGCTCTGTCAGCCTTGTTTGCAATGAAGGTGGACTCCCTTCAGCTGCTGGAGTCAGGCGCAGCACTTGAGAGTCGCATGTCAGGAATGGATGGTGCAGTGGATGAATCACCGTCATTAGCTACATCTCGGATGTTAAGAACATGCCAAAGCTTTATCTGAACGGAGGAAGGCAAGGCAAGTCAGTACCGTGCTTGTTTGCCTACGAGACAGGTATGATGTGATCTTTTCAGAGCTATGGTACTGCAGCAGGAAGAGATCTGCTACTAGGTGATAGTTTTGGATCCTGCAAAGCTGTTAGTTGTTGACACGGGACCCTTTTAGAGGGTTGTGAACAGTTCTCGTGAAACAGATTATTGGCTGGATCTTTTTAGAAAGCAGAGCTATTTCATCATGACTCTGGGATATTTCCTCTTTTCTTTGGAAAAGCTATTGCCTTAGTTTTCTTTTTTTTTTATTTTGTTTTCCAGAAAATGTATATACCGTGTAATATATTGTTGTAGACAGGTCTTATTAGCCTGAGGTTCAGCAGGTGTGTCAACATAACTAAATTTTACCCTATTCTGTATTCATTTTTAAAGTCAATATAGTGAATTTAGTACACAATTTAGTTTGTATGTGTTCATTTGTTGTAAGGCCATGATATCTATGTTGGAAATGTCTCTTTTCTTTCCAGGATTGTGAGGTGGGCTTGGGGACTTCTCACCAGGGAATTCCTTCAGAATTACAGGAAAACTTAGGTTGGAATGGACCCCTAGAGGTCACCTAGTCCAGCCTCTTGCTCCAAGCAAGATTAACTTCACAGTTAAAGCAGGTTTCTCAGAAACTTGTCCATCTGAGTTTTGTGTATCTCCGAGGGTGGAGATCTCTCAGCCTTCGCTGGGCAGCCTGTTCCAGTGCTTGGCTCTTCTTATGGTGAATTTTTTCCCTTGCATTCAGCTGGAATTTCCCGTGCTGCAGCATCTGACTGTTGCCTCTCATCCCTTTGCTGTGCAAAGTGTCCTTTAAAAAACTAAAATAAAAGTGTCCTTTAAAACCGAAAATAAACGCTCCAAACTTCTACAGAGCACCTCAGTGGTGTCATTGAAACCTGCTACTTACTGGGACCTAGGGCCACGTTTTTAAAAGTAAATTCCCATCTTAACACCACTGATGTGACTTTTTTTTGTTCATTTGGCTTTTTGTTTGTTTATTTTAACCTGCCTTCAGTCTCAAAGGAGCAGACTATCCAGTGAGGTCAAATGAGACCTCAGATGAGAATACCCACCACCAGGGAAGTTCAGGGTCAAAGTTTGCTCTTTAGCCTCTTCACTGCACATGATGTATGAGAGATTCTGCCTCTCATCATTGCCGTGTTACCCTGAAATGAAGGGAGCCTTAGATGTTCGTTTCCTCAAATGCTTTTGTAGATGCTGTTTCTCAGGCACTTCTCTAAGTATCAAATATTCAGCATTTTTTTTTCATTTACATGGCTTTTTTCTTCTGCATTAATGTTTTGTGCAGAAGAGCCAAAGTCCTTGAAAATGGAAGAGCAGTCACTCACGGTGCTTTTTAAAGACCCTGGCTTTTATAAACCTTTGTTCCACAGAGCCTGTGGAATAGTAGCAAAGTTCAGCTTTGCTGTACTTAGTCTCGTTTTCTGTTTTTATGCTCGATTAGGTGAAAGAAATTGCGAAGGTCATCTAATTCAGAGTAAGTGATGTATCTATTCACTTCTCAGTTTGAACATGATAGGGTTTTGTTGGTTTCAAGTTTTAAGCAAGGATTTTGTGTTTCACATGATTTATGGACCGTGGTTTCTCTTAACAACCAGCAAGTTGTAACTTTTTTAATATGCGTCTACTTTGTACTTGGCACACACAAAATAGGGAATTTTTTTTGTTCCAGGAAGCTTAAGTAATTTCCCTGTATGCCCAAAAAGGCAGATTTTTAAGAGAAAGCTGTCAATCTTCGCACCTAAAGTCTAGCAAAACAACCTCTCAAAATAGGGGTAACATCCAGTTAGACTGTTGCTCTTAAGGAAACAGAATCTAACGTTTTTTTGCAGATGAGACACTGAAATAAATCCAAGAAATTATATATCTTCATTGATTTGTTTTGCACACTCAGTTTCCATCAAAAATAACTCGTTGCTTACAGGCCAGAAAAAAACTGGGAAGTTTACAAACAGCTGGAAGTAAATGTGTCCTAGCTGAAAACTAGTACTCAGCTCCATATAAGGCACTTAGTGGACACTTAGCTCTTCCTTCCCTCTCACACCCATGAAGTGCTTCACATCCCCTTTCAAAACATTAGTTTATAGGTGTACAGTTCTACGGAAAAGAGTGCTTGTGTTAGGGTACGATAAAATACATTGTTCATTAGAAGTGATTCTAGCCATCCTCCGTATCGTTCAGTAGAATTGCCAACTACTGCTGCAGCTGGTCCTCTGTGTGTTGACTTTTCAGTTAAAGCCTTGGGGCATGCTTTGAGGTATGTATTTTTCTGCAGAGGGAGGGTTGAAAGCAGGTGGTTTCAGTAGAGAAGAATCTTTGGTTTGGTTGCCTGAGTCCGCTTTAGCATATGTGTTTAAGCTGTGTGATTGCATCATTAGTTTTTAAGTCACACTGAAGATGAGTCCTATAATTTGCATGCTGTTCTTCTATTCAGAGTTGATCTTTCCATTTTGCATATTTGTAAGACTTCACCTTCTTTGCAAGGCTTTAGTACTTAGAAAGCAAAATTCCCGTAATAATTTTCTCAGAGCATTAAATCTTATTAAATGCAGTTGGCAAAATCTAACATTTTTGTTATTCCGTGGAGGCTTGCTTGCTAAAGTATTAAGTGAGACGCATCTGGGTCGCTCGCCTTCTTATTGCTTGAGTGCTGACTAGGGGAACATTCTCTGCTGCTCAGGCTGTATCTAATATTTCTCCATTAAAAAAAAATATCTTTGCTTTTTGCAAAGTCTGCTGCTTATAGGTGACTAAGTACATCTAATACTTTAGAAATATTTTTATACTATAACTCAGCATGATTTGCAATATTAAGGAGTTAATGATGCTGCAGTTTTGGCAATATTTGTTAACCCTATTTTGGGGGCGTGATTCCTGGCAGTATGAAAGTATCTTGCAAGAACAGAAAAGAGTTTTACCAGCAGGCAAATAAAATTTCTTTGGCTTTCTTCAGGATATCCCGGAAGGAGGATGAGAGGAATATTATTGTTGCAATAGTAAGAGCATGCTATACGCACCAGGTGAATTTTTGCTTTTAGATGGTAAGTCCATGCAATGGTGTTGCTGCCCTTTATTAAGTCCTCTTTCTGGCTGACAAAATGTTATGCTAGAATACGGCTGTGTGGCATGATTCAAAGTTCCCCCTTCCTTCTCAGTTTGGGAAGGGAGTAGTAATCATGACTTGAAATAGCATGAAGAACATCCCTTTCTCACCAGGTCAGGTGCGCTTAAACACTGTATGGAACAAAAGCATGGCAAAAGATTAGACGCTATATCTGGTAACATTTTCAGATTTCTTGCAACAATTGCAACATTTCCTCCCCCTCCCTTTTTTTTTTGTTTTGCATAGCACCTAATATGATTTGTCTTCGTTTAGATTTTCTTAAAGTATAAAGAAATGTTAGGTCTTGTGTTGATCCCTAGATTGCCTTCCTAATTATTGCATAGTTTTCTTCTAGTTACAGATTAGCTAGTATTTGATTACTCTTGTAAGTCATATCCAAACTTAATGCTGATCCCTGAGAAGCTGTGGGACTACAGAGTAAGTGTGTCAAGAATGTGTGACTGATCAAGCAGAAGAGGAAGAAGATGTAGTTTTTAGCACTCATAGTATCCTGTGAGTATATCTACTATACAGGGAAGCGAGAGGAATATATTTCCACTGACGTTTGTCGTTTGAGGTGGTATTATTTAGGCAAACTAAAACTAAGAACTTTATTGCATTTTGCAAAAGTGGAGGTAGAAGAAGGAAGAGAACAAAGACAAATACATCCTTTGACATGCATAATAAGTGGACAAATCAAAAAATTTTAGAGAAGAGTTTGAAAGAAACAAAAATCTTGGTTGGCTGTCAAAGTATGCTTTTGAGCAGGTATTTCATAATTTGAGAAAATGGGGACTGTTACACCTCTTGTCATCTTGTGCCAGCCCAGCAGCACTGCATTTCCTGTACACTCAGAAGTTTTTTTTTTAAAAGAAGGATCAGTGATTAATCTCCCTACATGAAACCAAACCATCATCCTCGTAGTTTTGTAGGTAGTTCTGCACCAAAGCACCAAGCCTGTGATCTCAAAGAAGAAACAAATGGACTTTTTTTTTTTTATTTGATTGTGATTACAGGAAGCAGGAATTACTTGGGTAAAGCAGGTGGTTCAGCTGGCATGTATATAATACAAAGTTTTTTTGTTTTTCTGTTATTTCACACATTACAAGTTCCCATCCCTTGTATTTCAATACTGGAATTGCAGCATTTCGGGATTAATTTATGTCTCTTCTAAGTAGTTGTGGTGTTCTTCAGGTATGATTAAATGAGCAGAGTTAATCAAGTTTATTTCAATGGAATAATTTAAATATTACCAAAACTTAATGATTATGTAAAAAGTGCTTCAGAGATATCATGGACTCTGTGAAAGATCTGAATGGTCAGGGCTTCTGATGCATGAGTCATTAAAAATACCACTCAAACACTAAGTGCCTTTGTCCACTGTGCATGGGCTTATAACAGAGGCAACATCACTCCTAAGGTTTTAGGTTTTCTTTGGCAGTACCGCTTCCAAGTCTTGACTCAGCTAGATCCTTACTTAACATCGAAAATGTATGGATTCCAGCCTAGCCTATTGTAGCAATGGGCTACATAGACGTGCTATTCTATGCATATTGTGGCAATAGGCTATGCAGTCCTAAAAAATGAACTGATGTTAGTAATGCCGCAGAAGAGGAACTTATATAAAGCATGATTCACTGAAAAGAAAAAGTATCTCAACTTGAGCATCTCTTTTATGCACCAGGGCTCTTAAAAGGAAACTGTCTTTTCTGACTAGCAGAGGAATAGGAGATGTAGCTTGACTGTAGGCTGTTAAGCTTTTACAAGTAAAATTCTTACATACCTGTATAATTTAAAATATTTTTTTGACACCCAGTGCCATACAAAGCTGTTTGGAGCGCTAGGTTGCTTTTTTTCTATTTGTGCTATCAATTGGGGTGCTGGTGGAGGTGAAGAATTCGTGTTTCCTGGTTGCTTGGGATATTTTAGCTCACCAGAAACAAACAAGTTGCAAGAGCCCTGTTTTACCCGGGTGAGAATTTCCTTCCTAACGACACTTTAGCAGAGAGCTGCCTTTTGCATAAAAATTCCGGAGGTTTAATCACTCACTTTTCCTGGCCCCTTGTTTTGATTACAGTGTAGTCAAATAAAATAGAAATGAACTCTTCCTGAAGATATTTCGAACTGGTGAGGTTTTCATACTTAGTTTATGAACACTTGCATGAACTCCTGTCAATAGCCCAGTGTGGCTACAAATAGCACATGGACCCAAGGAGCTCGGTCTGCAGCTGTTGTGCCTGAGCACCCCTAGCAGCAGAGCTTGCAGGCGTCGTCACTATTCAGCGGAAATTTTTAAAATTCACTTTTAAAGCTGGAGAGCTCTCTTGGCGGCTTGATTAGCTCATTAGTTTCATGTGGCTTAGCGCGGAAGAGGGCTATCTTCACCAGCTCTGCTGCTCTGGCCCTTCCTCATTTGGGGGCTACACAAAGGAGCTGACTGTTAGTGATGGTGTTCGGGGGGCGAAGATGCAGAGAGAAGGATGAGGAAATAAAAGGTTTGCCTTGGGGCTGAGAGAGATGAAGGGACTGCTCTGAAAGTCATTATCTTGCATTTATAATTGCCAGATGGGATGGTGCTTTAATGAAGAGATTTTTCAGATGAAGACCCCCTTCATAAAAGGCATTCAACTCTTTGTGTGGGTAGGCTGTTCCAGAGGAGAAGCAAAACAAAACTGGTTGAGAAAAAGACATCATTTCTTCAATTTAAGGCATGAATTTCACAGAGAAGCCATAGACACATTTTCAGAAAAATCTTGCTGACTCAGCAAGAAAGAGGAGAAAGAAAAATGATTTTGTAGTTTGCTTTATGGTGTGCTACTGGGATCTGTGCTGAAAAGCATAATTGTGTCCATATGTGTACAAACAGGTTGGCTTTCAAGTTGGTATAAAGTAATGGCCATAGAATTTCATGCAGAACTACTCAAAGGGTGGTGTAATTCCAGCTGGCTCGGTGGGAATTGGATTAAACCCATTACGAGAGGCTCATGAGTCATATCCGGAGACTTCCTTCCACGTAATGTAGGTACGGTCTCTTCAGACTCCCCTCCAGCATTGTCTTCTGTGAAAATGGTTTTGGTTCGGCACGTCAGGCGAACTCTGAGTCATGATGAGTTTTGGTTTGATCAAAAAAGAAAGAGGAGCCTTTTACCAATAAGTGAAGATCTTGACTTAAGTGACATTGATCGTTTTCTCAGATCCGGGTTTCTTCAGGGCTTACTGGCACCAGGTAATTCAAGCACAAGTTATCTTTCTGCTCTCGTACTTAAATCTGTCATCCTGCTTCATTTGAAATGCAGTCAGATGCCTTTGATGGGACGGGGTCAGGCCTCTCTAAGCCATCTTCCTCCATCATAGAGACAGGACTATCAAAGCAAGATTTAAAATTGAATTAGAAGATTATATATCCGCAAGATTGTGGTTTACATTTTTAAAGAGAAAGGCTTTTTTTAATGAGAACCACGTATTTAACTAATTCCTTTATGTTAGCAAGATGACACTTCTGTCCTCTCTTGCACTCATAATTTAAACACTAGAAAACGTGGTTTTTAAAGAACCTCCCGTTGTTGGCTTAGAAAAAAAATCTTTGTGCATTCCCAGCTATTATGTGTGTTCAGTTTTAAAAAAAATTATAAAAAAAGCAGTAATAACTTTACAGAACCTTATTTTACTGTTTATTAGCACCCACAATACCAGATGCATTATAAATCCCAGGGGCTTTATTTTAAGCAGACTACTCTGGAAAACTCTTTAAATGAGCTCTTCAGGAAAGACTGGATGTTCTAGCCTGTTTTGGTGTGAGCATCTCTTTTCAGCCATGAATTTTAGATACAGTAAAAAAACCAAACTCTTAGGTCTCTGTTTTGAAAATACTATGTAAAGCAGTCAAGGTAGAACAGGGAAAATCATGGGCTGTGTAAATCTTAATCCATATAAGTGGAAGTAGAGTTCAAGCCTATAAAAATCTCTTAGAAAACAGTGAACAGATTTTCAGTAATTCTGTATTTTCATGTGCACTTAATTAGCTTTACTAAAATGGAAATTGTCCCTAAAGACTGTAGCAGGTGGCAGGTTCTCTATTTAAAGAATATTTCCAAGAAATTATTTTCCCCAAAGTCCATGAATGTAAGGAGTGTGTGCCCTCCCAGTCTGTTTAGCATGCATGCGTGCCTTTCGTTACCTTATCCTGATAAGGAAAAAGCATATTCAAGTAATGATGGACAAACTTAAAGTGAAATCAGATTTAGTCCCAGTCAGACCGTGATGAACTCTCTTTTCTAGAGGGATGGAAAAATAAAGGAAATGATGCAGAGCAATGAGTTTTTACAATTGCATCTTCTCTGAAAAGAGACAGAGTATTGGAGAGGGATTTCTGGCTAAATCTGTGAGCACTGGGTTCAGGTGTATCCTGTCAAGCTGCTGGATGCAAGCTGTTCAGCAGTTCCAACGTTGCATTTTCTCGCACTGTTTTGTACTGCTAGTTGTTATCTCAGTTGTTTCAAATTATTGAAATCAGCTCTAATCTCTGATTCTGCTTCCTGAAGAGTGTCATGAAACCAGATCAGCAAGATGAGAAGGTGGCTGTGCCTTCGTGGAGGAGAGCGCAGCAGGAAGGGCTTCTGGAAGTTTTCCATCTGTGAACAGGCAGAGTGTGCTGCTCCTGCGATTGCAAACACACTGGCTCTTAAATTTGAGTTAAAACTGAGTTTAAGACCAGGGCGAGGGGAAATACTGTCTTTTCAGTGAAACAGTATTTGACCACAAGGTTGTGGGCTGCCCTGTGCTGATTGCAAGAGCTGCTGTTCCTATCAGAGAGAACACTGGGGCAATCAAATCTAGACTTGTGTCTTTACCTGGCATAAGTCAGGACCGCAATGGGATTGATCACATGGATACATGAGGAAATAGTGATCATTATGTATCTGGGAAACATGAAGTAAAGAGTTTCCCTGACTTAGGAACATCTTTCCTGCTTGAATGGTGTGTGTCATGTATTTACTTATGTATGCAAAACATGCCTATTGTATTACATGCTTATGCTGCAATAATGAAAATTATTTCTGCCTGTGAGTATAGGCAGGATGGCATATTACAAAGTGATTACATTCTTTACCCTTTTCCCATATACCACCAAAAAATTAGGCATTGATCCTGTAATAGGTCATATTCGGGTAAATGGGTCCACCTGCAGGCATTGGTTTGTAGAATCAGGGGTGTTTACTTTTGTTTGTTAAACACTGCTGCAGGAGGGCTCCTTATATTAAAAAGCACTGACAGCAAAAATAAAATCTAAAATTCTTTTTTCCTTGGGCAGAGTCCCCTCTTCTGGAAATGACTTGGCCATCTGAGATTGGACTTTTGAAAGATCTGTGTTCAGTTTTATGATAAAAACAGTAAGATGATGACATAAGTGAAGGTCTGGGTGAAATATGACTTAACAGTTAAACAGTTAAACGTATCCACTTATGGATTTGACAGCATGGTATGCAGAGGTCTTCTGATCAAGCAGCAGTTCACCGGATGCAGAAAAATAGCTCTGATCAGTGTGTGACCTTGAAAGTGGTCATAGGTCTTCCTCTGCCAGACTGGCCAAAAGAGAACAGAGAAGTTCTGTTTCCCAGTATAAGTTGTTGCTTATCTGGGAGAAGTAACTGGAAGTGGGTTTTTTTGCTGTTCTCAAATAATTGCAGTTCTCAGAATTTTACACGCATGCGAATCGCTTATAAAAGTGAGCAGCTCTCCCCTCAAGATCTAGCATTTGAAAGATCTCAGTAATAGCAAGTCCCTTCCTTGAGGACCAGAGCTCTACTTCTGTTTGATCAGCTTGTACTTCAAGGCAGATGGCACTTATCCTTACATCACTTTTAGGTTTTTACTTGATTTTCCTGTGCATGTTCACAGTTCCGAGTGTCAGATTTGAGTCTATCTTAATGGCATTTCAATGTGCATTAAACCCAAAACTTCTTTATACAATGCCAGATTAAAAGAAATGTTCAAAACCAAATAATGAAAATGCTAGGTTATCCCTTCACTGCTTTTCAAAGAGGCTAAAAATGTAGAATAATTAATTTTTAGAAATTTCTAGAGTAAAACTTTTTGTTTCCCTGTAAAAAAATGAGATCATAGTTTAATGAACGAGGCAACTCTGTCATGTGGTCTTTATCGTGGTCAGCAAAACTTAGGTTTCTGCTTTATCTCTGGAAATATGTGGGAAATGCCTCTGCTCAAACACTGTGGCAGAAAACGAAGACTTGGGAAAGCGGTATGTTTCTCATTAAGCTAAAGTGGAAGGGCTGAGAGAAAAGATTAAGCAATGCTTTTCGCAGTTGAGGTACAAATGTGTGTGTTCAGTGTGAGGATGTCCTTTCAAGCCTGTTCTACTACCTTATTGAACACTGTTGCCTTGGGCTATTTGAACACTTGACAACAGGCTAGAGGGATCATAAATTTCTCTTTTTTGTGTGAGTTGAGAAGGTTTTAGTAAAAATTGAATTTGATGTGTAAAAACATCACTGTTTAACATTATTCCTGAGGAATATTAGCTCTACAGTGTTTGGTTCAGTGACATCCCATACTGCTTCTGAGTGTCAGCAAATCCACATTACTTTACTCTTTTATCAGTATGCTGTTCAAAGATTTACCTGTGGCAGACACTTGAAAGACTCCAAACATTTTCACGTTTTTTTTCAAAACTTGGATAGTTTTCTGGGTGTTTGTGTTCTAAGGATGATTTTTTTTTTATGTCTGCTGTGAAATTTTACATAAAATGACTTTGAAATGCAGATTTTTTTTTTTCCTCCACAGATGAAATCATGCATCAGGATATCATTCCCCTCTATGCTGCAGATATTCAGGACCAGCTAAAGAAACAATTTGCTTACCTGTCAGGTAAGACTCTGGTGTTTCCTTCTACAGACATTGCTCAGGTGTATGGTTGGGCCTGTTCTGCTTTCATAGTTTTTGAGGTCTCATATAGGAGAAAACCGTATTTTATGAGCAACTCAAAATACAGACTACCAGGATTTGTTACTCAATGATTTATGAAAGGAAGATTTTTTTTTTTTAAAAAGTATAATAGGAATTTTATATTATAGTTCATTTTCCGGTATCCAGGATAATGGGGTGGAATTGAGGGTAGGATAAAAGCATAAACGGGTGAAAATAAATAAGGAAGTGCTGATGAGCCTGGTACAGAAACATGTAGTCTCCACTAGTCAGTGCTAAGGGACTGTGGATACTTACCCTGAGCTCCCCAGTGCTTGGAGCTGAGACGGGGCTCAAACACTGACCTAGAGCGCTCTGAGCTCACTAGTGAGCCCTCGCTGAGAGTTGGAGAGTGCAGTGTGAATGCGCTGGTGGTTGCTGTGGTCTTGCAGTCCTCAGCCCGCCGGCTACGCTGCCGCTGGCTCTGCTGTCAGGTTTGATACTGAAGCCCAAGCTGACACCATGGACTTGACCAAAGTAGTATCCGAGCGAGCACCACAATACCATGTTCCCCCACAGCCTCAGTGCGAGGGGTCAGGCATGTGTAGCACCAAGTTCTGGAAGGGGTTTTTGGCTTTGTATCACCGCCTGCCTTTTGCAAAGGAACCCGCTTTTAGGCGTAAAGCCGTCTCTAAAAGCAGCACAGTCATATTCACACAGCATGGAGTTGTCTTTGATGCCCCTGGATAGCCTCTGCCAGGTAGGTGTATGGGGGCCTCTGTTTATCTGCCGTGCAGGTGTTGGTTGCTGGGCTTGGTCCACCTTGATGCTGGAACCACGGCTGGCTGCTAATGGGTAAATGGAGATAGTGCCTTTGCTCACTGGTCAGGCTGCGTGGCAGGTGTCTGATAAGCTTCTGAGTTTGTTTTCCTGCCCTCTCACCTGTAAAGGTCTTGCAGATGTGCAGCAGAGAACTTGCTGGAGTTACTGCCCTGCCCTGCCCTCCCTCCAGTACATAGCGAGGGAGGGCATCAGTGGCTTTGCAGAGCTGCCCTGCCTCCTTCAGCACAAGATTTACCTCTCTAGGCTGAAGCTGGGCTCTATGACTGTTCCCTCTTCCTTTGAATCCCTCCCTGCATCAGATCAAGAGACACGGGGGAATGAAGCAATGTACTGCTTTGCTTGGCAAGAGGTCATTGAATCTTGTTCTACTTATAATTAACCATTAATTATGATTTATTCCTGCCACACAAGCTAAACTAAGTGTGGGTCTGCGGTAGTGACTGTGTTTTCTATGGGGTGGCGGTAGCACTTGGAAATAAGATTATTTCGTTTATGGAGTTGGCTGTTCATGCTCCATTTGAGATGATGGTGTTTAAGCTACAGTTCTTTTCTGTTAGCTTATTTTTTTGACTTTCCAAGGTCTTCCTTCTTATCCAGGGGCAAAAAATGGCTCATAATAGTGTTATGCAAGAATCGGCCTATCTATGAAACTGTAAGTAGGGTTTACATTTTGCCCTTCTGAAGTGAGGGGGGAAACTGGTGACTACAGTAGATGAATAAAATCTCATTGAGTCCAACTGGAGATTGTTCATGTCTTAAGATGGTTGAGTTTGCACAGCCACAAGCATCTTCAGTGCTCATTACATCCACTGTGCGGTGGAGCTTAGTAAGAGCAGCCATTCCTCATTATATTTTCTTCTATTTATTCACTCTCGTGTCTATTAGAAGTCTGTTTTGTTTGCCTGAAATATTAGGACAGCTGCTTTACTGTGGACTGTGACTATATTCTCTGTTATATTTTATTATTCTTGGGCAATTTGACTGTTAGGCATTTTCATTTCACTTTGCACTTTAATTCTTTTATCCTAATATTCTCCTGGAGGACACTGACAGTTAATTTTCTGTGCTGTACCAAATAGTGGTATTACGGAACAGAGCCAATATTTTGATACTCGATTTCTGTACAATTTGTTTGTTCTTGCAGTTGTGCTTACGAGTGGCTTTGCTGGAATGCCACTTAAGACATTCACAGTGTGTGTGAAGGGGACTTTTTTGCTTATTACTAAGTTGCCTTGGAAATAGAATCTTAGGACATGGGATAAAACTCATTAAAATGAAAGTCCATAGATTACAAATACTTTTGGTAGATAGCATCTTTGCAGGTATGGTGAATTGCATAATGTCTTAGATGCATTTCAGTTTTTAGGTTTTGGCTTTTTAACAGCAATGTGACATATACTTGAGAATCACTTTAGTTTCTCTAATAGGATGTATCTAGGTCTTGTGGGACGCTTGCTTGAATAGTGAATGAAACCTAGTCTGCTTCTGTGGCTAAAGGCTGTAGCCCTTCCCGAGCTACTTTCTGTGTTTTGGTCTAAATCAGGGTCACTTCTTTCTCTTGGTCTCTATTCCTCTGCAGGTACAAAGTAATTCGTGTTCCTCATTCTGCTAGGTTATAATGGAAATGCTACAGGGACATCCAAATTAGGCTTGACATGAAACAAAATAAAGCAAAAACATGTTAATGCTTCAGGTTTTCAGTAAATACAGCAAAGTGCAATGAGATCAAGGTGCTAGCTACTCCTACAGGTGCTGAAGGCTCTAGTTCTTGCTCAGCAGTAGCTTAAATCTAATGGAGGGACAAGCTGTGGATGAAGTTTTTAATCAATCATTCACATAACAAGTTTATAAACATCGAAGTTAATATTTTACTTCAGGCCCAGCTGTTTACTTTTTCCCTTGGAGTTTTTTCTTTCTGTGGAACAAGGTCCTTATCTTTGCAAGAATTGTCATTACTCTTTTTTGTTGTTGCTAGGCTGTATTAAACATCCTCTCTACACGGTTCACTGTTTCTTACTTTTTCTTCCTTCAGTTAGTATTGTGCAACCACTTTTCTTCCACATTGCAAAGGGTCCTCTGCCTTTTTTTTTTTTAATCCTCATGAAGGACATTGAAAGGTCCATTTAAAAGTGTCTGGAAAATGTATTCCTTACAGTCTTTCATTCGCATTTTATATTTTCTTTCATAAGTATTTTCTTTTCTCTTTCCTTGATTGGAAAGTTGCTGTGTGACTTTCATATCCAACTTTGCAACTATCTGCCATTGCTGTATGCAAGGAATGTTAAAATAAATGTAGATGAACAAGAGCGTACAGACAGGTGTGTATGTTTATATGCATCTTAAATCATAAAAGCTATGTGATGTGCAAATGAGACTCTTG
This sequence comes from Calonectris borealis, assembly GCF_964195595.1. NCBI lineage: Eukaryota > Metazoa > Chordata > Aves > Procellariiformes > Procellariidae > Calonectris > Calonectris borealis. Next base: position 153,287,741 of record NC_134312.1, on the reverse strand, counting down.
GCCACCACAAATACTGAACCAATTATTTCAGCTCGCTTTCCTTTGAACGCCTCTTTATGCACTGAACAACTTCAAACAAAGTATTTCCATTAAAGGAAATATAAATACGGGTTCATGCTACTTGCATTTTTGCCTATTGATTCATAGTTGTTTTTCCTGCAGTTGAAAAAGTTAGCATTGGTACTAGCTTTCAAAATGCTTATATCTTTGGCCCTTTAAATTATCATTCTAAATAATAAGCTTCTCCTCGCTCTCTGTAACTTTATTTCCTTGGCTGTGCTCTTGCTCTCCTCTGTGGAAATTATCTGAAAATACCTCACTGGTTGAACTGTTCCCTTTGAAGTATCCACGGGTGCTGAGTCTGTTTCTAAAATTGTTTTTGAAAACTTTGAGTGGATCTTGTACCACGTACATTGCATCAGTTAGTTAAAAATATCAACTTGATTTTTGTTGCCGATATAACATGGTCAATATATATGTTGTGTATTAACAGTGGAAGAGGTATTACTCAGCAATTTCTGTCTTGCACAGGTGTAGGCTTAACTGCTGTTTTATATTCACTGTGTTAAACCTACAGTTGTAGAGATTTTTTTTAAAAAAAAAAAGGTAGTAAAGAAAAAGAGAAGGGAAAGAAATGAATCCTAAGATATCTCCAGTTCAAATGCATTCAGGTACAAATTTAGTTATTGCAATCTGATTTCTAAGCCAGCATACTTGCTGCTGATCAGCCTGGGCAAAATGCAGCTTGTGAAGTTATACAAGTAAAACTTCTCTCTCATTTCAAGGAAATAATTTTTTAATAAATTCCCCTTGATTCTGTTTTTCTTTGCAAAGGACATGCAATGGAGCTTTTGTCCACTCCCTCATTGAAGTCTACATGTAATTTCAAATACTCCCGAGTACTCCAGTTAAATATATTATGAAAGTAGAAAGGGGAAGTTCTTTATCAGAAACATACAAACATAATAGATGAACCACGACAACAGTAAAGCAAAATGCTTAGTAAGCTTTTCTTTCATTCGCCCAAGGACCTCACTTTTGACATGACTGCAAACAACATTACTTTTACTTAAGCTGGGTCTTTTGAACCAAAGTTGTAGATCTGAGCCGTTTAACAATGACGATGCTCTTGAATCTTGTGTGTGCATATTGATCAACATAGAGGTCATTTTTTTTTCTTATAATTCGAATACCATTTCATTTGCATTATAGCTTCAGGCTAGAAGACCTACCTCTTTGTTCCATCATCATCTAATTATACCCATCTACCTTGCTTCCTTTTTGTGCAGTTGGGCAGAGTGCTTTTGAGAATGCCTTTTCTTATGCAAACAGGAGCAGAATAATTAGGGAAACATTACAAAATAATCTCCTGCTCTTCTTTCCTGGAAGTCTCAGCAATCTCCTTTGCTGCCCCCTAATTTTGCTGGCCGTACCAAAAAAACTAGCATGTCTTTCACAGGGTTGTGGGCAATTACGCTTTTCTCTATGTGTGTGTGCACACGCACATGTGCGTGTGTTTTTTAGCAGCTGCACAATTCATAGTTTTCATAATTTTCCCCGTCAATGCCATTTTAAATTGAAAAGAATATTAATTATTTCTCATTTGAGATTGTTTTTAGATACCAAGTCACCAATATGCCTCTTGATTAGAATTTGTGTAAAACAGTGTTGCATTTGCCATGGCTTGGCACTTCTCTATCACCCTACCTGCTTAATAAAAAAAAGACAACAAACCCAAAAGAGATTGCAACTGTGATGGGAAAAGCTAGATGTAGCAGAATATAAAGAATAAATGCTAAATTACCTAGACTTAAGGTAGATTTTACCAGTCCTATCTCACAGTAGCACAGCTAGTTTTCCAAGGATCATTTTTCCACTCCTTTCGTACACGAGATCGCGATGCTCTGGGTCCACATAATTTTAACACTGGTGCTATTGTTTAAATAATTGTATACAAAAGTTAGGAACACAAAGTGCTCTTTCCTAAGCACAGTTAGGTCATTTTGCTACTTAACCTGTGGAGCTAATTCGAATTCAACATGTTTTTAAAATGCGTATTTCTCCAAAACACAGGGCTGCCGCTGGTGTAAAAACTGGCCTTAGACTAAGGCGCGTAGATCTGTTTAGAAGAGCTCCACCTAACTGGAGGTTTACTAGAATTGTAGAGGTTTATCCACTGAAAAATTTCCATTTTAGAGAGGTAGTTTGCGTTTTCTTTGATACTAAATCTGTTAAAGAAGTTTCAGTTGAATAGGTTGCCAAGGTCAGTTATAAATTAGTTCATTAAAGGAAAACTTTGTTATTAAGGCTCACGGAAGTAGGGTGGAAGCAGATCCACTTCATTTAAAGTGGTGTTGTGTTTTTATTTTTTTTTAATTGCTGACATATGCTTCAGTGCTCTTTACTTTTATGGTGTTTCCATTTTTAGACTGAAAAGTAGTAATCCTCTCACTTGGAGAATGTTCCTTACAGCTGCCTGTTATGAGACAAGTCTCAGGTAACTCTTGGGAATCATTTCAGGTAAAATGTGTGTGGACTGATTGCACCCACGTAAGGACTGATGCATTCTCTTCTGCTCTTTGCAATAAACAAGAAACTAAAGCTGACACTCAAGTGGCATTTGTTTAGTATTTCAAAAAGAAATAATACTGAATGTTTTCCAACATTTTCTTACAATCACAGAATCACAAATGGTTTGGGTTGGAAGGAACTTTTAAAGATCACCTAGTCCAACCCCCCTGCCATGGGTAAGGACATCTTTCACTAGATCAGGTTGCTCAAAGCCTCATCCAACCTGATCTTTGCATAATCACAACAGTGTTTATATTTTTAAACAAAAATAAGGGGGTTTAATATCCTTTCAGAAATACAGATTAAAAAAAAAAAAGACCAAGACTAGATTAAGAAAATGCTCTCAATGGTCTCAAGGAGATGCTTTGTTGTCTTAGGAACACATAAAACTCTTAAATTCCAATTGTATAGGTCAGTGCATCCCTGCTTAAGCCTAGAAATAGGAGAGTGGGCTTGTGTGTGCCATTGCGGACAGAACTTGTGCAGCAAATAAGTTTAGGCTGTTCCACAGCTGTGGCTGAAATTTCAGGACTGTGAGCTAGAAGGGAAGGAGAAAGAGATGATTTTCAAATGGTTATGACTGAGGTAATTAGACACAGTCACTCTACCAACAGACCTGAATTTATTAAAATATTGCAGGGTTTTGGATGGTGATTAAAATTCCAGTCGCTAGTTTTAAAAATTATTCTGAACAAATTGAATTATTATCATGAGTTGCAGCACTCATGGAGTTCATCTAAGTTTGCGTGTCTTTTTTTTGTAATTGGGTGTATATATTTTTGAGATGCTGGAAGGTTATGATGTGAATTGCTATTAATAAGGTGTTTTAAATTTTTGCCTTAAACCTGTGTTTCAAGAAGGATGAGACTCAAATGTTTCCCTTTCACTAAAAACAAAAACAACAAAACCCAACCTAGCTTCCTAAACTTTCTCTTTTATCTCCTCTCCCTGAATTCTGTGGCTTGATTTACTTCTGCAAGAAGGGAAGAAAATCACATTTTACACAGCTAAGTTAGGAATAAAGTGTGTAATGCTGCTTTTGCAGAGATGAAGCAAGAAAAAGTGATTCCGAATAAAGGAAAAAAATCATTCCTTGCTGCATCAGGTTCGTTATGAAATAAAGGACACTTTAAAAAATGAACTCACCTACTGCTTTTACTGTTATTTAATACAAACACAATTTATAGTAGGATTTTTACTTTGTTATATTTCCGATGCCCTTTTTGTAGCTTGCTGTGACAAACACTCATTTGTAAGTAGCAAGTGCTTCGCTGGAGCGGCCTGTCTCCCATTGATGGCCATGTATTTAAAGTTGCAATATAGAAAGCGACTTCTATAGGTCAGCGATGTTAAAGCTGAAATTTTACAGAATTTATTCTGTATAAAGCACTGTATTACATACGCTATTATGTAAAGCATTTCAGATCACTCTACCTTAAACTCTTCTCAGCAGCAAGGTCCTGATAAGGAAAAGCAGTTGAGCAGCATTTGAAGGTATATGTGTGCTTAAGTGTCCCAGCAGGAAAATACTGGAGAAGAAGATAATCAGTGAACAACGATTTTCTAACAGCATGTGGCAGGACAGAGTTGTCTCCACCCAAGATAACCACAGATGACTATACTAAAAACTGAAAATTAATAGGCATTGTCAAGGCAGCATGGCTCTATTTGCCCTTGACAGTTGGTGGTGGTCTGAGAACTTCCTGAAGGTCATAGTCCAGGCTTCTGCTTTTAGGACGTGTCCTGTAAGCCTATTGTTGTTCTTCTTTTGTTTCATATGTCCTATTTATAGAAATAAGTAGAACAAAGCAAGTAACCAACGGGGATACAGCAAATAATGTATAATTGTACCTAAAAATAGATACTCTAGAGAGAGCAGAACACCTCATAAGCCACAGAAATAATCATTATCATGCTTGAAAAATGATTCTAATGAGAGAGGAAAATGCTTTGGTCCTGAGAGCCTGGGTAGAACAAAAAATAATAGAATCAAAATGGGTCTTAACTTACATTTGTATTGTGAACATTTATATAGCTAAAACTAACTCCCTTGACTTAATGTTGCCGCATTTGGATGTGTTGTAAAGGTTATATTTGCAAGCTTGTGATATTTGCATAATAGTTGCATTTTGTTGTTGTTGTTTAAATGCATCCAGAGCACGTTATTTTCTGATATAGTTTGATTTCAAGAGCTACACAGTGGTAGCACCATATTGCCTGTAAGCTGGTAGATTGAAGTCAGATTTACCACAAATTAACATAAGGATACTATTTGAGCTCTTCTAATTACATGCGGTTTTGAAGGGAAATGGTGGTTGCTTTCATCAAATGAATCTGAGCTCAAATATTTCTCTTCTTTTTCTGCTGAGGTTAGATGTAAAGGCACTTAAAGTGCGTAACCGCACACTATAATTTTCACAAATCACTGTTGCTGTCATGATCAGGAAGTGTTGTTAATACAGCTGATTTCTGCACAATTGTCAGATTTCAGGGCTGGAAAAAATATCATTATTTTGCCACAGTCATTTTTGGCTGTTTTTCTTCTCTTTTTGAACTGTCAAGCAAAGATAACTTTCCGGCAATGTGTCTCTGCTACCCCCCAACTGTTAACTTCATGCAGTTGCTAGGGCTCAGCGAGTCCTTTGTCCAGCCTGTCTTTATGAAAATATCCTTGCTTAAGACATGAAACATAACATTGCCTTTAAAAAAAAAATATACATTTTGTATATAAAAATGTCTGTGAAGCACATTAAAAAGCACATTAAAAAGGCTCTGCTTTGCCTTTTGTAGGTGATCTGAGAAGTTGAACAGGAAATCTCATTTGAAACACCTCCCCCCATTTCTTTTAATGTTCTGCCACTTCTTTTAGACTGTCCTGGAAGCAGAGCAGCTAGCTGAAGGCGGGGGGAGAGTGTTGTAGAAATGAGTTCAAACTGGTAAGAAGGTTGCATTCAGTTCAAGATGGAGATTCGCCTACTTAATTCTGAATTAACTTTTTTTTTCTAAATCAGTTCATTTCTTTCTCCAAATTGGTTATATTTACATACTGTTGACATTTATCAAAAGAAAGATGCACTGCCATCTGGTGTCAGAACTGTGTTCACATGAGCAAAGACATTTGTACAGAAAAAAATCTAATGTGGTATAACAAGTTGCTTCCTAAGCTCTGAAAAAGAGACTAGACTGTTCAGAATAAACAGTGTCCACGCTGATGAGCCCTGCACCAAAAAAAAACCAAGAAGAAACACAGTAGTTTCATTACTGGAAAATTGCAGGCTAGGTAAAGGGACTTGCATGTAAACGTGCCTGCTGCTTGTTTCTTTTGTAGGTGGAAGAGGGGGAGATGGATGCCCTGTTATCACCTTTCCAGACTATCCAGCTTTCAGCGAGATCCCTGAGAAGGAGTTCCAGAACGTCCTGACGTACCTGACGAGCATCCCAAGGTTAGCACCTGTCTAGGAGAAAATACCCTTTCATCTGCTAAGTGATTTTTCACATTCAGTCACTTACATGGTCACTTACATGGTAATACATTGGTATTTAATTAAAGAAAAGGAAAATGCAGCTTATAGTGTAGTGTCAATAAGTGTTGACTAGTGACAGCTGCCTAATGTCGTTGTTAGATGAATTATATAGTACTATTTATATTTCAGCAGAAAATTACTTCCTGGTACGTATGGATGCAGATTCTGTGATGGACGTTGTCTTCTTGTTTCTTATCTTTGCTATATCTTAGAGTGCAATGTTCTGTGTTTTAATTGAAAACATGTATAATTTTGGCAGAACATGCTAATTCCTGGATGCTACTCAGGATGTTACTCAGTGTGAGGGAATACTCCATAGTTACATACAGAGGTTTGCCCTAACCACTTGTGCTCTGTTTCCCTGGCTCAGTTGAATGTACAGTCTTATGAAGCACTTCCAAAACTTTGACTGAGGGTGCTAAGCAGGCCCAGCAATTAATCCTGCTTCTCTTAGAGGGCGCGGTAGTATTATCAATGGGCTGCTCAATAAAAATTGTGGTTTTGTTGAAAATCTGTTAGGGAATCAAATAGTGGGGTTCAAGGCCCTGATGGAGGGGAGGAAGGCAAGTAGCAGAGTAGGGTACAGACCCTAGACTTCAAGAGAACAGACTTTGGGCTTATTCAGGGAACTGGTAGGTGGGATTCAATGGAAGGCAACTCTGAAGAGTAAATCTGCTGAGGAAAGCTTGCAAGTTTTTAAGGACATCATTCTCCAAGCACAGGAATGGTACATCCTGGAAAATGAATAGACATAACAGGAGACTGACCTGGCTGGACAGGGAGCTTGTGACTGAGCCACGGTACAAAGACAGCATACAGGAAGCGAACGCTGGGACAGGGACAGGAATATAGAAACATTGCCCAAACATGTAGGGATGATTTCAGGAAAGTCAAAGCACACCTGGAGCTGAGGGACAAGGAGCAAGGGACATAAAGGGCCCCCCAATAAAACTTCTGTTGCTTTAGCAGTACAGGAGTAAACAAGGAAAATGTAGACCTGTGCTGAACGGGGTGGGTAAATTAGCAGCAGCCAATGCAGATGAGGCTGAGTCACTTGAATTCTTCGCTTCAGTCTTCTCTGACAGTGTCTCCCAGGCCTATGTGTTTAGAGACAGGGTTCAAGGAGGAGAATGACTAGCAATGGGTGAGGATCAAGTCAAGGATCTCTTGAGAAATCTTGACCCAAATCTAGTCTTTGGGATAACATGAACTACATTGAGAGTGGTGAGGAGGCTGGACAATGTCATAGCGAGACTGCTCTCCGTCATCTTTGACAGATGGGCTGCTGGGTGGGTGAGAAACTGCTTGGATCATCAAGCTCAAAGAGTGGTGGTTAACGGCTCATGCTCTACCTGGAGACAGAGTTCTTCAGGGAAGAATATGTATCTGTGTTGCCTGACATCCTTGGCAAGGATCTGGAGGAGGACATAGAGTGCACCCTCATCGGGTTTGTGGCTGAGAAAGTAGTCAACCAGTCAATACACTTGAGGGAAGGACTGCCATTCAGAGGAACCTAGACGGGCAGGAGGAGTGGGCTGACAGGAACCTCATGAAATTCGACAACGACAAATGCCAAGTCATGCAATTGGGATGTACTAACCCTCGGCAAGAGTGTGGGCTGGGAACTAACTGGCTGCGGGGCTGCTCTTCTGAAAAGGACCTGGAGGCCCAGGTGGGCAGCAGGCTAAACGTGAGCTGCAGGGTGCCCTGATAGCAGTGAAGGCTGGCGACCCAGGGGCTGCACCAGCAGGAGCATGGCCTGGAGCAGGTGACAGCTGGGGTCCGCTGGCTGGCTCTTTTAGACCCCACCTGCAGTGTGGGCCCAGCTCTGAGCTACCATAGGGCGAGTACTCAAAAGCTGGAGTGAGTCCAGCAGGGCCCCGTAATGGTCGGGGCTGGAGCTGATGTGCAAGGAGAGGCTACAGGAGTGGGGTTTGCTCAGCTGGGGGAGGGAAAGCTGTGGGGGCCCAACAGTCACCACTCCCACTGATGGGGGGCAGTGGGGAGATGGTAGTAGGCTCCTCACAGAGGTGGGCGGCGGGGAGAAAGGCACCCCGTGTGGGAATGGGAACAGAGAGGTTCTGACCTGGATATAAGGAAAAAAAAAAAGTCACTGGGAGGATAATGAAGCATTGAGAGAGGCTGCCAAGAGAGGCTATGGAGTCTCTGTCCCTGGAGGTTTTTAAGACCTGGCCGTAGAAAGCCCTTAACAACCTGGTCTGAATTTGGAGTTGACCATGCTTTGAACATGAGGTTGGACTAGAAGCCTCCTGAGATCCCTTCAAACCTGAATGATTGTATGAATCAAGAGATCTCCTTTATGTCTTTCTCAAATTGGGCTATATGGCTCTCCCAGCTTAAAAAGTCTTAGAAACACAGGTTGTGTAACACTGATCAAATGTTGGTCTCAAGCTGTATTTCGCATTCTTTTCACTGACAGCATTCAGTGCAACTCAGCATGGACCATGCTCAATTCACGTTTGGAACAAATCGTGGCAGATTTCCTTCATGCATGTGTGTGCTTTTGTTTACTGTACATGCATGAAGAGAAACAGTGTTCTCATGTAGAGGGCTTTGCTATTAATTATTTCGTAGGACCTACTGCCTGTGAGGGAATACTGGTTATACGCAGCACAATACTGTGAGGTGCCTTCCTGGTTGTACTCGTTAACCCCTAGTTTACCAGGGAGAGGAGCCGTGAAGCTGACCGCCAGCTTAATTTTCTTTGTTTATCGCTGTCTTAGTTAAACTGTGTGGTGCTAAGCCTCCCTTGATAGTATCTTTCTTGGATACTGTTATTACAAATAATTATGTACTAAATTCACATCTGCTCCTCCTTTTGAAAGTCCTTGGTGGTGTGCTTCATGGTGGCCCATTGAACTTCTGCACAGAGTGGGGTTTATGTGAGAAATTCTGAACAGAACAAACAGCATGTGGTGCAGGGGGGAGGACTGAGCGCATCCCAGAGCATCAGTTTGGCAGGAGCGCGTTTTTACTAATTGAAAGTCTGGGAGTAGATTTTCTGGAGGCTTTTCTGTTCGTTTCCTCTAGCCTCCAACAATTATTCTATGCGTATTTAGCCAGAAGTGGCCATTCCTTAAGTCTGGCCGTTCTTGTAGGATTTTCTTGTTTCTTTAATTTCTAATTCTTTAGAAAGAGAACACTGTTCTATGTAAACGAAGGAGATAGCCCAGCTGGCTAGATATGAAGAGTAAGATATTAACTATTGTGACTATAACAATATTTTAGGTATTAGGGTGATAACTTTTCAATTTCAAACTTGTAAAAATAATGCCGCTGTAAAGATACTGATAAAACTGGGACCTTTTTGTGCCTGAGAATTGCTATAATCTCAAAGGGCTGAAGACATCCCTGACATCTTTGCTAGCGGTGTTACGAGCTTACTGTGTAAAATTTTGTTTATGAGCCATTGTGCAGGTTTATAGGAGTAACAAACTGCAGAAATGCCAGTTGGATGTCAGCATACATCTCCTTATAAAATATGTTTTGCTAATGATAAATTATTGACTGCCCAAAGATGGGAAGTATTGTAATTTTCCTTGATATTTCTAGTGCTGTTAAAGGTGTTGCAAAATAGGACTTTTGCTCTTAACTTAGTTTTCAAGGGCTAAAATTTCAAAGACTGTTTTGGATGCTTTGGAAACTGCTTTTGAGGGAAGTGGAGGCAGTTTGTTATTTATTTATTTTGTAAGTTTATTGAAGAGGCCTAAGGAGTACAGATTTACAGGAAGGATAAAAATGCAGCCCACAGCTTTTATGCGTGGACTGCTCTCCAGATTAGTGTCGTTTAGCTTATGAAATACGTAACTCTCTCTTTTGGCTGTTCTGACTGACTGAGGGGAAATGGACTTTTCTATGAAAAACCCTGTAGAGCACGGGCATGTCTGGAGCCACAACAGTTCCTCAGAAAACTACTTGTGCTACTTGGCCCCGTACAAGATTCCTGATCACAGCAAGGGGTTGGCAGCAATAACTCAAAACTCATTGTCTGACTGCCTGCAGTCACATGTTAAGGGAAATGATATTTCATGGGAATGACAATGAGGAGCTACTAAGAGCCTCGTAAGAAAGGACCTTTCTGTGCTCTGCAGTAGGGTTCACCCAATAAAATATTTACTGGTATAGTAAATCTTAGCAGTGGCATCAGGTTTTCAAGATTTGTTCCCAAGTGAAAGAAGTCTTGGTAATAAGACTAGCTTAGGACTTTGTTGAAAGAGGAAGAACTGAAACCTCTTAACCTACCTTTATTATTCCCCCTAATTTTATAGGTAAACATGACCTTGCCCCCTCTTACCACATTCTTGTTCTATACTATCTAAACACTGGGTTACGCAAGCTTTTTCTGTGTAAACTTTCTCTTATCTTTTTCTTAGTGAACTTTAATCATGAAGAGTTAAATGGAACTATTACAATTTGCACGTTACCAACTTAGATGACCATGGAGTAGAATAGTGCAAATAGCAGAGCTATCAGCATGTGCTCAGATGTGTAAATGCCTGATACATAAGGATATTAAGAAAGGAGACAGTGGAAAGGGAATACCTCATCTCAATTTAAGATACTCGGTTAACCCTGGTGCAACTCTATATCATTAAGCAGAGAGCTGAACCATCTTCTTAACCATGTTGTTAACGTTGCAAGGTAAATTCATGTTCTACAGATAGCTGGATAAAATACGATGTCTAATGTGTGGTTTGTAATAATCTCAAAACACTCAGTACAGGGTTGTTGACATGGTGTGTGACAACAGTCAGGTACCATGTATATTTAAAGATCACTGCTGTATCAGGAAAATTGATGGATTAAGGATGAGTACTCTAGACAATAGAAAATTATAGCTAATCCTTTTATAACTACTGTTTTGGTAATGTAAAGGTATAAGTGTAATACTTCAGAAACAGATTTTTCCTTTTAGCAGCTAGTAATTTTTTTATTATTATTGAAGTACAAAATAAAGTTTTATTAAAAAGGTGGGGATTCTTTTACTGAGACAGATTTTGCTTAGGTCAAGTGATTTTTGTTTTTATACATATAGTACACAAGATGAAAGAAGGAGAATCCACGGCAGTATGTAATGTGTTTAAGGCAATGCTTTCGAGGAAGAGTATTTTAACTAAAAAGTTGAATTGGTACAAATACTTTACATGTAAGTATTGATCCACAGGAATTAATAGTTCTTATCGATAGAGTTGCTGAATACAGTCATATCTGTAGATAAGTGTCTGTAAGAGGGTACCTCTGTAAATTCAACTGGGAGAGGACAGTGAGCCAAGTCTTGCATCTATTTGAGATGCTTTGAGGACATTTTATAATGTCTGTGTAGCTAGTCTGATTCTCCTGCAGAAGAAGAATGTCTCCTAATTCTTCACTGGGTGAGTCCTTTGGGAATTGTTGCTGAGCTGGGTAGGAAGAGGAGGTAATGCAGAATGAGGTTGTCTCACCTCTTAGCTGAGTAAAAAACTGATGACCTCCATACACAGTGTCCATCATTCTTATTGCAAAGTGGGAGAGGAACCTGTGGGATGTACCTTTTACAGGATGGAGGAAGAATATTCCATTCAGGTTTAGAATAGGCTCCTGAAATAGCTGCCTAATGTACCCTTAAGAAGTCATCTCAGGGCATTCAGTATTCTCTTCTTTTTTCCTCTGTTTTGAAAGTATTTTTTCCTCTTTCTATTTATGCTACTAAATAGACTTTTAAGATTTGTGATGTACCCTGAAGGCAAGTGTTATTCATACTTCTATCCATCACAGCTGTCACTCTAAACCTATTTTATTAAGTGTGTACACATTCTTGGAATATGAATTTACCAAATGTGGGGTGTAGCATGAGAACTTGGTCCAGAAGAAATTAATACATAATTGCAGTGGTTAAAAAAAAAAAAAAAAAAGACAGGATTTTTCAACATACGGTTTTGTTCTGTTTAATTAGCAGTTTCTAATATGCAGTACGAGAGAACAAAAGGATATAGTTTTAATGCTTTTCTTCATTGCTCATATGGGTTCTTCTTTGAACAAAGAAAGCAAGCTAAAATTCTTGTGGTCACAAGAGATTGGAAAATTAGTATTTCAAATATGTAACACTGAGTCTTAAATACAAAGTTCCTTTCAAGAGAAATAAAAAATAGTGTAGATTAGAAAATTCAGAACAGGTTTTGATGGCCAGTTTGAGTCCCAACACTGCTGATTAAATATAGTACGCAGGCCTTTTGTACTTGTATTCAGAAGGAGCCTTGTACAGCCTGTCTTTGTAATGCCCTTCTGTCCTACTGCATGATCTTGAGCATATCTCAGGTTAACTTGTCGTGTTCGGCAATTTCCTGTTTTGAAATCTGTCCTTGTCGGTTTCCTGCCCGGGAGAACGTCCCCTTCTTTGAGATCCTGATGGTTTACAAATGCTTGAACACCATGTGGCCTTCTAAGAAATCCTATTGTTTGTGGTACCGTCTGGTGTTGGAAACTAGGGAGCCATCCTGTCCGAGTAACAAAACAGAACGAGATGACCTCTGAAAGTGTCAACGTCCGACAGTTTGAAAGCTCAGTTGTTAGGGTTTGCTAAGCTTCAGGCAGACCTTTCCTTGTAACCTGTACACCAGCTCCCCATCATTTGGGACAACACTGGGGTTACCTGGAAAACTGAAAATGAAATATCTGTGCTAAGCCTTCCAGCAGGTTCAGATCCGAGAAGACTTCACTAGCGTAGGTGCAGCAAAGCGTGGCGGGGTGGATTTAGGTAGGGACCAGAAGAACATGGCACAGCACGGCATGGGTGTTGCTGGAGCTAACAAACCTCAGTGCAAGGGGCACTGGAGAGCACAGAGCTAGGGTCTGGCCAGTCTCCTCGGCATAGATCCACCACTGCTCTCTGGAAGCAGGGGCAGCCATGTGTGCTAATTTTGGCTGGCATAGAGTTAATTTTCTTCATAGTAGCTAGGATGGGGCTGTGTTTTGGATTTGTGCTGGAAACAGGGTTGACAATACAGAGATGTTTTCCTTATTGCTGAGCAGTGCTTACACAGAGCCAAGGCCTTTTCTGCTCCTCACCCCACCCCACCAGCGAGGAGGCTGGGGGTGCACAAGAAGTTGGGAGGGAACACAGCTGGGACAGCTGACCCCAACTGACCAAAGGAATATTCCATACCATATGACGTCATGCTCAGCATATAAAGCTGGGGCAAGAAGGAGAAAGGGGGGGTTGTTTGGAGTGATGGCATTTGTCTTCCCAAGTAACCATTAGTCGTGATGGAGCCCTGCTTTCCTGGAGATGGCTGAACACCTGCCTGCTGATGGGAAGAAGTGAATGAATTCCTTGTTTTGCTTTGCTTGCGTGCGTGGCTTTTGCTTTCCCTATTAAACTGTCTTTATCTCAACCCACGAGTTTTCTCACTTTTACCCTTCTGATTCTCTCCCCCATCCCACGGGGGGTGAGTGAGTGAGTGGCTGTGTGGTGCCTAATTGCTGGCTGGGGTTAAACCACGACACCATGTTGGGGTAACGCTGTGTTTTGAGCTGGTAAGTCCCTCAGGGTCCAGGCTGACCTTGTGAAGAGCCCGTGTGGGAGGGTAACCACATGTGTTTCCTCATTTATCTGCAAACTAAATAAGCAGCCCATCACTTGCTAAGAGTTAACTACTTTTGTTTTATAGAGTGGCAGGGATGAACGTCACCACATATGGGTAAGAAGTGCCAAAAACCAGGCACCCTGACAGTTTGCACTGACACACTGAGCAACAGCTTTGCAGCTTCAGTGTCTATTCGTGTCAGCTGTGTTTCATTTCCACGCTCTCCTCTTTGTGGGATTACAATCCAGGCTGAAGATGTGGAACCTGTACCCTGCTGTTACCTTGGCAGCCCCTCAAATTCATCAGTGAGAACATCACAGGACTTCCAGCAAAATCTGTCATGCTGTGTGTGCCCTTCCTTTCTCAGAACACAGCTGCCAAACAGTTGTAAATGCCATATGTTCCTGTAAGCAGAAAGGAAATGTAAAGGCTTAGGTTTGAAGTAAGAGTGTTGCATCTTAAAGTTAAGCGGTAGTCTGAAGCTTTTGTGTCAGATACATAGTTTGACAAGATTAGGTCAAAGCTCAACACGTTACTTAGAGTCTGAATTTTTACTGGGTTTGGAACAATTTACATTTGTTTTGATGTCCACCTTGTGAATGTCTTAAACTTGTTTTAAAGCTCAGCTCTGTATAGGCAAAGCCTTTCTAGTCTTTAAATCCCACTTACACCTTCAGGGCTTAGAGGATTTGAATAGTATGCATGACACACACTGTCCAGTGTTAAATTTAATCTGCTAAGGAGACAAAGTAAATTAAGCACTGTAAAATTGTGAAAGTTGATTACTAAAATGCTGGACCTCACGCAGGAGCTTTCATTAGTCCAGTCTTAAGTTCAGAGTATTTAACACCCTATCTAAATATAAACTTACCTTTCTAAAACACAGCATTCCAGATAAGGCTGTACCAATACTTCATGCAGTGGCATTAATGGTTGTTGAAGTGTACTGGAAATATGTATAATTCCAATATAATAGTTCTGAATAAGTGTAAAAATGCTTTTATGGAATCTGACTTACAGTTCTAAAGCGAGGATCATGTAGACTTGCTGATGCTCATATCTACTTAAGCTTAACCAAAGTGGAGCCTTTTGCCTTTGTTGACCTATTTATCCTTAATTGTCGCTCAAGAATATTGTGGTCTACGTCAGCCATCTGTAGTTAAGTCTAAATGAGTCCTGCAAGTTGTTGTCTTTCTTCAACAGGTCCTTCCAAAAGCAGCTCTGCGTGACCTGAAGAAATTACATTGGATTTTCCATTTCCAAAACTCTTCTTTAAAAAAAGCTTACTTCAGTTAATTTCACACACTAAAAGAGGATCTGTTAAGCAATAACTTTGTCTTTTAATGATTATTTCTGTACCTGCAGAAATGCATCAAAGCTGTTCTGATTTTAGTCTGTGGGGTTCCTTGGTGGGGTAAAACTTTCTAAGTTACCATAAAAAAAGGCTGATGGGTACCACAGAAAGGAAATCAGTGCATGTAGTACAAGCATATGTCCAGGTCCAGGCAGATAATGATGCCTGGACACTTTAGTTCTCATTTTTCACACTGGCTATATTCCTTCAGCTTCTCCCCAACAGCATAAGCTTTCTGGAGCAGAAAGAATGTCAGCATATATGATGGAACATAGCCAACATTACTGTACTCTAGTCAGTCATGTTTGCTTGTTTATTTTAAGGAGGAATTGGCTTGAAAGTGGGAGAGAGACTGTTTTCAGGACCTAGAGTAGCACAGGAGATAAAGCGGAGCTATAGGGACCAGTCAAGGAAGACACTGACACCCATATCTCTGAAGCTGAGTTGAGAGGGAAAAAAGAAATGTGACTGTGTATGCTATATAAATCAGTGTAAATACTTAAAAATAAATCAGGCGTGTACCAATACTGCTTATTTGGCTGAGGAACACAAGCTATGCTTGAGACAAAAGTGCCTCAGGTAAACAGGTTTGGATTTATATCGCACAATTTCAAGGGACCTGCTGCTGTGCAGGATAAAGACCTTTGGTTTCCTTTGAGACCAAGGCTTGAGAGCAGCTCTCTGGTCGTCACTGAGTTGTCACTCGCCTCATCAACAGTACGTCTCTGATAGTAGCCCATCTTCCTTGTGGGGTCTTGCTTTATAGGTAGATGCAGTAAGCTGTTCCTATCGCAGTCCTGTGGTGACTGAAGGATTTTCAGATCAGGGATAGGGCTGCATGTAACCACGTGTGGCTCTCTGGGTTACAATCATTGTGAAGTTTGGATGAGACTTCCAAAGTTTTGAATTATTATTAGCCCCTTAGACAAAGCTCTTTGAAGTTGCTTTCATTATTTTGTCTCCTGTTTATCTGGCTTTTAAGATCTCCTGTCATTAACACAACCTCGTGTGTAATTATCTTGGCTGTGCTTATAAAGTTTCAAAAAGCATTTTCATGGTGTTGCTCTTGCAGGCTGTATGATTCTGCTCCTCTCTTCTGCCTCATGAGCAAATTATAACCACTTGCCTATCATGGTTTTTATTTATGCCACCTCACAACCCAGCATTCATCTAAATTCTTCTTTGCCCGCTTGCTGCGAAATCCTAAAATACAATTTTGTGTATCTGATGATTTCCCAATCCTGAGGAAATGGAAATACAGTATGCCCTCAGACGTAGCTGGGGTGTGAACTAATAACAGCTGAGACCAAAAGTAAGCATGATAGGAAAGGGAGGAGAGAAGGTTTTCATCAGTGGTACACTGGATAAGATTTAGAGAGAGTTAACTGGAATGTAGAGAAGGAAGGAAAAAAAAAAGGGGGTAGTGGAGGGAGGAAGAGAAACGCATCAGATTTCTTATCTGAACCTTGTCTAATGATGAAACTTTAACAGGTTCAGCTCCAACACAAAGGCTCAGATTTTATTAATTTCCCATGCAGCTTCATCTGTTTCTCTGAAAGGAAGTCAGTAACTATCAAAACGAAAGTAAAGAGAAAGTCCGAATGCTGTGTGTTGAATGTGCGTTTAAAAATCCATCTATTCACAGAATTCCCGTGTAGAATGAAAAAGATGGTAGAATAGTATGCACGTTGTATTCATAGTGATTTAGCTGGGGTTGGTTTTGGGGGGAGCAGTTTTTATTTTCAAAATCAGATTTTAAACATAAGAATCAATGAGAAATGGTGCCTCCTTGCTTACAGGTTATGCTCCTGCTGTGGGGTGTCGCAACATCGGCTGTGTTGGGTGAAATGCAGCTGTTACTGCCAGGAGCTTTATATATAATAATTTTTACTTGGCATTCAGTGATTTTGGACAGACCACTAGAGGCTGCACTTGTATAGCAGCACTTCTGACTGTCTCATTTTGAATTTCTTTTGCTGGAATTCCTTCCCTTTCCTATATTTCTTCATGAACAATGGTCAGCCTTAGTTTGAGTTGAGTAGGGTTTTCCTTCTAGAGTTAAAGTTCATTAAGCTGACTATGAGAGGGCCCAATATGACAAATTCTAGCTCAATAGCCTTTTGTTGAAGCACAGTATAGGCACTCACTAGTTAAACACAGTAAGGAGTAGATGGCAAGTTTTGTCCCTGATTCCAGAGATTTGGATATG